>NC_046262.2:1845876-2184626 GCF_009819885.2 Catharus ustulatus
ATTAAATCTCTTTTCCCCCCGACTGGAAGGATCCTGCTATAAACAAGGGTTTTCTCTAACCATAATTGCGGAGGGCACAGCTCTGCAATAACTCAGGGCTTTGTTCTGGCAGCGGGGAGCGAGTCCCTCTGCCTCTCCTCAGGTATGCCAGCAATGCGAGCGGAACTCCCCGCCACCCGACATGAATCCCAGGGCAGGGTTTGCAAACACAGGCAGTGGTCAAAACGGGGCTTAAGTGCCTTTATAAATATTTTGAAGTGCCGGGCTGGAAAAGGAAAGTCCCCGGCGTGCTGCGGTGCTGGTGTTTCATCCAGCGTTGAAGTGTGGTGTGAGCAAGCTGTGTGCCCATCCCTGGGAAGGACTGGGTGAACAAAAATACACATATCTGTACGTTTAAAAGCATGCAGGAGATTGTGTCCACACCCCTTTTTGTCGTGTGTCTTCGTGGATAGACAAGGGAGGGAAGAAATTGATGTGCTGCGAGGGGTGTTCTGTCCATGTGGTGGATGTGTGAAGCAAGATAATGTAGATTAGAGAGATCCACAGGTGGGAGGTGGGTGCTTCCAGTTGTCTGGTTTTATTATAGCCCCTTACCTCATGAGTTTTCCTCTCCTAGAGAATAATATATTTAACCAGAGGCTGTCGTATTTGTGCTGTGGAGGGAGATGCAAAGCACAGACAGCAGGCAAAAGTGGGGTGAAACACTGATGTTTTCCCACCCAGGAGAAAAAGTAGGTCCTAGGATAGTGTGAGTGGTTCCACATGTGTGCTGGTGCTCTTCAGAGCATTGCCCAACCACAAACACACACCCAGAGCATCCTCCAGTCCTTTGCTCAGGAGGTGAATCAAACCTGCACCCTGGGAAGAGAACAGAGGAGCAGCCATGTGCTCCCCACACACGTGCAGTGCCCTTTTCCAGCCCACAAGCCCTTGGGGTTGCTATTGTGTCAGATGTTTGCTCTTTTTTTTTTTCCCCCTTTTTTTTTGGTGTAAGACAGGAAGAGCAAAGCAGCTGCTCCATAAGATACTCTGTGCAGGAGCTGAGAGCAAAAGCATCCATAGGTGTGGATGTCACTGAGTAGCTTGGGTGGGAAATGTCCTTAAAGGTGATCTGATTCCACTCTGGGCACCTTCCACTGTCCCAGGCTGCTCCAAGCCCTGTCCAGCCTGGCCTTGGACACTCCAGGGATCCAGGGGCAGCCACAGCTGCTCTGGGCACCCTGTGCCAGGGCCTGCCCACCCTCCCAGCCAGCAATTCCTTCCCAATATCCCATCCAGCCCTGCCCTCTGGCACTGGAAGCCATTGCCTGTGTCCTGTCCCTGCATGCCTTGTCCCCAGTCCCTGTGCAGCTCTCCTGGAGCCCCTTCAGGCCCTGCCAGGGGCTCTGAGCTCTCCCTGGAGCCTTCTCTTCTCCAGGCCAAACATCCCCAACTTTTCAGTCTGTCTCAGTATGTCACAATGCACTGCAAGGTTGATGTGTAACATCCTTTTGGATTCTCTGGAAGCTGCAGCACTTTAACTGGACCAGCCTAGCTGAACTTGTGCTGTTTCCCCCTAAGCAGATGCAGTCAGAGCTGTCCAGATGTTGCCTTACACACCCAGCTGTGCCAGTGGAAGATGTGCCTCTCTTCTGGAGTTTGCTACTGGAACCATGCTCCAGGAGCACCAGCCAAGTTATCTTCACCCAGCTGCCCACAGCAGTTGGAAGAAATCTGATTGCTGCTTTTTCCTAGCAGAAATCGGGATTTTCTTAACACCTTAAAGGCTGAACTTTGTGGAGCAGTTACCTCTGGCCTAGTAGTGGGTGAGAAGCTGGGGTTCCATTCTTATGGCTCCAGCATATATTGGATCAGAAGCGGGCATCTGTCCTCAGTCTTGTAGTGCTCTGTAGGGTCATATGTGGGAAAGGGGATCATCTACCTCAGTAAAAGATATTTTTTTAGTGGTGTAGCTGTCTTCATTCTGCACTTCCATATCCCATCCCTGGAAGTGTTTCAGATCATGTTAGATGGGGCTGGAGCACCCTGGTCTAATAGAAGTCCCTCCAAACCATTCTAGGATTTGTGACCTTCACAGTGGCTCCAGCACAGAATCCCAGTGCGATTCAGATCACTCTGCAAGTCTGTCCTGCAGACCACTGTAACATCCTCATCCTCTTTGTGCTGGTGCAAATCCAGAGCAACATCACTTAAATCCCTGGAGTCAATCCAGGATAAAGAGAAAAGCCCCCCAAAAATGTAATTCAGTTCCAGCAATGCCAAGTTGAGGCTGTAGGCTGTGCCCTGTAATTCAAAGACTCCTTTGGACATCCCCTTTGAGTTGAGGCATGTGAGCAGCTTCTCCCTTCCCTTAAAGCTGTTTCCTTGTAAAACCTTTGTGAACTTGTGCATGTGTCAGTTTTATGGTTATCACATATGTAATTTCATCTGACATTGTAATGACAGCATGGGGAGTTCAAAATGTAACAGTAAATATAGTTGTTAGGGGAAAAAAAAATACCAGCATCCTAGCCCATCATCCTGAATGCCTCTTCACGTCATGGGAGGGATGCAGACAGACTCCAAACACCATCAGCATTTCTGGGTTCCAGTTGGAAACTGCCTGGAGTTCAGTGTAGGCCAACACAAACAGGCGAGACTGTCTCTCTCTGCATGTCAGGGCTGCATTTTCCCCTCCTTTTCCCTATTTGTTGTTTTGTTTTGTTGTTGTTTTGGAAGGGTCACCCCTCTAAAGAGGGGAGAGGCTGGGAGTTCTCCCTGCTTGCTTGGGGTGTTTCCTAGCCTGTGGGATGATGCACCCCAGGTCCTGCACTCACCCTCGGCCCAGAGCTGAGTCCTGACTCGACCCCTGGTTATTTTTGAGTGCTGTCGGTTTGTGATGCTGTATTGAAGGGTCATTTGCCAATTCCATTATAAGCCTCATTTACAACTCAGCTGGTTTAAATCAGATCAGACTGTGAGTTGGCATGTGCAAAGAGTCAGCTGGGACACAGGACTTGCCTGCTGAGGGACCTGATCCTGCAGACCCCTCTTGCTTGCAGAAGCGTCGGTTAAAAAAAGTTAATCCCGCCGATTTTCAGTATTATTTTTTTTCCATGTGCTTAAGCGAAACATCTAAGCAGTGGGTATTTTTCTTTTCCTTCTTCCACGGAGAGTTCAAATGTTTTTTTTTCTGTTGGTCCTCCACCAGCTTTGACTATATTTACCAAGCTGGGCATGGGTGGGCCCCGCCGGATCACACGGATTGCTCAGGCGGGTGAGGCTTTGCAGGAGCTGAGGACTCAGCTGCTGTTTAGCTTGCAGCCAGGTTGGCAGAGGAACCAGGGGCTTTGCACACAGAAAGAGCTGAGATACGAGTGAAATCTGAATCTGACCCTAGATCTTCAGTTAAATTGCTCTGTAACCTTGAGCGCTGGATTAAATCACCCCTGGAAGACAGGGAGTTGCCTCTGGATATTTGGTTCTTGGGCCACGCTGTGAGGGTATGCCCATATATTACCTGTGGTCTTCAGAGAGCTCATTAGATTGTTGGTTTACATATAAAAAGTCTGGATGAAAGTCCCCTTCCCTGACCATCCTGTGCTGAAACCTGGCAGTATTTCCACTAGAAATTCCCAGCTTAAGAGTTAGGACATGATGCATCTCACTGGGGCTTCAGCGTGGTCAGGACATTGTTGGCTTGCAGAAAAAATGGTCATGGGACTACAGAATCATCAGATGGCTTGGGTTGGAAGTGACTTTTGAAGATTATCTCATTACAGCCCCCTGCCCTGGGCAGGGACACCTTTCACTAAACTGGGCTGCTCCAAGTCCTGTCCCATCTGGACTGGAACGTTTTCAGGGATGGGGCAGCCACAGCTTCTCTGGGCAACCTGTGCCTGTGTTTTACCATCCTCATCATAAGAGTTTCTTCCTCCTAGCTAGTCTGAATCTCCACTGTTTCTGTTTAAAGCCATCACCTCTTGTTTCCATGGATGGATCTCCTCTTCGGGACAGGAAAGGATGGGGAGATGCAATATTCAAAAGTTGGAAGATGCAATATTCACCTACTCTGCCTCACTCCCTCTGTGATGGGGCAAGGCCTGTAGGTGATTCAGAAGAGACACTCACAGGTAACATCTGTGTCTGTCTGGTCTCTTCTTGAGCCAGAGTGTTGAATTTTCATCCTGTGTTGGGTTTGACTGTGACACCGCCATACAAGCCCGGCACTATCCTTCTGCCCATGGTTCAGATGATGGCCTGGTGGTGCTGGAGGGGCTGTGTCTTTGCAAGCTGGATTGCCACTGCAGGATGAGATGCTCTGCAGAGGCACCTTCCATGAACACACCTCTCCAAAAGCCACCTCGTGTCTGTGTGGGAACTCTTCTGGCCCAGCCATAGCACAGGAGCTCGTGTGTCTAGAGCTCTGGGACTGAAATAGCAATTACAAACCAATGAGGCTGCAAGGGCTCTCAAGAGAGTCGAGCAGGAATAGAATATTTTGAGTTATGCCAGAGTTAAATAGACCAATCTGAGGTACCTTTCTCCTAAATACCTGTGGGATTTTGAGCCTAATGAAACAGCAACACGGTGTCAGCAGCGCAGGGCGCAGTGGGAGCTGAAAGGAGAAGACAAGCTTGACTTATGGGGCTTGACCCAAAGCAAGTAGGGCTTTAGAGGGGTGCTGAGCTGCTGAGGTTTTCCTCCTCAGAGAAAGGACGAAGCTCCTGCCTCTCTCTGGAGACACCTCAGGCCCAGCAGCATCTTGGCCAACACATGGGGATGATTGGGTGCTCCTGCTGGGGGGCTGATACTAACGGAGATCAGCAAGAAACCCCCCCCAAAAGGCATGTGTGCCACTGGGGATGCCCAGTGATGCTGCCAGGGAGCCTGGGCAGGGTCTGGAGCAGCAGTCCTGCCCGGGCAGGGGATGGGGCACAGCTGCTGCCAATGCCACCGCCGAGCTGAGCTTCCCACCCCACTGCGGCTGGAGCCTGCCTGTACCTGCTCCCAGGCCGATATTAAGCCTGCTCAAACACTGCACCGCCTTCTCCTCACATTGTTTTCTGTACCCCACACCCAGCACCAAAATAGCGATAACCCCCCCTTCCCCACCCTCCCGCGGTGACTCAGGCTGGCGAGCAGGCACACATCTGCTTCTGATTTAATGTGCGAGCGCTCTGACCCTTTTGTTTTTATTCCCAAAGTCCTCCCGTTGGTGGCTTTTCTCTCTGGGGGCGAGGGAGGAGGGGAGAGGAGAAGGGGAAGCTGGATCCCCATCCTTTGCGCTCTGCTTTTTTGGAGCCCTCAAAAAATGTATTTATTTTGGAGCCGTGTTTTCATGCAGGCTGGTGACAGCCTCACCCGGATCCGAGTCCAAGTCCCTCGCAATCCTGTCCACTCCGGAGGGACGCCAGCCAAACCAGTTTTCCATGGTTAAGCTGGGCACATTTTTCCGCCTTGGTTGGTTGGGTTTTTTTTTTGGTTGGTTTTATTTTTTTCTTGGTTTTTTTTTTTTTTTTTTTTTGGTTGGTTGTTGGGGGTTTTTTTTGGGTTTTTTTGTTGGTTTTTTTTGTCAGGAAGCAAACCCACCCAGTGTGTGCAGGCCGTTCAATAGGAGCCTTTCTTTAAAATTTCTTTTCATTTTTCTGGCTCTGAAGAAGAACAGGACGAGAGAGAGTGAAGGGGCCAGCATGTTTTCCCAGGAGAGTTCAGAATGGGAGGAAATGGCTTTTTTGGCTATTTTTAAGGCCGTGCTGGAAGGAGGTACCTACCACTGATGTGCTCATTGGATTGTAATGTTGTGTGTTAATAGGGATGTACCCTATATGTATATATTTATGTATATATCCTGTATCAGTCCCTGTAGCAGGATCTGAGCACAATGGGAAGGTTTTGGAGGAGAGTGGCTGCACACACTTGTGCAGAAATGCCACCAGCAATGTCACACACCTCATGGACCTTCATCTGTCTCATGCCAGAGCTGCTGGGGGCACCATGTTCAACCAGACCCTGGCATGGGTGTATCTCTGGTGGGGATTTTCCTCTTTCTCTCTCTTTTCTTCCTCGTTTTGGTGGCGTGGGAGGGGGAGAGCGTCACTTGAAGTGTGAATGAGTTTCCATGAGAGTGGGGTGGTTGCAGAGGATGCCTGGAAACTGTCCTGTTTCACTTAACATACTCCCCCCTCCCACACGTGTTTTAAGTGTGTGCATATAGATTTAGGTGAGGGGAGAAATACTCACCCAGCACCATTTCCTGCACCAGCAACATCTTAATGAGATGGCCAGGAGACCATCAAGGCTACACAGAGCTGTGTAGACAGGGCCCAGTAAGGGTTTAAAGGAGAAAAAAAAAAAAGGATACTGAGCATCTTCAGCTTTGCAGAACTTACTGAAACCTCAGAAGAGAGGAGCTGATGCCCAGAGCACCATCCCATCAAGCTCCATTACTCCAAGGAAATGCTTGAATGGCGGGGACAAGGCTGCAAGAAAAGACTGAATGTGAAAAGATGTGAAAATTCTGTATTCTGGTACCTGCCTTGATGCTGTGGTTAATTAATTTGCCCGTGCTTTGTGCGTGGATGAAGCCCTCAAAACACCATCTGGAGCCAGGCGGTGCCTTTGATGCAGCTCCACTAATTGTTTATGTTTATTTGACCATTTATCACCAGGATGCCCCTTTGCCAAGCCCTGCTCAGCACATCAGATGGCATTTGTCATGCAACCTGCAGACTTCATCAAGCTGCCACCCAGAAGTGACCTGGAGCTCCTGATTTTGGAGTTTTATATAAATTCTGAAACTGGGCAGCGTGATGGGCAATTTAAAGAAAGTGGGAAGAGGAAGCCTAAGTGAAAACGTGGCCCTTCAATTACGGGAGGCATTGAACTCTATTCTGGCCCTGACAAGGCTCATGTTGGTGTTTATCTGGGGCTTGGAACTGGCTCCAAGGAAATGGGAGTGGCATGGGACTTGGTGTTGTGATCATAGAATCACAGAGTGGTTTGGGTTGGAAGGGACCTTTAGGATCAGGTAGTTCCAACACCCTGCCATGAGCTCAACCTGTTCATCAGCATGTGCCACCCAAGAGCTCAACTTGAGCTCCCCAGAGAGGAGCTTAGGACAGAAAATCTGGCCTTACATGGACCAGAGTCAGGCCCTGGTGGTCATGGAGCAGCAGCAAATTGCCATTACAACCAGCAGCACCCGACTGTTCAGCATGCTGAGGGGTGATTTGATTCATAATTTGCAATTTTGCCAGATCTTATCTGTGTGTAAACAAAGTTGATGAAGTACAGAGTACTTCATGTAGGCTCTGGGTAGCTGGAATTAACCTGCAGGGATGGATTTGTTGACAGGTGTATATTTGCTGTGATGTGTAAGGAGTCTTTAAAAATTCCCTGAGATGGATTCACACAGGCCACAGGAGCTGTGTCAGTCTCCACATCCTGGTGAGCAAATGAGTGGCACCTGTCACCACCTTCCTAAGCAAATAATCCTTGTGGAGCTTCCCAAGTGGTGTTGTACCAGAGATATCCAGCAAATATCTCCAGTACTAATGTGCCCCAGATCTGCTTGGCTGGATAAACTCCTGCATGGATTTTGGAAAACTGGGAAGAGAAAGGGTTGTTGGGATCACTGGTAGGTCTGGAGATGTTTCTAAAGCACCTTTTATTTTGGACTCCCTGATGGGACTTCAGTGACTGTGGCTTTTTTGTGGCCTGCTTGTAGGAAGATAATAGTTCCAGCTGAAAAAAAGGTCAGTTTTATATAGTATGTGCAAATATAAATAGTTCACATGGGCTCAACTTACCAGCCAGATGTTGGTAAGGATGAATCCTTGTTTGCCCAAGGATTTTGTTCACAGATTAGTAGGAATACTGACAAGTTCAGTAAGTAAATGAAGAAATACCAGGGTGAAGGTCACCCCTGTGATTTCACTCCCTGAAGCCTAACCACTTTAATTATGTGATCAAACCATGCTCGACTTCTGGGGCTCTTCCATCTCGTGCATCCTGTGCAGGGCTGGGCTCCTTGGCCAGCCCTCTCCTCCTGGCATCAGAGGGAGGTCTCCATCTGTGTCAGCATCGTGGGGACTCTGCTTGGCTTCTGCCACTGGTGTGCCACGGAGCATCCCTTTAAATTGTGCTGACCTGTTCCACTGACAGAGCTGCTCCCTTGCCAGGAGACGTGGGGGTGATGCCACCTCTGCGCCCGCCCGCGGGGCTCCCTCCCCATCCGTGCTTCTTCCAAGGAGAATGCCACCTTCTGTGCATCCTTCCTCGCCAAAGCATCGCTTTGGAAACATCTTCTCTCTTCTGCTCCGTCCAGATCCAAGCAAAAAACCCATGAGTTCTTGGCGAGATCCTCATTTTCGTGTGGATGAGCTCAACTAAAAGCCGAACACCCCCAACTTTCCCAGCTCAACCCCGTGTCTCCCAGACTGGTCGCAGTTCCTGGAGGCTGGGGCGGGTGCCCAGCCCAGCAGTAAAACCCTGGTGGTGTTGCTGTGGGGTGGTTCCCTCCCACAGAACCAGCTCTGGGTCTGCAGAGGGGATGGTGTCCCTCAGAACCCCGGTGATTTCCTTGCGAGGGAGGCAGCGGTTGATGTCGCCACGTTTTCCTCACTGTTCCAGGCATCCCAGGGAAGTGATTGAAAGGTGAGGAGCCTCTCTCTGCCCCACCTTCCTGCTGGAGGGCAGAAACGCTTGCTGCTGGGGTGGGTGGTTTAATAACATGTTCTTCTGGAGACAAGATGTTCAGAGGGGAGGTGTGCCCCTATAATAAGGAATAAATATAAAGGCAATACTTACATTTTTTAGGTTTTATACCTTCCTTCTTTTTCAAATAAAAGGATAATCCTGCCTCTCTGCCTGCCATCAGATAGGCATTTGGGTATCCCAAGTAGTTCTTCCAAGTTGGAGTGAAGAGTTTGGCCAAGGCAGTGGGCTGGCTTAGAATGGAGTGTCAGTGTGGGTGGCTTTACTCAGGGACATTTACACAAGGGACTTGCTCAAGGTCACAAAGCAGTTGGTGGATGCAGGAACAGAGCCTCAGCATCCCTGTGCCACCAAAACAGAATCCTAGTTTGGTTTGGGTTTGAAGTGACCATTGTGTCCAAGCCCCGTGCCACAGTCAGGGACGCCTCTCACTATCCCAGATAGCCCCAAACCCCATCCAGCCTGGTCTTGAGAACTTCCAGAGATCCAGGGGCAGCCACAGCTCCTCTGGGCAACCTGTGCCAGTGTTTTTCCACCAAGTAACAGGAGCAGGAATTATCAATCACTGGCCAGCGTATCCCAATGAAAGTAGCTGTAATATTTTGACAGATGACTGTGATCTCACATGCACATCTTAATTGCCTCATTATGAAGAGGCACAAATAAAACTGGGGGGAAAAAATAACCCAGATATATTTATGGGCTGATGGATGTAGCAGGCAGGTCTACACACACAGGACCATGGGTGGATGCAGAGGGAGAGCAGCCAGCCCACCCTGGCTGCTGCCTCCACTCCTGCAGCCTGGAGCAGGGATTGGGAAAGAGGTGCAGGCAGCAGAGCAGCAGAGCCAAAGCATCTGAGCCTCAGGGTGCTGAGTGCCCCGGGCTGAGGAGGTGGTGGTAGAAAATAAATGAGGGTGAGGAAAGGTGTTGAGATCTCCTACTGACTCTCCCATCCTTAGAAGTGTTCACGGCCAGGTTGGATGGGGCTTGGAGCAACTTAGGATAGTGGAAGGTGTCCCTTCCCATGGCAGGGAGTGGAAGGAGATGAGCTTTAAGATCTTTTTCAGCCCAGACCATTCTGGGAGTCATTCTGTGGTTCTCTGACTCCCTCTCCTGACAGGGTCAGCAGCCTGGGCTGGCCTGGCATGCTCAGTGCCCCAAAGCCTGGATCTGACACCTCTGGGATATTTTGCTGGGTGGTCTCGTGCTTCAGGGGTAAAGCTGAATTCCTCCAGGGGTTTTGTGTCAGCAAGGACCAAGGGATGCTCAGGAGCAGGGGTGGGCAGCAGCTGGCTGGGATGGGGGAGCAGTGGTCAGGGATGTTCAACCCCAAGCCTTGCCCCTGGCCTTGCACTCTTAATCCCTCTACACACACAGGCAGGGTGAAGGGAAGAACTGGAGACACCTTGTTTTGCCTGGAAAAATGACATTTTGACACCCAGGAGCAGGCAGAGATCAGCCAGAGCCTCAGGCTCCTTCCTCCGCTGTGCTGAATGCAGAATGAGCCTGGCATGGGGGGGCAGCTGCTTTGCATCCCCTGCTTGCCCTGGGGCACCCCCCTATCTTTGGGGGGGCACTCCCACGGAGAGTCACTGTAGGCACAGAAAAAAGAAACACAGTCAGGAGCCAGCACTTTCCTGAGGGAAAATCATAGCAAAGAGAAGGCCAAGCAATGCACATTTTAAAGGGAGACGCTCAGAAAAATCGAGATGCAAATATCAAAATACAAAATAAAAACACATAAAATATGAATATATACAATATTAATGCAAAATTATAAATATCTAAAATACACAAATAATAAAATATTAATGTACCGAGATATTAATATATTCAAATATTAGAGTATTAAAATATTGAAACACTTTGCTACAGCAATTACACTGTGTGCCAACATACAAAGGAAAGCCAAAATTGCAATCTCCCAGTCGAGGCTCAGGTTGTGAAGCACTGTCCCCATGGACAGGAAGGGGACATCCCCCATCCCTGACACAGCCCTGAACCAGCAGCCACACCTTGCACAAACCTGGGCTCTCCCTGGCAGCCTTTATCTCCTCCAAAGGCTTGGCTTTTCAGGGCGTTGTCACCGGGGCTGAGGAAGGAGATGGGAAAGGGAAGTGCTGGGGAAGAGCCCTCGCAGGTCACAGGTCTCTTGCTCCTGCCATTGGGCAGCACTGAGACCCGGGGGCAGGATCCTGTCCCTCCCCAGGGCTGGCACATCACCCCAGTGAGCTCTGTCACTGCTCCATTTCCACCCCTACAAACGAGTAGAGCATTTATGAGTTTGCTTTATCTATTTTCTGTGCATATGTCTTTATAATCTATTGGGTGTACTGTTGGTTTTCACTTGCCACGGTGCTAAAACGAGCATTTCTCCTGTCTCTGATATTTCAGTTTTACATTGCTGGTTTGGAGATGCTGAGATCTTTCAGTATTAAAGTGAAGTTGGAGAAAAAAGATTATTTTAAAAAAATTAAAATTAGAAGGGGTTTTAGAGCATCAGAGTGCCTGGATGAGCTTTGGGTCACCCAGGGAGTGAATGTTGCAGGTGGTTTATGACATTGCTGTAGTCCCTGGCTTGTATCTGGCATTTTTCATCCAAAAAGGGAACAAAGCTTAGCTCCCCCAGCCCCTCTTTTTTCCTGTTGCAGCTTCAGGTGTCTGAATCTGTTGGCAGAATGTGGGGGAAGCAGTCCAGTATCCTGCCATCATTTTTTCATAAGTGGGGCTTTCTTGGCAAAAAAGTAATGAATGAGTTTTAAGCATGGCCATAAATGCAGTGTTTCACAACGTCATCTGCAGAATACGTTTATTTTAGGTGCCCTCCACCCTTTCCACCATCTCCCTCCAGTTTATTTTAACAATGCTGTAATTTTCTATTATAAAATGGGATTTTGCTGTTTAACTCCATGTCGTCTGCCCAGCATTTGCATGTGTGTGTGTGTGTGTGTGTGCATGCACTGGTGACATTTGTCACCATCAGATGCTATTTTTAAGCCTGTTATTATTGAGGACCCCACCCTTGGCTTGGGGATGGGAAGGGGGGAGCACAGGAGGAGGGAGAGGAGGGAGGGGAAGGAAGGAAAACGTCAGCCTCAGCACACTTCCAGCCTCTGGCCATCAACCTCCCCGGGGGCATGGGAACCATAAGGTCATTTCTCAAGCTCGCTGAGCTCCAGAGCTGTCAAACCACCCTGAGAGTTTAAAAAATGCAAATGTATGCAAATGAATGGGCTGTTTCTCTCCCTCTCCCCCCTCACCCCCGGTTTAAATGACATGAATCACCTTCAATTTTGCCAGCATCCTGTAAAGTTATCAGCTTGCCTAAATGCTGCAGTTAACAGAGCCACATCTCAGGAGGACCAGGGGGAGATAAGAAACGAAAAGCAGCTGATTTCCACCAACACCCCGTAATTTTTTAATGTATTTTATACATATAAATTATATGTAACTATCTATATAATCATACCCCAATCTCCCAATTCTATTTTTTCTTGCTGTTGAGCGAATAATCCACTAATTAAGGAGAATGAAGCTCAGTGTCCAGAAAAAACCCTCTATAAAAACATTTCTCAGGGTAGTCTGATATTCTGCTGCTCTGATTTTTGGCACTTAGGGTGATCTGGCAGTGAAAAATCAAAATAGGAAGACACGTTCCTTCATGCAAGGAGCTCCTTTAACACTCAGGCTCCTTCCAAACAAAAATAAATGAGTAGATGATAAAAACAGCAATAGAAATTTAATTGCTCACGCTTATTATTCGGGATACAAAGCCCTAGAAAGGAAGCTGTCTTTTCCTCCCTGGCTCAGGGGTTATTTATTATCTTACACTCCATTTGGAGAAGGTATTGGATTTACTGTCATTTATCGGCGATTTTCAAGGAGGATTTGATACGGAGCTGGTCAGGATCGCTGAGGAGCGTTGCTGGTTAACATGGTTAAGCACAGCACACTGTAATGAATCAATTTGTTTCAGACAACAGATGTAATTAGCGTGGAGGTAATGGGCACACAGTGGGATGTGGGGCTGGAGCGTCCTCCCTCTGCTGAAAATGTCGGTGGCTAGAGCTGGGTGTAATTCCTGGTTCCTCTGCCCAGCTTTGGGAAGGGGAGGTGGCTGGAGCTGCCATGGACAGCTGTCCCCATCCCTGTTTATCCCCACAGGCCTTCCTTCACCTCCCTCTAGGTTGCACCATCCTCAGAGACCTTCACTCTCCCACACACCCGTTTTTGGCAGTGCTGATTAGGTGTGGGGGAGATACCTGCAAGGTCTCCCTGGGGAGGGAGGAAAAGGGAGACAGCGTTCCTTTTCCCACGGGAACGTTTCCTGCAGAGTCTGATCCCCTTTTCCAGCCCCACCAGGCTTCCCCAAGGGTTGCTGGCCAAGGTGAAGCACAGGTTTTCATGGGCAGCCTCCATCAGACCAGACTCTTTCCATCCCTGAGGCACCTGGGGAGGTGGGAGCCAGCTGAGGTATTCCAGATCCCTGCTGGTGGTTTGGAAGGAGGTTTGGAATCAGCAGAGCCAGAAACTGAGCAGGGAAGGACACCCAGGACATGGCAATGGATCCCAGGAGAGTTCCAGAGGTGAGGTGGGGTGGTGTGGAATTGGGGAACCTGCCTGATGGGGTCAGCCTTGCAGAAGGGATGGAGTGGGGCTGCAGGTTTGCCCTGAGCTCTCCTGGAGATTAAATGCTCTGTCCCTCGGCTGTGAACCAAGTGTCTACCTGCAGCAGGGCCAGGGCTGGTAGAGGTGACACTGCCTGAACACATGCTCTGTGTCCTGGGGGTTTCCAAGGGTTAGTGTATTCAAAGTTATTCTGTCTGTTTGATGTATTCTGTCTGTGAGGGGATTAATGTATTCGTCGCCTGCTGGAGGAAATCGCTTTCCTTTCCTGGGATTTCTCATGTGGAAGGGCTACTGGAGCTATGTGAAAGAGGAAACATCTTACGGATTAAAAAATGGCAAAAAAAAGAAAAAAAAAATCAGGTTTTCCTCTTGGGTGTGGGCTTTTTGCTTCCGAGTTTTCCTTTGAAGCTAAAGCTGCTCTAGCAAGGGAAGATGTCTGCCAGATGCACAGGGCATTTTGATACCCTGCTGACAAGTCCAAGCAGGATTGGGAGTGGAGAAAGCTCAGCTCATGGGAAGAGATAGCTGACAACAATCTCTGTCTGGTCAGATCTTTGTTACATGTTGTCTTCCTCTGTGTACTTAGGTGCACACTGTGACACAAATCCCTGCTTTCCTCCCCATTCCCAGTTCCCTCAAGAAGACATCCCTACATGGCTTGTCCCCATGTGAGGTGACATGTCACAGCTTCCAGGCATGAAGTAGCAGAACTGAAGATCCATAAGGATCATCTCCTGCTGCAGCAGGAAGCCATGACCCTTCTCTCTGGGATGTCCAGTGGTACCATTCCCAAAAACAATCACGTAGATGAGATGGGCGCTCCCTGGCTCATCTTGTTCAAGCAGTGTAGGTGCTGGCTCTTGGCAGTGTGAAGCAATACAGCATCACACTTTCCCCACATAGCTCCTGGCGGGGCAAATCCTACATGTGCCTGGAACAATGTTGGCTCCGGGAGGATGTGATAGAAGTGGGATGGGGAGAGAGTCATTGCACAAGGTTCCTGGGGGAGGGGTGTGAAAGAGAAGAGAGAGCTTGTGCTGGTTATGAAAAGGTAACTCTGTGAGGATCAAGAAGGATGAGGACAAAGAAGAAAATGAAGGGATGGGGAGAGAAGCAGAGGTTCAGTCACAGAGGATCTGGAAGAAGCTGAAAGTGGCCTAGTGGCAGGTGAGGTAGAGGAGGGAAGGACTCTGGGAGAAGGCAGCACAGTTTTGGCATTATCCATTGGGAATCCCCTGCTAATTCTCTGCTGCCTGTGCTTTGTCCTAGGGCACTAAATGAGAATATGGCCAATGGCATTGAAGATCTTATCGGGATCCCATTCCCGAACCACAGCAGCGAGGTCCTGTGCGGTTTGAACGAGCAGCGGCACGACGGGCTCCTGTGCGATGTCATCCTCATCGTCCAGGACCAGGAGTACCGCACCCACCGCTCCGTCCTGGCTGCCTGCAGCAAGTACTTCAAAAAACTCTTCACTACCGGCACTTTAACAGACCAGCCCTATGTTTACGAGATTGACTTTGTCAAGCCTGAAGCACTTTCTGCCATCCTGGAGTTTGCCTACACCTCAACCCTCACCATCACCACCTCAAACGTCAAGCACATCCTCAGTGCTGCCAAGATGCTGGAGATCCAGAGCATCATCAACGTATGCCTTGAAATCATGGAGCCCAACAGAGAGGCTGAGGAGGAGGATGACAAAGAGGACGACGATGACGATGAAGACGATGATGAAGATGAGGAGGAAGAGGAGGAGGAGGAAGTGGAAGATTTTGTCAATCAGGAGAACCTAGCTGATGTACAAGAAGTAAGCTGCCACCAAAGCCCTTCTGAGTCCGATCTCACCGAAGAAGCTTATACAGAAGCGCCTAAAGATTTTCCAAATCACTTCCCAGCCAGTAACTCCTCTGGACACTTGGGTGTGATACGAGACTTCTCCATAGAGTCCTTGCTGAGTGAGAACTTGTACCCTAAGGCAGACATCCCAGAAAGGAGGCCAGCTCTGTCTCCTTTCGCCCCCAGCTTCTTCCCCCATCTGTGGAACGGTGACTTCAACTCCTTCTCCCAGCTTGAGGAGCCACAAGTAGATAATGGTCCTTTGGATCTGGTGATCAAAAAGAGGAAGATCAAGGAAGAGGAGGAGAAGGAAGACCTGCCTCCGCCTCCTTTCCCTAATGACTTCTTCAAGGACATGTTTGCCAACACCCCAGCAGCTCCCTTAGGGCATATTAAGGCAGAGACTGACTACAGCGCTTATCTCAATTTCTTAAGTGCTACCCAATTCGGAGGAGTTTTTCCCCCATGGCCCCTGGAGGAAGAGAGGAAAATGAAGCCCAAGGCATCCCAGCAGTGTCCCATCTGTAACAAAGTCATCATGGGAGCCGGCAAGCTGCCCAGGCACATGAGGACCCACACTGGGGAGAAGCCCTATATGTGCAATATCTGTGAAGTTCGCTTTACCAGGTGTGTGTTGGTCACCTCTGCTGTGTATGGGGAGTGGGGTGGTGGCAGGAGGGGCCACATCATAACCCATGACTGATTTTTCAGCTACTCATCATCAGAGTTTTGCAGTTTTTTTTTTCCCAAAATCAAATTAGGGCATGGTCTCTATCCTTTCAGAAAAAAAAAAAAAAAAAAAAAAAAAAAAAAAGGAAGAAGGGAGGGTGGAGGAAGAAAAAGAATCTCCTGATTTTTGTGGGTTGTGGATGACATCCACAGCTCACTGGATCCATCCTCTTGCTGGACAAAAGCTTAAATAAGTAACAGGATATTTTCAACCCCATCAGAGTTCACCACAGTGGGACCAGAGTGAGCTGGAAAACAGATGGTCAAACAGCCAAGGAGGCTTCATCTCTAATGTGCTGAGAGATGCATTGAGCTGGGAGGGCCATTTAGCCACAGGATGTAATTAGTTTGGGTTTGCACATTTTGGCATCAGTGTAGACCACAACCAAGTTGCACATGTTTGGACATGACAGTATCTGGGTTTTTTAGGGCTGGAGTGGCCCTAATTATTATGTGTCAATAGTGCAGTTGGGGTCTTGGTCTCTTCCCCAAAGTAACAAATGACAGGACAAGGGGAAACGTCCTCAGACTTCACCAGTGGAGGTTTGGATTGGATATTAGGAACAATTTCTTAATGCAAAGCACTGTAACAGTCTGTCCAGGGCAGTGGAGGAGTCCCCATCCCTGGAGAGATTTGAAAGATGTGTAGATGTGCTGCCCAGGGACAGGGTTTGGTGGACTTGGCACTGCTGAGGGAACAGTTGGACTCACAGAATCATGGAATGGTTTGGGTTGGAAACAACTTTAGAGTTCATCCAGTCCCACACCCAGCCATGGGCAGGGGCACCTTCCACTATTCCAGATTGCTCCAAGCCCTGTCCAACCTGGCCTGGGACACTTCCAGAAATGGGGCAGCTGCAACTTCTCATGCCAAGTTGTATTTAGCTGTGCAAATCTAATGTTCCAGGCTGAAACCCTGCTCTGCAAAGCTGGGCAAATTTAATCGGTGAGCGGAGACAAATAGATTCCTGGACCTGCTCTTGCTGAGTATAATTAATATCTAATGAGAACAATCTTTACCATAATAATAAAGCTTTCTGACAAGAGCATGGTATTTCAGCTTCTGGCTGCATGTGAGAGAGAGAGCCCTATTAAGCTGGGGTGAGAAAACCAGAGGAAAATAATCTGCACAGTAGGCAGAGGCGAGCTCCTGACAATGGCCGGACACCTGGGGTGCTCCTGCATTCAGCCTGTCTTTTCTTCTCCTGTCCCTGTGATAATATTCGAATGGAAGATATGCAGATGATGAGAATTTGACCTGAAAATAAATTTCCATGCTCCCCTCCATTAACGCAGCAGACAGCATATTATAATGCGGGGAGCATCGTGCCTCAGGCAGGCATGTGCGACGTGAGCCAGCTCACCCTGGTATTTGCAGGGGAAAGGCCACTGCATGGTGATAATTCCTGCCTGCAGGAATTTGGATCTGGCTCCTGCTAGTGCTGCATCCCCAGGTCAGCACTGGGCTGTTGTCTCTGTGGGGTGTGTGGTGGCATCTCGGACTGGCCAGTCCCATCCCTGGGTGCCCATTGCTCTCTTGTGTGTGCTGCTGTGGGTGCTAATTGCTGATGAGGAAATAGCCTGGTTAGATCCATCACTGACACCTCCCCCTTAACAGGAATAATAGGGCTGAGCCCTCCCAGACCCAAAGTCCTTTATAGGAAAGGGCAGCACTGTTCACTTCGTTTGGGGAAACTGAGGCACAGAGAGATGCTGGTACTGATGCCCAAGCCAGACAGGTTATGTCAGCGTGGTAGAGGTTAAAAACTCCACACAGAGCTGGTCTAGCATGACCCATTACTAATGTAGGACTAAACCTGATAGTTTTGACATCCCCCATGTACTCAGCAGCTTCTAAATACAGGGCACAGGGGCAGGGGGACTTCATCCGAGAAAAAAAATCAAAAAACTGAAACTCACCCAACACTGCAGTCCCCCAACACCACTGTGAAAACTGGTCTTGTGGGTCACCCTGTGCAGAGCTGGGCGCTGGAGGGTCTTTTCTTTCTTTAACACTCTGAGCAAAATTAATATTTTAAAATATTGATTTGTTTTTAAATGTGTTTGGAAAGATTTTGAGTAGAGTGCAGCTAATTGGTTTGGTCTGGGGTGGGGTTTTCTTAGCTGTTTTCGTCCTTACTCTGGTTTAAGAGCTCTCTTTTAGGAAAAAGTGTATTTTTAAGCTAAGTGGAGTGATTGAGATGTAGAAAGAGATTTCTTCTGGGATTTCCTGAGTGCTGCCACTTGCATTATGTGTTTTGCTCTCGTGGGGGGAGGGAATTCCATGCTTTGAAAGCATTGGACTTGCACCCACGGTGCCTTCACTGGGGAGCTGCAAACTCAGATGGTCCCTTTTGGGGTCCCCTGGGAGTGAGGGTGCAGGGAAGCAGAGGTTCCCAAAGTGAATTTCAGTATGAATCAATCCTTTGCATTACTTCTGCATTTAAGGAACTGTGGAGAGGATGTATTTTCCTGGGTGAGGGATGCCCCAGCCTCCCTGGCAGATCCCTTCCCCTCCACATCGATGGGGTCTCGCATCCCCCAGCAAGGACCCGACCTGCACCTGGATCTGCCCCTCCTGCTGCCCATGGACATCTGATGGCAGCAAGCAGGACTTCATTTAACGGCTCATTAATTATTTTTCCCTTAAACAAAGGCTGCTCAGCTTCTAGTCTGCTGTTCTACCCTGCTAGAACGCCAGAGAAAGCTGCAACTATTTCAGCTTTCCCACCAAGACAATCCCAGAGTGCTCAAGGAGATACTGTTCCAGCTGGAAAGGTTAACATTATTTGTTCCTATTATTTGTGTTGTGACAGCTCACAGAGCCCTAATCGCTCTCCTAATGCAATTGCATTAAGGTTATTCACACACACGGAGCGTGGATCTCCGTCGGAGCGAGCCTCCAGCCCAGCTCCCAGCTCCTGTTCCCCGTGCCACATCCCCCTGGGGTGCTCCACCACACAGCACCTCACTCCCCCAGCCTCTGAGCAGCTCCAGGTGGAGCCACAAGCCTCCCTTGCATTCCCCGGAGATGCTGCTGGGGCAGGGAGGATTGGGAGGATTGGGAGGATTGGGTTTCTGCTGCCGGAGATGGGTAATAGCCTGAAAAGAGCTTTGCCTGTATTTACATTATGCAGTCCTGGCACGCAGCGTGTTTATTAGGAAAAGCGATCCTGCTAGGTTAAACATTACATACAGGGGTTTAAATTAAATTATAGGTGGGGTCGGCAGCTCTGCTTTTTATTAACATTTCCCCCCGCTTTGCAGTGCGAGCCCCCGCGCTCATCCGTGCGCGACTTCTGCTGCGCTCAGGGTGGAATTCTCCCTGCTGCTGCTTTGTCTGCTGCTGAGCACTGATCCCAGCCCTTCCAGAGGAAATGCACCCTTCTGAAAACCTTGGGGTAGCACCAGCTTTAAAACTGCCAGAGTGGGAAGTTACCCTGAGCTTGGCACAGGGACTGAGAGATACCTTTTTTTCGTGCCTCCCTAAAAAATCCATAGGTGCAGGACCAGGCTGGGATCAGTCTCCCAAAAACAGTAAAGCATCATCTGGTGAAGAAGTGACTCTCCTGCTAGGGATACTCCTTTGCATCCTTGATCCTGAGGGACTGGTGTGCAGGGATGCCCAGCCCGGGGCTGCATTCCTCATGGTGCTGCTGGGCATGTCACCAAAAACTGGTTTAATATGCACATGGGCTGGGTGGCAGGAACTAGTTCAGAGGCAGCACCTAGCAAGTTTTGAGGGCTTGACCTGCCAGAAGAAACAGATTTTTGTGTGGCTTTCACATTATATAAATTAAATCATCATAATATATACTTATATTGTGTGATTTATAATATATTATTAAACAATAATAAATTGTATATTCTTTACTCTTTATATTAAAATATACCGTATAGTTTTATATGGCATGTCTGTAATATATAAGATATCTTTTATATCTAATAATGACATTACTCCACATGTTCATATTTTTAGCTTCAAAACTAGCATGTTGGAGGGGTCATACTGAAATAATTTTGGAAAACAATATGAATTTTCCCACTTTGCTCTTTACTTGAACTCCACTGGAACAATCTAGGAAGCAGTGCTCAGCTCATTTGAGCCATAATCAGCTTCACTTTTTAAAATCATACACTTTAGCTGAGATTTTGGGGGTTTTTCCTTTTTTTGGCTGCAGAAGGAAGCATTTATTGGAGGAAAAAGTAGTGATTGGATTGCCAGTATGGGAAAATATCCTTCTTTTTAGATGTTCCCCTAAAAAAATACATATATAAATATTTGTAAATAGGTGCCATTGTGATGGATATTATGCTATTCCATGGCTGGATTAAAAAAACACTTCTCCAGACGGTGTGGGAGGTTGGATGTGTGCCTTGGAGACCCTGGCAGGGAAGGACAGAGTGCTTGGGTGCTGCACTTCTGGCAGCATCACCCTCAGTGATGCTCCTGCTCCAAAAGAAAGCTCCTGAGACACCCTGTGGTCAGTGCAAGAATAAAAGGAGAGAAAAATCGGCTCCAAGAGGGACTGAATTTAGGCAGCATTGTCCCACATTGCCAGGCTCTTGAATCCAAACTGATTTCCCACTTTGTAGGCTGGAATGGGGCTGTATTTATTTAATAATCCCAGATTTAGTTATATATGTATTCCTGTGTTTAGAATCTTGCTCTTTACAAATTCGTGGAAGGAGGTTGTAGCCTAGTGGGGGTCAGCCTTGTTTCCCAGGGAAAAAGGGACAGAACAAGAGGGAATAGCCTCAAGTTGTGCCAGAGAAAGTTGAGTTTGGAAAATCAGGAAAAATTTCTTCCCTGAAAGGGCTGTCCAGCCCTGGCACAGGCTGCCCTAGGCTATAGTGCAATCCCCACACCTGGAGGGATTTAAAAGCCATCGGGATGTGGCGTTTGGGGACGTGGATTGGTGGTGGCCGTGGCTGGGAATGGTTGGAATGGTTGGACTTGATGATCTTAGGTCTTCTCCAGCCTTAATGATTCTGCACTTTTTGTGTTTATTCCAGGGCTTTATTTCTTTTTGCTCCAATTTAAGCTGTTTTGAGCTCTGTGATGGGCTGCAGCCTCCTGACATGGAGGGCTCTGTGTGTGTGGTGTTGCAGTGCCCAGGAAAGAAGAGGCAAAATCAACCTGCGAGACCAGGACGAGCTCCCCACCTTCCCCAATCCCAATCAGGGAGGCAACCCCAAAAATAAGAGCAATCCCAACCCCATCCCCAAACCACCTCACCAAGCTCCTTTTCCATTTCCAGGCAGGACAAGCTCAAAATCCACATGCGGAAGCACACGGGGGAGCGGCCGTACCTGTGCATCCACTGCAACGCCAAGTTCGTGCACAACTACGACCTGAAGAACCACATGCGCATCCACACGGGCATCCGGCCCTACCAGTGCGAGTTCTGCTACAAGAGCTTCACCCGTTCTGACCACCTGCACCGCCACATCAAGCGCCAGAGCTGCCGCATCGTGCGGCCCCGGCGCGGCCGCAAGCCGGCGGCGTGGCGGGCGGCCAGCCTGCTCTTCGCTCCCGGCGCCCAGCCCGTGGAGAACAGCTTCATGATGCCCCCCATGCTGGAGGAGATGAGCAACCACCTCAGCAGCACGGCCATGTGCCTTCCTGGCCCCAGCCCTAAACATTTCCTGAGCGGGGCCAAGGCGCCGTTCAGCCTGCAGGAGCTGGAGAGCCAAATTGAAGAAACGCAGATGAAGCTCTTCAGGCGGGCCCAGATGGACATGGAGAGGAACGCGGGCATCTTCGCCTTCGCCCTGGGCCACAATGAAAACCTCGCTGCCCAACCCTTCTTCCCTCTCTCTCACCCTTGGAGCACAGGCTTCAGTGGCTTGGCAGGGCTTGGCCACGTCGCTCCCATCTCAGAGGCCAGCAACTAAACCCAAGCCCGGTCCCACCATGCGTCTGCTCCCGTCCCAGCAAGGCAGCCCGCTCCCCCTGGGGCACCTGCCCTTCTGGGAATGCCATCAGCAGCTTCCCAAGGAGCTCTTTGTCCTCTCACTGCCGTGGGGCTTGGGGCACGGGGCCGTCCCTGGGGCGAGCAGGGATGGGCAGGCGCTGTGCCCTGTGGCCACCGGCACTTTAGACTCTGCACTTGGCTTTGGGGCCCTTGGGCAATCACTGTCCCCATCCCACCACTCATGGCTCCATCTGGGAAGGCCAGGCCAGGACTGCTGCTCTCTTCAACGCCCCTGAAAATGTCACTTGCCTTAGTCCAGGGCTCGGCCATCACCATGAGATGGCTTTTCTGTGGGAAGTGTTCCCCATTTTCCCACACACAGAGCTCACTAGACACTGACAAGCCGTCCAGACTTGGGTTTGTTAAGTTGCATTCCTTGACCCTTTTGGTCAAAAGGACTTTTCTGTTTTCTTTTTGTTTTTGTTTTCTTTTCTTATTAATTAATTCCCATGTCTGGCAACAGTATTTATTCCACAAGGGATAAAACGGGGGGTCTAGCAGCCTTGCTGGGAGAGGGAGAGAGGAATGATCCTGGCCACTGCCTTTCTCAGCAGTACATCAGATTTACAGGGCTGGTGAAAGCCCTGATCTGCAGCATGAGTTGGGACCTTAAAAACAAATTAAAAAAAAAAAAAAAAAAAAAAAAAAAAAAAGGAGATCGAACACCTAGTGCAAAGCTGGGTGGAAAAGGGGGATTTTACTTATTTGGTTCTTTAGCTATTTCAGAGTTTCAAAAGGAGAACCAAAGCCTATTTTGAGTATTTTAACTTCAGTTGCTTGAAAAGGTGAAGGATAAGTTTTAGAAGAATCAGTAATGTTTCGATACTGAGCTTTTATTAAACCCTTGCTTTGAAAAAAATGAACCAGTGGGAATTTTGAAATGAAAAAGTCGTTTCAAACCAAAGAGTCAGAATTTGCTGCCGCTGACCATTTTGAAATGTCTGGGGTTCTGTCCCTAATCCCTCAAATTACTACGTGATAGTGATGAGAAAAATTTACAACACACTTGTGTCCCCAAATCTGCAGTGCTGATGGGAAAAAAATTGGGAGTGCAAATATCCCTGCTGCTTGTCTCAAGGGATCTTTGTGGAAAAGAAGTTCACTAAAGGTGTCTTGATTGTGATGCTGTCTAATTGCAAGCAAGTAGAAATGCTGTTTCTCCACTGTAGTTAGTTCAAAAGAGAAGGTGGTGAAGGTCAGCCAAGGTGGCCAAGAGGTTTGGGGTGACCCCCCAGCATCCCTGCAGACCCCATCCTGGCCACCCCATGTGGTGATTCTTTTGGGGTAGAAAAAAGTGGCTGATTGGCTGGGGTCACCTCCTTGAGCCCCAAATCCATGAGCTATCTGAAGGATGAAGGCTTTTGGTGGCCATCTGCCTCCCATGGCTCCTCCTGGGTGAGCAGTGGGAGGCAGACATGGTGGAACCCCAGTTCCACCACTGGCTCAGGTGGGTTGCAGTGGTTGTTTTACACGAAACCAACACCTGGAAATGTAAATGTTACAAATTAGGGCTTTTTAATTTATCTTTTTAATATGACCTTTCAACATCAGCAAAATCAGAGGGAACGCGAGGACCGCGGGTTTGTGAGTTTTTTGGTTTTTCCATCAGTGGCTGGATGAGAATCTGCCCACCAGAGGCAAGGAGGGGGACACGAGGAGTCCACAGCCCCCAGGAGGATGTGAGGGACTTCTGCTCTGAGACCACCCATAGCAGAATGGTCCCAAGGAACTGCCCAACACTCGGCTTCCTTCTCCAAAACGAAATCTGTAAAGACTCCACGTGCAACAAAAGTCAATGGAGAGAAAGAAAGAAAGTAAGAAGAAAAAGAAATCTTCTTAAAACTGCATCAAACTTTTTCTTTTTAATCCACATCAGCTTCTTAAACAAGCGATGTTTTGCAGATGATTGGTTCCTTCAGGTGTTTTTTTGTCTACAATTTGGAGTCATTGTAAAATATCCAAAGATGCTGAGTACTGTATGATCTGCAAGGACTTGAAGCAAGGTGTTTTTTCTGTCTCGGTTTGTTTGTTAGGTCGGTTGGGTTATTTTTTTTTTTTTTTCCTATATGTCTAAGTGGGGATAAACCTTTGCAATTTTTCTATTTATAACTATTTTTATGTGATTGCTTTATGTACAAAACAATAGAAAAAAAAAATCAAAAAAGTAGAGAGAGTAACACACACGTACACAAACAAATTTGCCTTAGTTACTCACGGGACAATCACCCTTAACTTTGATTGATGCTAAAAAAGCAGATGGAAAAGAAGAGACTAGATCATTTTATGTATTTATTAAATGGTATTAATTGATGCTTTTAAATTATTAGCAGGACTTGATTCTCTTGCCTGTGGCCATGGTGAGAAGGCAGAGCCGCCGCGGTTACTGAGCTGCCAGCACAGCCATCCGTGTGGCCTCAGCTCTGTGGATGTTTGCCTGACACCTTTGGGAAAGCCAGAGTAATCACTTATTAATTAAACACTGAGCTGGTCAGGGCTCCAGCCCGAGGGGCTGCTGGCGTTGCGATGCTGATGACAATTTTGGAGTTAAGGTTGATTTTCCCGCGTTGGCGCTGGGTTGGGTAGGGCTGGAGGGAGCTGAGTGCTGGCAGTGATCATGTTTTGGGGTGTAGAGGGATGATTAGAGAAAACCCTGTTTCTTCCCCTTTTGATGTTGTGTGGTGAGTCCTGGCCACAGGTATCCACGTGGGAGCCCAGCTGAGTGTGAAGGTGCCTTCCTGGGGATCTGCTCCCGTTTCCCAAGCAGGACGGGTGCACTG
The DNA here is from genome assembly GCF_009819885.2 of Catharus ustulatus. NCBI lineage: Eukaryota > Metazoa > Chordata > Aves > Passeriformes > Turdidae > Catharus > Catharus ustulatus. The sequence continues at coordinate 1,870,526 of NC_046262.2, forward strand.
AGCACCAAACCTCGGGCTGGAAGGACACGAGTTCTGTCCCAGCTCATGGTGTGATGGCTTCTTGTTCATCTCACCCTCGTTCCTACGGCCTGGCTGCAGCAGGGGCAGCGTGGGCAGCAGGGCAGGGGGGATTGTGCCCCTGTGCCCCTGAGCTCAGGTGAGACCCCACCTGCAGAGCTGCCCCAGCCCTGGGCTCCAACAGCACAAGGACGTGGAGCTGCTGGAGCCAGTGCAGAGGAGGCCACGGAGATGCTGCAGGGCTGGAGCCCCTCTGCTCTGGAGCCAGGCTGGCACAGCTGGGGCTGCTCCCCTGCACAAGAGAAGGCTCCAGGGAGAGCTCAGAGCCCCTGGCAGGGCCTGAAGGCAGTTTAGGAGAAAGGTGGGGCAAACATTTTAGCAGAGCCTATTGTGATAGAACAAGAGAAGATGTTTTAAACTGAAAGAGAGGAGATTCAATCTAGATAGAAAGAAGAAATTTTTTACAATGAGGGTGGTGAAAAAGCGAAACAAATTGCCCAAAGAGATGGTCACTGCCCCTGGATCCCTGGAAGCGTCCCAGGCCAGGTTGGACAGGGCTTGGAGCAACCTGGGATAGTGGAAGGTGTCCATACCCATGGCAGGGGGTGAGTCTGGATGACCCTTAAAGGTCCCTTCCAACTCAAGTCTTCTGATGAGTGTATGATTATATGAACACAACTGATGCAAACATGAGCCCTGTAATTCAGGTGGCTGCTCAGAAATTGCAGAATTCCTTAGTTGTTTTTGAATGAGGTGCAAAAGCCTGGAAAATAAGCTCCAGGTAGGAACAGTGGGGCTTGTCCCACATTGTTCAGCCATTTGGAAGTGAAGTAAACAGGTACCCTGTGCCTGTTGAGACACCTGTGTGCTGTCCTGCAACCTGCAACGTGATTTCCAGCCTTCTGTGAAGCCGTCCTGGCTCTGGAGGGAAGCAGGTTCTGATGGAGGGTGATTCACCCCACCTACGCTGGACCTCCCAGGGGTGGGATGAATCACCTTTGAGCACCTCTCTGCTACCTGCCAGCCTGCTGTGCTTTCCCATAGCTCACTGAGATAAGGTTAACCACGGGGAGGGATGTTCCCACCACCACCGCTCCCTCCTCTCTGCTCAGTGCGTGGAACACGAAAAACCTTTCCCAAGAGGATGGGATGCTGGTACAGCCCAGAGATCTAGGTCAGCTTGATTTCTTCCCAGTCTGTTCCTTGTCAAGCCTCCCAAGCCTGGGGATCAGGGATTCAGGCTCATGGGTCGTACACCCTGCTGCAATCCCAGTAAAACATCCCAAGTTCTTACAGTCACAGGTCATTTTCCTTTCTTTACACTTCAGAAAAGAGCTCCACAGCATCAGGTGCTCAGGCAGGGGTCCAGATCTGCAGGCAGAGTCCAGAAATGTGACTTGGGAATAAAGAAATACCAATCCCCCTCCTAGGGCAGGTGATTGTTGAGCAGCTCCTCTGTGCTTGGAGCCTGCAGAGCCATGGCAGGGTCAGCCCGTAAACTGAAAAAAATCCAGAAAATGAAAATTGTGTGAAATACATTTTAGCTATTTAAATATACTTTTGACTTCTTTTTTCAGGTCTTGTGGCTTTTAAGCCCATTTAGTGCTCACATTCTGGTTTGCTTATAATGCCAGAACAATAGCAAGAACAACAAAATAAGAAATAGATTTTCAAGGGGAGGGTGGAAAAAAAAAATCTAAAAATCGCTCGGAGGAGCTGTGCATTAATCAGACACATGGGAATCACGAGAAGAAACCAGCTTCAGTAAATGCTTGTTAGCAACAACATATGGCTACATGCTTGCTCCTGAACAGCTGCTGTGATCTGCTGGAGCATCCAGGCTGCAGAGGGGGAACAGCACCAGGGTGATGCAGCACTCAAGCATTTGCTTGGAGCAGGTGTTGCTGCCAAAGGAGCATCTCCTGGCATGAGTGACAGGGAGCTGGATGGGCAGAACCTTTCCCTAGGCTTGGAATCCTGTGCTGAGCATTGCAAGACCCTCTTCCTGCAGTTGTGCAGAAAGAAATTACATACAGAAAAAAAATATTTTGTGTTTTAAGAAGGGAAGAAAGAGCCTGCAGTTTGGGAAGTGAGAGGCTTTTCCATTTGGCAGTCACCTGCAGGAAAAAAAAAAAGGGAATAATTTTGCAAAGTGCAGCCTAAAATGTTTTAGACTTGCATGTGTCAGCAGGACTCCTGGCAGCACCAGTGAGGCTGCAAATGCTGCCCAGTCTCTGCTCCACTTGTGCTCTGCCTGCAGCCCCCTGGGCCCTGCTGTGCCCCCTGTCCATTTTGGAGGGGATTAGTGCTTTATTTGCTGTCTCGGTGCCCTGAAGCTGGAATATTGTGTGGTTGCAGAGGAAACTTTTAAGGTAAGAGAGTACATGAAGCAAGACCCCAGCCATCTCGTTATGAGAAAGTGCTGTGCTTGGCACAGCACTGTGGCTGGGTTTTTAAGATCTGCCACTGCCTTTTGGTACCTCTGACTGCGTGCACCTGTGTTTCTTTCCAAGCCAAAAACAAAAAAAAAAAAAAAAAAGGGAAGAACTGAGAAAAATCCCTTCTTGTAGAAGATACATCCCGTATAGTCTGAGCCTGATCCCTGCCCCACCTCTGGGATCTCCAGCAGAGGGAGAGAAAATACCTGTGGCTTGGAAATACCTTTTCCCCCCCTGTGTTTTCCTATGTTGAACCAATGTTTTACATGACTTGCACTATTTGCTGTAGGGCAGGATGCTGTCTAGATTTCTTTGTTCCAGTCTCTTGTTTGGTTGCGACTCCTCTTGGCGGTCCTGTACACGTACCTGCTGCACATCTTACACCCCTGGAGAAAATAAACTGTTACCTGAAGCACTGAGCCTGTCCTGTGTCCTTAGCGCTGCTCTGGGGCTGGGGAGGAGCCCAAATTCCAGCATCAGATGGGTGCCTGGGCTGGGTGATCCCGGGGGTCTTTTCCAACAAAAGTGATTCTGCCATCAAATGATGAGTGGGATGATGGAGCATTTTGTGGTGGCATCTGGGCTGTCACCACGAGGGTGCAGGGGCTGAGGAGCAGCCTCTGGGGATGGCCGAATTAAATTTTGTGCGGGGCAGATAAATGCTACATGTATAAGTACATCTCCTGGGTTTTTGGTTTTTTTTTTTTTTTTCCCTGTTCCAGCACATGAGCTCCCTGCACACTCGAACTTGGACTGCCCTCGTGTGGTGGCCTGGAGGCAATTTGGACACCGGGATAGCAGAGGGCTGGGACCCACATCTGGAGCTGTTCTGGGGCTCACAGCAGCACCAGGATAGGCAGGACCCTCCATCACCACCCCACCAGGTCTACTCGCCAGCGAGAGGAAATTCAAACCTCAGCCCGCATCCCGAGGGAGTTCAATGGTTGGATTTGATGATTTTGAGGGTCTTTTCTAACCTAAATGATTCTATGATTCTTAAGAATTTTTTACACCTCAATTAACCACCAAGTAATAAGGCCAGTGAGCCTGGGAACATGCCACAGTTGTCAGTGGCCTCATGAAACCATGATTTTTAGGGAATTATTCCTGAAACTAAGCCAGGACTGGACCCTCTGATGCCCAAAGGCGCCTCAGCTGATATTTCCCACTTCCCCTCATGGTACCAATAATAATTTTGCTCACTTCAGGCAAGTAAGGGTTCCAAATGTAAATCCTACACAATTATATAAAGCTCATTTCCTTGGGAACTGAGACTAAAAACCATAAATGCAAATACCAAGGAAGAAGCCAAACAGCAGTGCTGAGCTACAACCCCCAAAGTTCCATTTTATTTCCTTCTTTCTGCAGAGATGGCAGTGACTGAGATGTCACAAATCCGATCGGGCTTCCTAATAGTTCATGCAGTGCCTCGAGCCTCAGGGGTCATCTGAAATTCAGGCAGCCAATTTGCAGGCAGGAGATGCAAAGCCAGACCAGGCAGGGGCTGAGGTTTTTAAGGACAGACCCTGTCTGTCAGCTAAAACCTTCCTCTGCTCTTGGGTAACCTCTGGCAAATCCTTATGGGGCTGGCTGTAAACCTGGCTGTCTTTAAGGTGTAGCTGTTAACTCAGTTTCCATAGTTAATAGGACAGGGTTGTCTCGGTGGGACCAACTTCTGCAGTGTTAGCTGGAGTTTTGCATTGTTGGGGAAATATTTAAGGCTTCGCCTTTGAGTTCTCAGAAATGGGGTTCTCATTTAGGCAGCTTTTACGGTATTTTTCTGGAGATCTTGAGGATATATTCATTGAAAAATCAGCTGGAAATACAAAGTCCTCACAACCTTTCTGTGACAAAGTCCCTGAATCTGAAGTGAAGGTGAGCAGTGATTTGCTCTGGGTGTTGCTGCAGGGGGGTGAGCCAGGCTGAGACACCCCGAAATTTAAACACAGGAGCTGGATGAGGAAAGTGAGGAGTGAACAGAAGCACTGTGGGAGGTGGAAGAAAATCTCCCGTGGAGAGACAGTGAAGGCACACCTCCAGTGCTGGGGACAGCCCTGGGCCCCTCAGGACAAGAGAGACACTGAGGGGCTGGAGCGTGTCCAGGGAATTGTTGGGTCTGATGATCTTAGTGGCTTTTCCCACCTAAATAATTCTGCCATCCTGTGAGCTGGGGCAATCCTCACTGCTGGAGCAGCAGTCCAGATGCAGATGAGCTCCTCATGCAGCTGCCCCGTGCTCTTTATGCTCAATCAGCTCAGCCCTTGGCAGAGATTTGTAGCTCCAAGCACTTGGGATGCTTTTTCCCTGGAGTGAAAACAGCCAAGCTGGACTTCTTATACATATATACATATATACATGTATGTGTATGTGTGTGTGCACATATATTTACTGTAATTTCACGATTATAAGCCGCACCATTTTGACTAAAATTTTGGTCTGAACCCAAAGTGCGGTTTATAATCAGGTGCGGCTTATATATGGACAAAGAATGAAAAGTTGCTGTTTTAGTCTGGAGGACAGGTGTCTGCTGAGAAAGGCAGGAGCCTCTCTTTGAAATGGAGAATGTAAACCCCCTCCCTCCAAATTATTATAATTTTGAAATCAAGGGGCTCTCAGGCAAAGATATGGGAATTAGGAATAACAGTTCTTTACTAGGGAAATTAAAATAGAAATACAGCACTACAAAGAAACAAACCCCAAACCCTGACACAGTCAGAGTACAGCCTGACACCTGTCAGGCAGGGTGTTGGCAGCAGTCCCATCCCATGGTGGCTGCATCCTCCTGCAGTGACAGATGTGGCTCAGTTGGAGCAGTGCTCCTGTACAAGGTGCAGTTTCCCTCCCAAGCTCCAGTGGTGATGTGGAGAAATCCGGTTTTCCTCTGGAGTCCAGTGGAGAAAGGGGCTCCCTTAGTGTCCCAAACCCTCTGTTTTTATCTTGGTAAGAAATGTTGGGCTCTTCCCCCTGGCTGGAGCAACTCCCAATGGGATGCAGTAATTTTATCAGTCCCACAGTGGGACTCAATGGCCATGAGCAGAAAATGACTGGCTGGAGGAAGGATGGGTTGTGAAAAGATAAAGAACAATGCCCTGCCTGGTTTCAATGGATGGCCCATTAGCAGAATATCTGCCATGGGGATCAGGATCACTGCCCCCACCCTGAACAGATGGTGATAGAACAGATACCTTTTATCACACTCTGTATTGTAACGTGCGGCTTATAATCAGGTGTGTCTTATAATCGTGAAATTACTGTACTTTCAGATTGATTCAACAACCCTAACGTGTGTGAATGCATTCAAAGACTTGCATACATCTAATACGCATTTAGCTGTTATTCTTACCAGATTTTATACAGAAGACAACAGAATTTCTTCTTGGGAGGGGAAACTGAGGCATGGGGAAGCACTGAGATTTACTCACAGTGCCCTTGCAGCACACAGGTGTCTCTGTGTGGGTGCTGATCTATGTGTGTATGCTGCTGACCTACCCTGTACACAGGTGCAAATCATCCCTGGGGAGTGCTGGGCCTTGGCAATGGCTTCACCAGCCTGGTAAATTAAATGTTAGGGAGGAATATTCCCGGGAAACCCCATCTCCTTGTCTCCAGCATCCCTGTCTGATGCAGCTGGGCACTGCACAAATCATCACCCAGCTGATGAGGATGAAATTTGGAGCACGAGGGAAGAAGAAAGTACAGTAATTTCACAATTATAAGCTGCACCATTTATAAGCCGCACTTCTGGGTTTCAGCAACTTTTCATTCTCTGTCCATACATAAGCCACACCTGATTATAAGCTGCACATTACAATAGAGTGTGATAAAAGGTTTCTGTTCCATCACCATCTCTTGAGGGTGGGGGCAGTGATCCTGATCTCCACGGCAGATAATCTGCTAATGGGCCATCCATTGAAACCAGGCAGGGCATTGTTCTTTATCTTTTCACAGCCCATCCTTCCTCCAGCCAGTCATTTTCTGCTCATGGCCATTGAGTCCCACTGTGGGACTGATAAAATTACTGCATCCCATTGGGAGTTGCTCCAGCCAGGCGGAAGAGCCCAACATTTCTTACTAAGATTAAAACAGAGGTTTTGGGACACTAAGGGAGCCCCTTTCTCCACTGGACTCCAGAGGAAAACCGGATTTCTCCACATCCCCACTGGAGCTCCGGAGGGAAACTGCACCTTGTACAGGAGCACTGCTCCAACTGAGCCACATCTGTCACTGCAGGAGGATGCAGCCACCATGGAATGGGACTGCTGCCAACACCCTGCCTGACGGGTGTCAGGTTGTACTCTGACTGTGTCAGGGTTTGGGGTTTGTTTCTTTGTAGTGCTGTATTTCTATTTTAATTTCCCTAGTAAAGAACTGTTATTCCTAATTCCCATATCTTTGCCTGAGAGCCCCTTGATTTCAAAATTATAATAATTTGGAGGGAGGGGGTTTACATTCTCCATTTCAAAGAGAAGTTCCTGCCTTTCTCAGCAGACACCTGTCCTCCAAACTAAAACAGCAACTTTTCATTCTTTGTCCATATATAAGCCGCACCTGATTATAAGCCACACTTCAGGTTCAGACCAAAATTTTAGTCAAAATGGTGCAGCTTATAATCGTGAAATTACTGTAACCAAGAGAGGGCATTTTTAAGCCAAGAGGAGACCGTGCCAAGGACAGGCACTGCTGCTGCTCCTTCAGGACATCTGTGATAAAGCTTTGTGTCTGAGGGTGCAGGAGTCTCTGCCAACACCCCATCCTGAAAAAATCACACCACCAGAGGTAAATGCTCACAATCCCTGGGGGTGCTCTGAAGCAACCGTGCGGCAGTGAGGCAAAATTAAACGCTAAGATCATTCCAAATGCCAGCGAGGAAGGAAAATCCTTCCCCAACCTCCCTATAAGCAGCACCAGAGTAAATCCCAGCAGCAGGGGGGTGCTGCAGACACTGCCACCAACCCCCCCTGGTCGGGCAGGGATGTCCAGAGCAGGGGATGTGGCCACGTCACACACGTGGGCTCCCTGTTTGCAGCCCAGGCGAGCGAAATCCTGCGCCGCCCTGTGCCAGCTGCTGCATTAATGCCCCATATGCCCGGCCATATGCTCCATCCTTGCTGGGGGGGTGCTGGGTGGGCCTCCAGGGGAGGAAAAGGGACATCCCAGCACGTGGGAGCAGGTAGGACCCGGAGGGGTGGGATGGATGCTCGGAGGTTGTGAGAACTGGCATGGGGTGAATGTGTCTGTGCCCAGCAGCAGCACAAAGGGACTAGAGGGTGCCAGGGCATGTTAGGGGCACCCCAGGCCTTTTGCAATGGGTCTCTGGAAGAAAGCAGCCAAAATCTGAGCAGGAGGGTGCTAGCAGGGTGTAGGAGGGCACGCTGACCCTTTGAAATGTGTTTCTCTAAAGCAGCTCTGCAGCAGGCTGCACTCTCAAAATTTATTATGCAGTGGATTTTCAGGACACCAACAGGCTTTGAAAAATGTCGTGGTGGAAATCAGAGGGTGCTGGGTGCTGCTGAACACTGGGAGCACAGCCTGCCTGGGTGGCAGCAGCAAGGAAAGGGTTTCAGCTCATCCAGCTCAGCCTCTCACACTGGTGTTCCAGCTCCTCCTACAGTTGAGGGGAGAGCAGTCCCTCTAGAATTAAACATCTGGAACAGGTCATACAACCACACAGGGGAATAGATCCCCTCTCATGCTCTGTCCACTCTGGTTTTCAGTCTCCTGGTCCCTGGCACCCAGCACTCAAATCTTTCACCGCTGAAGATCCCAGCACATTTAATCACCAGGATGGGATACGTGGTGCTAAAGGATGCATTCTCTGTATGGAACAGCTGATCAGAGAGGCAGGAGGCTGTGGGTGCACCCAGAGCTCTGGTGTGCTGGATGAAGGGACAATAAGGGACACAACCAGCTGAAGATCCACAGGTTCAGCCCAAACACCTTGGGGTTGTTTGGCTGTGCTGTTAATCCCACAGCACAGGGAGAGAGGAGGGTGGGATCTGCGCCATCTCCAAGCCATACTGTGGGGTGAATGTGCTTTTTTCCTGCCTTCTTGGCAGAGACAGGAGCAGGTGAGAGAGAGAGGATACCAGCAGGATGCAAGAGTTTGGTGAAAATGCTTGAAAAGACACTTTTTGCTCTGAACATTCAATTTATCTGAACAAATTAGGGTACTGGCCTCAAAGAAAACTGGGGACCTAAGCCTCATTACATTTAATAAACCATCATGTGTTCTCTCCCATCAGCCTGCACCAGGCACTCTGTGATTTACAGCCCACAGCTGTAACCTGAGCCATCTCCCTGCTTAGAGAAAAACTCATTTAATTTGAGTCCAGGTCTGAGGCTCCTTGAGGGAAGGCAGCTAATCTTTCTGCTTTAGCTCCTCTATTTGTAAAATGGAAATGGTGACTTTATCCATCTCTGTGGGCTGTGGTGGGGGCTTATCACTTAATCTGGGACTCTGCTGTGCCTTGATGAGGAGCCTGGTGCGAGGGGCTGTATTAGCTGTATTGTTTGGGATGCTGGCTCCCTGTTATGGCTCTGAGGATGCAGAGGGATTTGTGATGGGAGAACGGGAGGGAGAGATTGGGGAGCTGATTTCAGTGTCAGGTGAGCAGGTACAGGCTCATCCCTGGTGAAAAGTAATGAGCTGCTTGCTCAGGAAGAGATGGGGAATTTTCAGTATAAGGAGAAATGAGTCTTGCTGTGGCCTTAAACCTACTGGGGCCAGTCCATGGGAGACCACGGAGATGCTGCAGGGCTGGAGCCCCTCTGCTCTGGAGCCAGGCTGGCACAGCTGGGGCTGCTCCCCTGCACAAGAGAAGGCTCCAGGGAGAGCTCAGAGCCCCTGGCAGGGCCTGAAGGGGCTCCAGGAGAGCTGCACAGGGACTGGGGACAAGGCATGCAGGGACAGGACACAGGCAATGGCTTCCAGTGCCAGAGGGCAGGGCTGGATGGGATATTGGGAAGGAATTGCTGGCTGGGAGGGTGGGCAGGCCCTGGCACAGGGTGCCCAGAGCAGCTGTGGCTGCCCCTGGATCCCTGGAGTGTCCAAGGCCAGGTTGGATGGGGTTGGAGCAGCCTGGGACAGTGGAAGGTGTCCCTCCCTGCTCATGCAAGCCTTGAGCTCAGTCAAGGCAAGAGGGCAGAGCTGTTGCTGTCTCTGCAGAACCAAAGCCTGAGAGGATCTGTCTGCATGTTGTCTTCCAGTGTCTTTATAATTCATGATGGTCTGTCTGAAAGAAGCTTCTGGCAATGTGTTTTTGTTACTGGTCTTAAAATAGGATGCAGAAGAAAGATTTCTGGGACATAATTCATTTTATTGGCTCTTCTGCACCAGAATTAATTGCAGCCATGTTTATTGCTCCAGCAAGTAGAGATGAGTTAGATAAAGGAATTACTTTGTTTAGGACAATGAATAATTTATGTCGCAAATTCACCAGAACCTTGAAATTTGAAGAACTGGGTTTGCTTCCTTCCATGTCCAGGGAGCAAGATTGAGCCATAATCCTTGTTTGTGACAAACATTTTATGATTTTTCCATCACTGTAATCATCTCTTCCAACTTCTGTAACACAAAACATGGAATTTTGGTGCCTTGGCATCCAGGCACTTCAGTGTGTGGTGGTGAGAGGTTTGTCCAAGGAATATCCCATTCTGTGCTAGGACAAATATCTAATGTACAATAAAACACACAGAGGGAGTTTTGATAGCTTTGGTGGCTCATCAAATCCCCTGCCAAGACAGGGATTCTGTGTCAAACCCACAGCTCCTAGTTGAGCTGGAGAAGGTTTTTTAGAAAGGAACCCTGAGCATCAAGGACTAAAAACCTCCAAAACTTTACTAGAAAGCCACAATTTCTTTCCCAAAACGATTTTTCCCCAGGTTATGGGCTCCTGATGAGTATTTGAATCATAGAATATCCTGAGTTGGAAGAAACCCACAAGGTTTCAAGTTGAACTCCTGGAATATTATTAGTATTTGTGCCCCAGGAAAAAAAAAATTCTATTTTTTTTCCAAAGAGGACAGAGCTGTTGTTGAGACTTATTCTGTCCCTGGGGTGGGCACAGCTGCCTGCCCACCTCCCTGCGAGCCTGCACAGCTGTGGGCTGTGTCCCAGGATGGGAACTGGATGGGTTTGGAAGCCTTTTCCTTGGAGATGGATGGTGCATATCAGTTTATCAGTCTGGTCTGCCTGTGTTCTGGAGCAGAGCTGGAGGGCTCTCAATCAAGCACACATTGGTGTCCCTTGGATGATCCCCCACTTCAGAATGAGGAGGGTAGGTAGGAGGGAGAGACAGTGAAAGTCAGAAACTGTAACTTCAAAGACAAGCTGGGATGGGAGCCCGTGTCAGCTTCTGAGAGGAAAAACAGGGATGGTTTTCATTAGAGAGAAGGTAAAACATATGGCCAGACGAATAGCAATGCCCTTGCATAGCTCTCTTCCAGTCCAAGAAAGGACAGTTGTGGGGGACACTGGCATCCTCAGTGGAAACTGTTATGTCTTGGGAGAAAAATCTATTTATTTTAATCAACTGAGAAATAGGCTTCAGCCTTGGAGTGGCCCCCTTTTTGTGGCACCAGCGCTGCTGCTGCTGCAGAGCAGAGGACTCTGATATGGAACCAAGGCTAAAAGAAGGGACTGAGCGAGGGGAGAAGGACATCTTGAAGGCCTAATCTGCCTCTGCAGGAGCTAACACTGCTCTAAAGAATGCAAGTTGAAGGCTGGTTATCCAGACCTCACAGTCTGAAGGGAGGTCAGCACGTCCCAGCTGCAGTAGAATGTTCTCTGCACCATCCAGCATGGGCAGAAGTTCTTCCAGAACACACAAAATGGGCAGTTGCAGGGAATACAGGTGTTTTTCAGTCACTGAAAGCAAAAAAAGCAGCAGCAGGATCAAGATGTGGAATGAGCAGGCCATGGGATGGCAGAAGAAACCCAAGCTGGATAAAGCACAAGTGCTGAGTGTGGAGGGAATGATGCCACTGCAGTGACTTGGGTGGCTTGGCCAGAGCCTGATGGATGATGACAAACATCAACACTGGCTGAAAACTAATATTCAAGGCTTGGATTTTGGATGTGGATACCTAAAACGGGATTCAGCTCCCTGATTTGGCAATGGTCTGGTAGCTCTAAGTGTGGCCCCTGTGTTTGCTGCTGTGTGTTGCTTTGTGCTGTGGTCAAGCCTGAGCTGTGTCCTGAAGCCCCCAGGGGTCCCTGATTTTAACACCCAGCCTCACATCCAAGACACAGCTGAAGCAAAATACAAATAACACTGGGGAAAAGGAATCTCATTGTTTTTTGGTGGTTTTTTTGTTTGTTTTAGTTTGTTTTTTTGGGGTTTTTTTTGTTGGGGTTTTTTTGTTGTTTTGTTGTTGTTGTTGTTTTGGGGGTTTTTTTTGTGTTTTTTTTCTTTTAAAGTACAAGTTTGCTGGTGTTGTTTCCTTCCTGCAGGTACAAGGAAGGCACAAGTGTCCCCCCCATCCTGCCACCATGCACTTTCTCCAATTTTCAGGTCAGCATTCATCCAGCTGAACTTTTGTCTCCTGCAAAGGCAGAGAGGAGGAAAAAAAATGTATAATAGCTAAAAAGCCCCTTGTGGGTCAGTCACAAGCAGACAGAGCTGGAGGCTGCTGGGGGAGCAATTTTCCCTGGCTGAAGTGACAAAAGTGGGTGGCTTTTTGTCTTGCTTGGTGTTGAGACTTGTCAGGCAGCTGGTGAGATGGGCTCTGTGCTGGAAAATTCTGTGACAGAAGAGGTAATTTAGCAGGAGCTGAAGTGTGTTAGCCCTCAGCTTCTCCTGTGCTCTTGGACATGGCCTTAAAAGCTTTTTTTTTGTGTGTGGGAAGATTGGAACACGTGGGCACTGGCTCCTCCAGGATATGCTGGTGTCCTGGTGAAGCAGCTCTGAGACAAAAGCTTGGCATGTGTCAGGGCTTGAACACCAAACCTTCAACTGTGCCATCTCCCAAACTTTCTAACCTCATCCATGCTGTTTTTCCTCCGGTATTTTAAATTCCCATTTACTCTAGCCTTCCAAACTTACCCCTCCTTGGCTACAAGAACAGCCAGGACTGTGTCCTGTTGGTTGGAAATGGTGGGTCACTGCTTTTTGAGCCATCTCGGGGATGGAAGCTGGAGCAAGGTCTGGGCAGTGTCTGACACAACTGTGCTCCCACGGGCTCAGGGTTTGAAGCCTGCAGCTGGGGAGGGCATGGGGAGAAGTGGATCATCTCAGGGAGAAGGGGGAAGATTTCCCTTTTATTCATCTGAGCAGGCTGTGGTTTTCACAGAGGCTTTGGGCTTGGGGGAGGTTGAGTGTGCCAGTTTACTGCAGGATTAGATTTTGGTGCAGGGGCACTTTTTACAGTGAGAGGACAAAGGGGAATGCTTGCCAGCTGACAGAAGGCAGGGTAAGATTAGATATTAGAAATAAATTCCTCCCTGTGAGGAGTGTGGTGAGGCCCTGGCACAGGTTGGCTGGAGGAGCTGTGGCTGCTCCATCCCTGCAAGTGTCCAAAGCCAGTTTGGGTGGGGCTCTGAGTAACCTGGTCTGGTGTCCCTGCCCAGGCAGGGGTTTGGAGCAAATCATCTGTAAGGTCCCTTCCAATCCCAGCCCCTCCATGGCTGCTGGCCACAGGGAGCACCATGCCACAGGCACAGCTCCTTGGGGTGGTGGGACACCTTCCACTAGACCAGGCTGCTCCAAGTCCTGTCCTACCCGGAACACTCCCAAGGAATGGGCATCTTCAGATACACCCTGATTCCCCATCTGATGCCTCCAGAACTTGGTGTCCCTTTATTCCCAGGCATAAATAAGCTCAGCCTTGTGCTTAGCCACAAGCAGAGCATCTCCCACTGTGCTGTATTGGCCCAGATGAGATTTCCAAATGCTGCCTTGCTGAAATGACTTTAACAGCATCTTTGGGCTGTGTCAGATCAGACTTCAAGGTGTCCATCAGAAAGGTGGCTGCTACAGCCTCTACCACAGCTCATCTCTGTCCTGCCAAAACCTAATCCCCACCTGGAATTCTCTGAAGCAGCCAAGTTGGCAAATTCGCAGACAGAGGTCTAGTAAGGAACCAACTGGGGTTACATTAGCACCAGAATGTACAGTGCAGTTTTTTCAAGATCTTAAACCAAAAATAGGGAGAAAGTTTGGTTTCAGTCAACCAAGAGAACAGGTTTTAAATTCAATATTTAAAATCACTGCAATATGAAGTAATGCTCCAATGAAAGCTCATGAAATATATTTATTCTGAGTGATATGAAGGAAAAAAGGAGTAATTACTTAGCTGAGCTATAATTTCATTCATTATTATTAGGTGGATTTAGATTACTTGCTCACTCGAGATTAGAGATTTGAAATACATGGCTGAAATCCTCTTTCTAATCCAGAATGGCTAAATCCTTGGGTATTTCTCCACAATCATGTTTGATTTGCATCCGTGTTGATGTTCAGGACATAATTCCAGTTCTCTGCCAAATATTTGTTCCTCTCTTCTCCCCTAAACATAGTCCCTGGTTTTCCTGATAACAAACACTGTAGACAAACCAACAGCGCCAAGGTTCCACAAGGCTCCCAGCATTTCAGATCTGAGCATGGTGTTGCAATTATAAACTAAAAACAAAAGAGAACTCCATTGAAACAAAAGTGCCAACAATGTGAACCACTCGAAAATGTGATTTCATTTTCTTTTTTAATTTTAACAGATCTGTATAATCACAGACTGGGTTGACTTGGAAGGGGCCTTAAAAGATAATTTCATTCCAAATGGGCAGGGACACCTTCCACTGTCCCAGGCTGCTCCAAGCCCTGTCCAGCCTGGCCTTGGACACTCCAGGGATCCAGGGGCAGCCACAGCTGCTCTGGGCACCCTGTGCCAGCCCTGCCCACCCTCCCAGGCAGCAATTCCTTCCCAATATCCCATCCAGCCCTGCCCTCTGGCACTGGAAGCCATTGCCTGTGTCCTGTCCCTGCATGCCTTGTCCCCAGTCCCTGTGCAGCTCTCCTGGAGCCCCTTCAGGCCCTGCCAGGGGCTCTGAGCTCTCCCTGGAGCCTTCTCTTGTGCAGGGGAGCAGCCCCAGCTGTGCCAGCCTGGCTCCAGAGCAGAGGGGCTCCAGCCCTGCAGCATCTCCGTGGCCTCCTCTGGGCTGGCTCCAGCAGCTCCACGTCCTTGTGCTGTTGCACAGACCCTTCTTTCTTGCACTGCAGCTGGGTGTGGGGATGTGTCAAAGGAAGGAGAAGGCAGACAGAGCTGGTGCTCCAAAAAAGAGGAGCTGAACTTCAGTTGGATAACTGGGGTGGCTTCCATAGTGCCCAAAGGGTTATGGCAACTTATCATAGGGAATTTTTTTTTTTGGTCTTTCATCTTTTTGGAAGGGGGTTTCTAGACCCTACTGTTTCTCACTAAGCCACTTCTCTTGGTGTTAAAGTACTTGGGGACCTCCATGAGGTGCTGCCTGTGTGCCCTGAACTTTGTTAGGGGAAGAGGTGATTGCTTCTGGGTGCTTGTGTGATGTGAATCCTCGGTAAGGTGTATTAGATTGGAATTTGGCGTTGCACAGCCAAGGGGGAAAGGCATCCTATCCTGTGACTCTGCTCACTAAAGTTTCACCCATGAAACTTCAACCTCAAAAAGTGTCCCAACTTTTCACTTTGGGACAGCAGGATATTACTTCATGCTCCAGTGACATCCACTGGACCTCACATCCAGAGAGGGAGCAAGGAGTGGTGCTCAGGGACCAGCTCTGAGGGACAGTGCTGAGGCAGCTTCTGCAATGTGGCACTCAGCAGCCTGCTCTTTAGTACTGATGGAAAAGGCATCCATGTTCTCCTATATAAAACCAAGAATTGTATGAGGAGAGGAAAAAAAAGCAACCACATTTTGTCAAAAAAAACCCCAAAACAACAACTCACCAGAAAACCAGTCTGGTGGCGATTTACCTCCAGCCCTTTTGGTTTCTCATCAACCTAAACAAATGCTCAGGGTGTGAGTTTGGGTGCTGCCCAGAGCTGTAACCACACTGGTTGATGTTTCAGTCATGTCTGGTTTCTAGCTGTTACCTGCTCTCACTCAACTGATTTTTAACTCGCCCGGCATTTTCCGTGCGTGCAAGATGTTTGATTAGAGCCCTTATGTTGCGTGTGTGGAAATAAAAGGCCAGCCAGGAACAGACAACTGATTAGGCATTAGGTGAGGTATAATCCTCCCTAATCACATTTCTAAATGTGGTAGTTGGAGGTGGGATTAGAGTTATTAACATGCGGACAATAAAGCATATAATTTATTTAACAATTACTGGCTCTTTGTGAAGGGGGGGCTGTGCAAGGTGCAGCCACTCACCAGCTCCTTCATCCTGTGCAGGATGGAGCTGCTGGCAGGGACAAAGCTGGCAGATATGGATGGCTGTCCATTGACATGAAGGACAGCAAAATAATCAGAAATTCCTCCACAGGACCCCTATAAGAGAACACCCCACATCCAGATATTAAACTGTACAAAAGTAGCAAAAAAAAAAAAGAAAACCAAAAGGTGAAAAAAGTTTTACTGAAGTTTCCTAGTCTTCTCTTCCTGAACACACTGAAATGCAAATGCACAATTCTAAAAAGCTGTTTAAAAACTTGTAGGATGAAGAACAGGAGGTAAAGGCAACAGCTGGCAAACAGTGATGTTGTGCAAGATCAGCAAGGAAGGGAATTCCAGAGCTCCCAGACCAGCCCCTGTCCTGACCTTGTCACACAGCTATGCTGGCACTATGGTGTTACACCAGAGATTTACCTGCCAGGTAGAAATTCCAGTAGTCAACAGATCTGTATTTTAATTCTTGAGTTTATCACGCCTACCTTTGGAGAATTGAGGTTTCATGTTGTGATTGTGCTGAGGATGCTTGGGACAGCAGGGTTGTTCTCAGTACAATAAAAAAATCAAAACAAAACAAAAAATCCCAAACCTGACGAAACAAAGAGACCCAAGCTTGAAACCTTCAGAAACATCAAAACCCCCAATTCTGCACCCAAGCCTGTTGCCTAGTATAGGTATTACCCTACTCAAGGATCATTCCAAGTGGCATGGTTTGGGATGCAGGTCAGGCCAGGGACCATTTGCAGCAAGGTTTTCCACATGCCTGCCCTGTGTGGAAAGCAGAAATTCTGGCTCTGTCTGGGTGTTGCTGGTTCCAGGCTGGCTGCTGTACCCGCACCATGCTCTGCTGATCTGCTCACACTGCTGCAGGAGGGGAAAATCAGAGTGCTGTGGCCAGCCTCAGTCCTGGTTCCAGGTTTAGACTCTGCAGGTTTGGGCCCTTCATGCTTTGCTGTGTGTCCAGAGCCAGCCTTGCAGACTTGAAGCAGCCTGAGGTATCTAAAATTTAAGAGGCTGCATTTATAGTCAGTGCAGAAAAATAGAGGGAATTCCTATTATTATTCATCTCACCCTAAAACAATCTCTAAAACAGGCCAGATGAACTGTCCTCTAGAAACTTCAGGATGAGTAACTTATTCTTTGATGTCTAACTTCTAACATTTGGTGAAGTGCATCCAACCATCTGTCCGCTAGGATTTGGTGTTGGAGATAGCCTCAAGGCACCCTCAGAAGCCAGCACAGGCCTAGCCTGTAAATCCCACAAATGCCTTTTTTTTTGGTATATATTATAGAGCAAAACCATGTTACAAATATCCATGGGAATGAGGTTGGCGCTGTTCCCCTGATCTCAGGGCTTTGTTCTTGCCACAGACAGCGGCCATGCAGTGCAGCTCCTGGCCTGGAGCACAGAGATCTTCCATGTAGAAAATCCTGTGAGAGCCCTGGCAGCCTCACCAACAGCTGAGGCTGTACTTGGGTCATGACACAGACTTGAGCCATGTCAGACGCCAGTAAGTCTTTGTTCTCAGAAAAGGGCAGAAAGATAGGAGAGGAGAACGGGCAGGATTCCTTCATGGGGACAATCCTATCTGTCTGGATCATAAATGGTGCTGGGATAATTCACTCTTCTCTGCTCCTCACCCTGTTTTTGGGAAGCAAGCTAAAAAGAGATACTTATGTTCAGTTTAAAAAAATTTAAAAATTCCAAGTCACAACCTTTTATTTTTAAATGCGTTCTGAGTGTAAATTGTCATGGACTTTCTTCTGGCTTTATCTAGCAGCAGGAGACCCCTATCTACGGACATTAGCTGTTAAATAAGTGCAAACTACCTGTAACTGCAGCATTGCATGTGCCTGGGGAATTCCTTCCAGCCTGAGCTGATGACAGGGATGGACTTTGGAAAAAAAACCCCCAACCCTAGAACATCTTAAAGAGGCGGAACTGATTCATCGAATTGTGTCTTCATCTGAAAACGTTGTACTTGCCACTGACACAAATAACCTCTGAGATCATTACTGAAGGAGGATTCATGGGGAAAATATTCTCCCCTATCATTTTGTTAACTCTGTGCCTTTGACAGCACATCGCCGTGTCTAGACAGTTCCACGGGCAGGCTGACAATCAGCTGTCTGGCACCGACACGGGGTAGGTGAGACACTGCAGGTGCTTCAGGATCAGCCACAGGAGGAACAGCAGCAGCACCAGCTGAAGGACGAGCAGACAGCACCCAGGAATGGATGATCAGAAAGAAGGCCAAGTGACTGGCTGTCACTTCTCTAAGCATTTTCAGGAAAGGGCAGGTGTCACACTGTGCCCATCAGCAGAGTCATTAGGGCTTGTGCTGGGCGCTTTCCTTGGGCAGAATGAGTGCTGGACTCCAACCCGCTCCAGGCATGCCTCCGTGGTGTTTCCTAAGAATGGGCAGAGTTCACACTGACATTCCCTGACTCTCTTCCTCCCCAAACACTGCAATCACCTGCCAAGTTGGGTGCATTGCAAAATCCACCAGGGCCTGGGTAGCCAGCCAGCCCTGAGCTCCGCGCTGCGCTGGTTACAGCACTCACAAACCCTGGGACACTGAGCTCCACAGAGAGGTTTTCAACTCTCATTAGACTATGGATTAATCCTGGAAACAGCATTCCAGATGATTCTTCTGTTTCCTTTAACTTCTAAGGGGCTTTTTTCTCGCTGGTGGGCCAGAGTTCAGCTGAGCTTCATACAAGAAATTGAACAATTGCACCCAATTCAAGGTCCTCCAAAGCATTGCACTGTGATAAAATCACCCACCAGGAGTGCTTGGGCCAAAATTCTTAGCCTCTGCCCTGAAAACCACAAACATCTATCCCCTTTGTTATCAAAGGAGAAGTCTGTGGTTACAGTGAACACAGTTAATGTCAAAACTACACACAGAGGACAAGGTGGGTCCTTGAGTCCAAAATAAAAAACTTGCTTTAAATCTTTACTTAAATCTTTAATTTAGCTTTTAAGTTTGTGAAAGACACTTGCATTCATTCTGCAAAGAAGACATAATGTTCTTGGAACATTTCCCATGTAATGTCTTAATAGTTTTTGAGGTGCAAACTATTTTTTTGTTTTGGTTGGTTGGTTGGATTTTTTTGCTTTAATCTCCAAGCCAGTGGATGAGAGCAAGATGCTCCTTCTGAAGGCTGTTACTGTTTTTCTTCTGTTTCTGTAGGCTCCAAACTGCTGCAGATTGCTCTTTGTGCAGGCTTGGAAAGCAGTGTATCTTGGAATGAACACATAAAGCAGGATTATTGAAAGTTAGCCTCTTCCATTTGTTTCTTGCCCTTTGCAGACCACTGCCTCTATTTCAGATGCTGCTCCTTTTTATGGTCCATGGTGTCGTCTCCCATGTTTTCCAAGGTTTTCATCTTTTGTAGCTCATTCTTGCCCTGCTCCCTCCTGTGACACATATCAACAGGCTGATTAATTCTGAATCTGACTTTTGCAGTGTGTATGCGGTGATTTCCTTATCTCTGCTGTGTAAAACTGTATGATCTGTAATCTGTTTGCCTGCAGCTGTGTCAAACTTCCATGAAGGAGCTAACTCAGCCACACTGCAGTTTCAGGTTTGGTTTGGTCACATCTACCAGAAGACATACCTCTCAATTTCCATTTCCACCAGCAATACCACTCTAAAGTATTTAAATTCTCATTTTTGTCTGGGCTTTTTCCACCTGTAAGCATGAAGGTCTGAAAAATCAGAAGCTGTCCTTGCCTCTGGAGGCTGGGAGTCTTTTCTTACTGCCATGTTTCATAAATATTGACAAATTACTTTTACAGACCAATCTGCACGGTGCAGTAAATGTAGTCACTCAGATTGGTGCTTTTGAGACAGCTGTCTGAAGGAATCAGGGGTGCACATCTCAACATGAAGAGCAGGGACTGCGTTGGGGAAAGCAGTGGCTTTAAAAAGGATTTACAGGTCACTGTCTCTAGTCCTAGTTTTACACAGTAGCCCACAGTGGAAAGCAGGACCTTGAATGCATAAACAGAATATGACTGAATAAAGGCAGAGAACTGTTATACCACTGTAAATTAATTAAAGGGCTGTTCACAGTTTCAAAGTGCATACTTTAAAAAGAAAACTGAAGAGGTAAAGAGGGTTTGGGACAAATGTGGAAGTTTGGAAATCTTCCTAGCAGACATAGACCAAAGAAACTTTGGTTTAGAGTGTTTACTTAAGAAAAAAAACCCATTGAGGTGTCTCACTCCCAGTAGCCAAACACTTACAGGGGATAAAGATTTGCATGTGAAGACATCAGTGTAACAAAACAAAACCAACAGAAAGGTATAACAAGATCTGATGGCATGAAGATAAAAGAGAGAGGCCCCCATTTTCATCACTCCAACCTGGCAGGCACATAGGGGATCCTTCTCGAACCAAGTTTGTCATCGGAGCCTTCCTGCAGCAGCTCACAGCTGCAAAGGTTGTGGACCCAGAAAGGATCCTCTGGGGGAATTACTTGGTCTTTGAAGAGAACAACATACAGCAATGGTTGCAATGATCCGTTTTAGTAATAAATTTGAAGACTAGTAAAATGTTAATTTTTAACCTCTCAGTGTCTGGCATCCAGAGCATGCCATGAGGACAATGACTGCCCACACACTGGTGAGATCTGGTCTGTGCTGCCAGCAAGGCATTTCCTACATCTAAAACAGGGCAAAACTTCCTTCTGCAGAGGGGAGTTTGCTGTGCTGAGAGAGGACACAGCAGCTGACTCCTGCACCAACCAGGGGATAACTCCTCGTCACCACAGCATCGCTCCAGGGCTGTCCAGAGCAAGGAGCTCCTTCTCCCATCACCCCAAACGAGGAAACCAGCCCTGCCAATGCGGAATGCCAGGGATGGAGGCTCTGACACAGGCTTCCCTGGGATTACACAGAAAAAAAGCTATCAGTTGGCTGCAACCACTGTGAGAAGGATAGACATAATTTTTTTTGCATCAGTTATTCATCATGGTAAATGCCAAGAGCTAAAATAAACAACATGACAGCTTTGTAGTGATAAAGTCCCACTATATTTTTAAGGCCTAATTTTTTTATGGCAACATTTTTATTTTGTGTTATCTTCACCTGCTTAACAGTAATATATGTTTTATATCTCTAAATGAATCTAGGCAAGAAAGGATTTGTCAGGTGCTTTAAAGTCTTGCTTGATTTATTTGATCCAGCAGAATAAATCTTTTAAGATTATAACTTTTAATCATAACTTTTAAATTGATAATGTCATAAATCACTAGTTTTTGAAAACACAAGGACAATGGCCAAAATCCCTAAATAAAGACCAATAATAACAAAAAGAAAACTACCTCAAAGTGTTTTAAACACTTCTCCAACTAGTATAGACAATATGTACAGAGATCACTCCCAACTCGGCTACCAATCTTGCACAGATGGTGTAGAAAACTGGGGTAAATCTCATTGAGACTAATCTATACAAACATATGCTTAATTAGCATAGTGCATCTTACACAGTGTAAAACAGAAAGAGACTGTATTGCAATAACTGATCACGGCATAAATTGGTTTATTTTGATCCTTCCTACAGAGGCACAAACTATTTTTTCTTGATTATTTTGTAGATTTCAGTGTAATGAATTAATGTCAGCTTCCAGAAAAAAACAAACTGAAAAAAGAAATAAAGATGATCAAAAAATTAATCATACCAGGTTTGCATTTGTGATGAATTTTGTTTCTATGACAGGTCCCACTGGCTTATACACTGCATAGATTTAAACACGTACTCAAATCCTTCCTGGACCATGGCCCTCCATTAATTCAGAAACAAAGCTAATGTCCCCCAGGCCCTACTCACAAATTAGACTTGTTTATTTAAGTCAATAGAGATAAACTTGTGTAAATCTCTTTGTAAACAAGGCTATTTCACTTTAATGATGGCTTATTTGGGGTTAGCATAAATGTGTTTCCAATCAACTAATCCAAAATAAAGGATGTAGGCAGATGAATGGTGCAGTATTTGGAAGAATAAAAAAGGACAAAGGAATAATCTGAGGAAAAACAGAAATGCTGGCAACATGCAAAGTTTCTAAGCAATAAAAAACAGAATTGGGGAAGGAAAAGCCAGTTTCGGTGCATGAAAGTTTCCTGTCAATTTCAGCACAAAATCAAGTAAGATAATGCAGCAAAGGAATTAAAATTCGAATGTCTGATTCTGCCCAAGTTGTCTGTCAATTCATTAAGCTTTTGGTTACTCAGGGCAACTGGGTCTATGCGCATGAAGGCACCAGGAATTAAGGTAAGTTAACACAGTTAAATCATTTACTCATCAAAATTATACAGTGCAAATTAAGAACAGATATATAGGTCTTCTCATTGTGCTATGAATGTCTCAAGGGGGATGTCACTTCTAAGGGTTATGTCTAACTCCATTCCATCTGATGAAAACACTGTACCTTACACCATGAACACCAACCAGTTCGTGCAATGATGGGTCAGAAAGGCAGAACTTTGCTTTTACCCCATTATTTTGAATAATGGTTATTTCTTAAGTCTGCTTAGCCAAGGGGGTAGGACAGGCACAGCAGGCTTACATCAAGAGCTCTAAAGTTTTATATTTTGTCAATATTTTTTCACTGTGGAACTGATTCCTCTTTTTTTTTTTTTTTTTGGCTTTGTTTTGAAATCTTCCAGTCTGAAGTGACAGTGATTTGTGTAATGTTGGAAACATACTTCTGCATTTCAGAAGAGGTAGTGAACTGATTTGTATTTCAAGGTTTCAGAGGTTACTCATTTCATTACTGAAATAATGAATAATTTCATTATTGAAAAGATAAGAGTAACAGAAATATGCAATGCCTTTTAAATGTATTTTGCTGTTTCTCCCAGCCCTAGGTTGCAGCACCTTTTTTTTTTTTTAAGTTTGACAAGTTTTGTGAGTATTTAATTTATGCTGGTATGACTGAGTAAAGTTGCTGTTTATTTTGGAGATTTTTATCCCTTGTCCAATGGCTTTACTTAAATTTATGGTGCTAAAGCTCTTCTCTAGTCACTTTAATGCAATGCCTGTTTTGACGGTATGCCAGACATTACTTGTCTTGAAAATCAACTGACATGTTCCTCATGATGTGATGGGGAAAGCAGAATGTGGTTTTCTCTTTAACCCTCTTTGTGCTGCCAGAAGAACTGATACAGCATGAAGCTGTGTGCAAGATGGATGAGATGCAAGAAAAAGGGGTTTAATCCATATTTAACCCTCTGAGGGAGACACAGTCTCAGTCCTCCATGAGATTTTTCATGCTGGTACCAACAATAGGGGTGGTTTTTGCCAGTGCTTCCCCCACAGCAGGCAGTCCTGCAATGGCATGGACAGGCTGTTTCCATGTTTGGCCATGAAGTAATGCAGAGTGAAAGGGAATCTGCCCCTTTCACAGCTTCCAGCCTCAGTGCCATTCCCTCTTTCATAATCTTTTGCAGATTTATGCAAGGGGAAAGTTACTTCCATGTAAGTTTGGAGAGAAAATAATGTGTTCAGATGGCATTTAGAGAAAGCAGAGAAGCAATGCTGCAGCCAATGATGCAACAGGCTAGGCACCTAATGAAGTGCAGAATAGTTCTTCAACAGAATGAGCTAAGAAAACCAGGAACATTTAACAGTGGTTTTCCATGGATTTGTGGTTGTTTTGTATACACAGAAATAAATAGTATACCCTGACTTGGATGGGAACCACAAGGACCATAAGTCCAACCTCTGTCCCTGCACATTCACCCCAACAATCTCCCCCTGTGCATCCCTGGAGCAGTGTCCAAACTCTCCTGGAGCTCTGGCAGCCTTGGGGCTGTACCCATTCCCTGGGGAGCCTGCAAAGTGCCCAGCACCCTCTGGGGGAAGAACCTTTCCTGAAATCCAACCCAAACCTCCCTGGCACAGCTCCAGCTGTTCCCTGCATCCTGTCAGTGGTCACCAGAGAGAAATCAGTGCTTGACTCTTCAGCTCCCTTCATGAGGCAGCTGCAGGATGAGCATTCACCCAGTCATACACTGTTACTTGTCTTGAACATGCTGGCTGATCTTTTTGTATCACAACTCTGCTCAAAAATCTTCAATTTTTTCCAGTTTTGACATGTTGGTGATAATTAATTCAACTTTCAACACAAAAAATATCTGTTCTGCCTCCAAGACCTGTCTTCTGGCACTGCACTTTGCACTTGTCTCTACCTCCACACAGGGATATCTGCTAGTGTTGGGTCATTCAGAAATCCTAGTTGTCTTTGAAGTTACCTGAAATTCACGTTGTATTTCCTTTGGTCACTTTTGGCTTTGGGAAGTCAACATGTATCCTCTGTGGCACAGCATAGTCAGCTACTGGTTCATCATGTTTTTTATGTCTGAGGTTATTTCATATAATCACAGAATGGTTTGGGTTCGAAGGGACCTTGCAGATCATCTTGTTCCACAGGCAGGGACACCTTCCACTAGACCAAGTTGCTCAACCTCCTTTGTTCTTTTCAGCAGACAGATGACAGATACCATGGAGCTGTTGCTGTCTCTGCACATGAACATCCTCTGTGAAGATGTTGAACCCCTCACACACATTCAGAGACCTTAAGGGAGATGCTCATGTTCTCGCACTGCAGCCTCAAATCTGATTAGTACTGACAGGCATTTGTACCTAACTGCTAATGTCCAAAATGTGCTGAGCTACATGATTTGAAAAACATGTGGACCTGGAGGTAGTCCGGAGGAGGCCACGGAGATGCTGCAGGGCTGGAGCCCCTCTGCTCTGGAGCCAGGCTGGCACAGCTGGGGCTGCTCCCCTGCACAAGAGAAGGCTCCAGGGAGAGCTCACTGAGGGCTTCCAGTACCAAAGGGGATCTTATTAAAAAAGACAGAGAGCAACTTTTTACACAGCAGATAGTGAAAGGACAAGGGGAAATGGTTTTGAAGTACAAAAGAGAAAGATTTAGATTAGATTTTAGGAAGAAATCCTTCCCTTTGAGGGTGGGCAGGCCCTGACACAGGGTGCCCAGAGCAGCTGTGGCTGCCCCTGGATCCCTGGCAGTGTCCAAAGCCAGGCTGGACAGGGCTTGGAGCAGCCTGGGACAGTGGAAGGTGTCCCTGCCCATGGCAGGGGAGTAGAATGACATGAACTTCCAACCTTCCAAGCCAAACCACGCTAGGATTCTGTGATTAATTAATAGGACATAGCAATATCCAGCTTTGGTGTCAGGGATCAAGTTTTGCAATTTGTTTAACTAAATCAAGTATTATTTCACAGAATTATAAAATAGTTTGAATTTGGATGAAACCTTTAAATGTCATCCAGTCTAACTCCCCTGCCAAAGGCAGGGATATCTTCAATGAGAGCAGGTGTAAACTTTCTTTTTGGTCCCTAGTAGTTGTTTTGCCAGGGCCTGAGAGTGCTAATATCGATCAGTCATCTCTCAGAAGTTTACACTAGCCAGCAGAGAAAGACCGGAGCCCTTACTTGACGAGTTCCACAAGAACATTTATTTCATGTGAAGGGCAGACAGTCATATTTATAAGTTCGGGGGGATTCAAACCACAGCCAATAAAAGTTTATTCAAAGAACAGCACCCAATCTAAGTGAGAAGTTCTAAAGGTGAACTGACCAATTACACACACTAATTTCTAACCAATGATCTTCCAAAGTGTTAGAGTGTGACCAAATTCTTAAGGAATTTGGCTCAACCTTGGTATCTAGGATACCTTATCTATTATAGCAAGTTCCAGGGGCCAGGGGAAGATGGTTTTGGAGGAATTGTTATCATCCACAATCAGGTGTCTGAAAGCCCTGTAGAAACTGATCTTGAATGTTTCCAGAAGTGCAGCATCCACCAGCTCTCTGGCCAGCCTGTGCCAGTGTTTCATCACCCTCATAAAAAAAAAACTTCTTTCTAATAACCAATCTAAATCAGTGCTCTTCCTGAAGGTGCAGGTGTAAGGCTGGGAGCTCTTTTCTAGAGCCTTCTCCACAGCCACTCTGCTTCTCAGCTAACTTCTGGGCTCTGGGATTTGCAGCCCTGATGCTGCCTTCTTCCATTTGCTTTCTTCCTCTTGCTGCTTGCAGTTTCCTTTCCCAGAGAAAAGTTTGTGCAAATGTTGGATTTTTGTGTGTGTTACGGTTCCCCAGTGTAAGCTGGCCAACCTTTTGACTGATTTCAATCACACCTGAAAGAGCTTCTGGAAATACAAAGTCTGTCGAGCTTCACAGCAAACAGCGGCTGCATTAGAGAAGACACGTGTTGTTAAGTGCTCTGCCGGGGAGAAAGGCAGGGAGAGCTCAGCCCTTATCAGCACTGCTTGGCTTTCTTGGCAGTAGATAAGGAGAAGGCAGCTGGCCAGACAGAGCACACACATCCCTGAACCAGGCACAGCATGTGCTGCTCCAGACAGAAGGCCAGCACAAGTAGGTTGGGGACATAGAAGGGAGATTTGGATGTATCAGGAATCAGCCTTGGAGATAGGAGGAGAGGAAGCCAT
The DNA here is from genome assembly GCF_009819885.2 of Catharus ustulatus. Lineage (NCBI taxonomy): Eukaryota > Metazoa > Chordata > Aves > Passeriformes > Turdidae > Catharus > Catharus ustulatus. The sequence continues at coordinate 1,896,830 of NC_046262.2, forward strand.
GAATCTGTTGCAGAGGAGAGGTGAAGGGAATGTCTGACGCAAATCCATATGAAAACTGAGCTTACTTAACTTACCCTTCACAGAAAAAAAACCCAACAAACTCTCTCTGAATGCACTGAAACCTCCATAAAGCAAGTGCTGGCTGAATAGTCTGTATATGTTTCCAGGCACAACATGACTGGAACACCTTATCTTTCAAAAACATGATGGCAATCTCTCAGATGCCCTGCTTTGTCTGCAGAGAGGATCTTCTCCATTTCACTTCGCTGTTAATTTCATTACCAGCTTGAATCTCTTTGGAACTGGGTGAAAATGGTACCAAAAAAAAAAAAAGCCCCATGTCTGCTTCCTGTCTGGGAAAATCCAGGCACAAAAGAGGCAAGAAGTGGACTTCTGTGTGTCCACATTCTGTAGAAGGGCTAAATATTGTGAGGTGTCTCACCTGTCTCCTGGGAATACCAGTCCTGTTGAAATGGGACCTGTGCCCAAGACACTGAATCATAACACTTACATCACTGGGAGCAGAAACCCTTTCAGACTAGAAGAGGAGCATGAGACAGCTGCTATGTTAGGGAGATGTGACCTCAGGTGTAAAGGAAGTGGATTGAAGTGGAGATATATGATATATACTAAAGTATCAAAAAAGCAACAGCAAAAAAACAGAGCATCTCCAACAGATTTACAGCAAATCTGAACTGACATTCTCACCCCCAAAAAAACCCCATTACACACCCACCTTGTGGCTTCACACTCATTGAATCATAGAATGATAAGGGGTTGGAAGTGACCTTAGAGTTCATCTAGTCCTGACTCCCAGTGCCATGAGTAGGGACACTTCCACTAGACCAGGTTGTCCCAAGCCCCATCCAACCTGGCTTTGAACACTTCCATGGTTGGTGCATCCATGACTTCCCTTGGCAACATGTTCTGGTATCTCACCACCCTCACAGCAAAGAACTTCTTTCTAATATCTAACGTAAAGATCCCCCTTTTCAATTTCTATCCATTGTCCTGTCACTGCAGTTCCTGACAGAGAGTCCCTGTCTGGCTTCAGCCCTTTTGGATACTGGAAGCTGCTGTGAGGTCTCCAAGCAAACTTCTCTTTTCCAGACTGCTGGGCATCACTGCCAGGGTCTCTGCAGACAGAACAGCCACGGGTTTCACAGACTGATGGGTCCCCAAACACGCACTGCCAGGCTCTGATTCCCTTGTGGTTACCTTTCACCAGTACCTCAACAGAAGTGGTTAAAGCTTTGCAGAGTATTGAAGGAAGAGCCTCCCGACACACGGGGGAATCGCAGCGCTGAGTTACTGATGCTGGGGAGGCTCCAGGGCTGCCTTGGTCCATGTCACACCTCGGGACCCCTGGCCTGGAACTGGGACATGGAGCTTTGGGCAGCTTGAATTCATTTAGAACCGCAAAATCGTTTGGGCTGGAGGAGGCCTCCAAGACCAGTGAGTGCGACCGTGACACCGGCACGGCCCAGGCCACCACTGTCCCGTCCCCAAGTGCCACAGCTTTTAAACCTCTTCAGGGATGGGTTTTCCACCATTGCTGGGTAGCTGGACAGCCCTTTCCATGAAGGAATTTTCCCAATATCCAATCTAAACCTCCCCAGCCCAGCCTGAGGCCGTTCCCTCTCCTCCTGTCCCTGTTCCCTGGGATAAGATCCCAAATCCCCCCGGCTGTCCCGTCCTGGCAGGGAGTTGTGCAGAGCCACAAGGTCCCCCCTGAGCCTCCTTTTCTCCAGGCTGAGCCCCTTTCCAGCTCCCTCAGCCCCTCCTGGGGCTCCAGCCCCTTCCCAGCTCCGTTCCCTGCCCTGGACACGCTCCAGCCCCTCGGTGTCTCTCTTGTCCTGAGGGTTCCAGAGCTGTCCCCGGCACTGGAGGTGTCCCAGCAGTGCCAGCACACGGGGGCGGTCGCTGTCTCCGTTATGGTGTCACACTGTTGCCGGTAGAAGCCAGGTGCCACTGCCCAGCCGTGCAGACCCCAGCTGGAGCCCAGCGGCAATTCCCGCCGGGAATCCACGCACTTTTTCTCGGCTTGCACCGCGCCCGCCGCGGAGGGATACGGAGCCGGGGCGCCGCACTGCGGCTGCGCCGCTGCAGCTCACTCAAACCTGCGATGGGCCGCGATCAACCTCCCGCGGCGGGTGCGCGGGCCGTGACTGACAGCCAATCCAACCAATGAGCGCTGCGATCTCGACCCGCCTCCCTTCGCCTCACGCCTGTTTCTTCCACTCCCCTTCCCTTGTCTTTTTTTTTATCGCTGCGGGCATCCCATTGGTGATTCCGACTGCCAATTAAACTCTTTGACCAATCGAAGTGCGACTCTTTAAAGAGAAGATAAACTCGGCCAATGGGCGGCTTCCCCGCCCAGCCGCGGGGGCGGGGCGGCTCGGGGGCAGGCCCTCAGAGGAGGTAACACTGAGGGAAGAGGCGGCGGCCGCACAGCACTCGGGGGGACGGAGGAGGATAAGGAAGGGGAGAGGAGGAAGAAGGGGAGGAAGGAGCGGTGGCTCTCGGCGGATCCTGGTGGCTCCCGGTAAGTGCTGGTGGCTGCTGGGTCCGGCGTCCCTGCCTGATGGGCAGGGTCGCCCCGCTGGCGCTGCGCGGGCCGTGAGGAACCGTCCGGGCCTGGTCCCGGCGGGGCCGGGGGCGCCTCCCTACGCCCTCGCCCTTTTTGTTGTGGTGGGACCCGGGCTGGGTTATGCTGCTCCCGCCGGCATTACCCCCGGGCGGTGGTGGGAGGGCCGCGCTGTGCCGCCCGTGTGTATGTGTGGGTGAGGGGAGGGGGGAAATAAAGAAGTTGTGCTGCTCCTTCTCTCCCCCGCTCCCTCCCTCCGTGCACGGTGTGTTTTCCTTGCAGGGGTCCGCAGAATATGGCAAGCTGGAAGGGGCCCGCGAGGATCATCGCGTCCAGCCCTTAGCGCTGCACAGGACACCCCCATGTGCCTCCTGGACGTGCAGTCAGGGTTAGGTGTGCGAAACTCCGTGGAGTTTTGGAGGAGAAAGTCAGGAGTGGTGTGGCGTGAGGAGTTTGGAGCCAGGAGTTTGTGTTTGGGATTGCAAGGCTTCGCCTCATCCTTTTGTCTGTCCCCTCTCCTTGTCTGGTGTAAAATACCCACAGCCCGCGTGAGACAGGACTTGAGATTACTGGTTTTATTGATGCCTTTAATGCTGCAGCAGTCTGTGTGCTGTGAGAGGGCAGGGGTCGGTGGGATACTGGGAGAAATTCCTCCCTGAGAGCATAGTGAGGCGCTGACACAGGTTGTCCAGGGAAGCTCCATCCCTTGGTGGTGTTTGTAAACAAATGCAACCTGGTAAGTGTCTCATCTGTCTCGATAAGTGCACGAGGGAAGCTGTGTCGTGATAAGGGCAAGTGGTTGTGGAGAGTTGTGGAGTTCCTGTTTGTAGGGGTTTTTTTTGTTTTTTTTTTTTTTGTAGAGAGTGGAGGGGAAGAGAAGTGCAATACAGCGTATTGGTCTTTTAGTCTTCACTCTGGGGAAATAAAAGAGTGGAAAAAAGTGTGTGAATGAGTGAAGAGCTCTTGTGATGATTGTGGAGAGCTGTTGAGCAGCTGGGACTCAGGCTGCAGGCTGAGCTTGTGTCTCTTTGGTTGTCCCTCACAGTTTCTGACTGAGAAAAACCCGACACGTGTTGTGCTCTTTTCAAATGCTAGTGAGCGGAATGGCATTAGAAAAAAGTTTGTTTACTGGGTTTATCAAAGCAGGGGTCTCTAAAAAACTGCAGCTTTTGTGTTATTGTGTGTGGAGCTCATGCTATCAGAGTCCATGGGTATAAACGAATCAGATTCCATTGGCAGTGAGAGGTTTATAATAACAGCTTGTTAGGAGACCGCAGGTAACAGCAGGTTTGTCTTTTCCCAAGTGTTCTGGCTTAGCCTGGAGAGCTGTACTTTCGAACTGATTCATGACATTATTTCTGTGGGGGCTGAACTCTAGTGAGGGACTGATTAGTTGTTGCTCTGTTCTCCAGGCTGGAAAAGAAACACCCTCTGGTTGAGGTGAGAGGCCAGCAGAGCGAGGTTGCTTGTTTAGATTTTCTCATGCTTTGTCGAGGTGTTGGTGCGTGAGTGGGTTTGTTTGTGTGCTCCTTCTGAGGCGCAGCTTTCAAACTTCTAAGGTTTACAAGCTCCGGTGAATTCAAGGGGGATGAGGGTGTGAGTAAAGGAGGTGTTTGTGAAGTCCCTTCCCCCCTTTACTTAGCACTATCGTGATGAAAGATAACATTAGTTACAAATGCCTTTACAAAGTGAAAGGGGAGGGTCTTGTTTAAGGTGGTTTCCACTTAAAGATGAGTCTGAGCTTATGTTGAACAGCATATTGGGGTGTTGAAAAGGGTAACCTGGCAGCTGATTGTTACTCTGCAGCTGTGTGGGTCAGACGCACTGACAGTCCCCAAAAGGAGTGTAAGTGTTTGAAGATCCAGTTTTCTTTATTGGGGAGGCTGGATATGCATGGAAGAGCCTTGGAGAAGAATTCATCAGCTTTCCCAAGGTTCTGCTTAACAGTAAAAAACAGGACAATTGAAAAAACGAGGTTAAAGAATTTGTCTCTGAACTGTTTTCTTGTTTCCTTCCACCCAGTAGCTAGATTCACCAACAAAATCAAATACACTGGAATTGCACAGCAAATCTCCAAAGGAAAGGCTCTCTGGGTTCTCCTCCATCTTCCTGTTCCACTTGATCTTTCAGAAGTCTTGAGCACCAGTTGATATAATTGAGTTTATTGGAGCTCAAAAAACCCTCCCTGCTACTGAGGGCAACTTTAAAAAACCTTGTTTCCATCTCTCTAATCCCTTTCCCACAAAAGTACTGGGAGAACAGGCTTTGTAGTATTTTCTGGGTAACAATGAATCTGAGCTCTGCTTGAGACTGAAGCAAATTCCTAAGTTTTGTTTGTATAAAGAACAGTACTCAAAGTTTTAATTATTATAAAAAGTATTCCAGAGTTTTCAAATGTATTCAGTGCTGCCTTAATGGTTGTGCATGTAAATGCCCTGTAATTGAAAGCATCCATTTATGGGCCTGACTTGCTAAGTGAGCTGTAAATTCTGCTTTTCAGATTGGATTTAATGACTTTTATCATAAAGCCATAAACTGGTTGTGAACTGTGCCGAGAGGCAAACAATACCTAAGCTTACTTTGCCAAAATATTTGTAATTGTTGATTTGTTAAACTGAATTGCTGCAGGTCATGCGATGGGATTAGGTTTTTGTAATAGAATGGAGAGTACAGGCAGCCCTGTGCTCAATACTCTCTGGGCTAGAAGAAATTGGCTACTGCAGAAAACCTTCCTAAACATTCCTCCCCACTTCCAGTAACAGAAACTCCACTGCAAACAGCAGGCTTTCATTCCAGATGACTTTTGGCTATGGTTATGTGTTTGACAGACACAGTGTGAAGTAAGACCAAGCAGAGACTGCAAGAGGGGAGTCAGTTTAGTGTGGAGCTCAAGCTTGGTTTAAAACCCTGGAGCAGTAAGAGATAAACATCAGATACATAATATAATGGAACCCTGCTTATCAAGAGGGTGGGGGGCTGGCTTGTCTAAGGAACACTAGGCCTCTATTGAAAGTGAACTCGCATTAACTAATTGTTAAATGCAATTGTTTGGGCTTTAACAAAGTGGAGGAGCTGCTAAGCTATAAGCTGAAACAGGTACCTAGGTAACTGATAGCAGCTCTGTGAATGTTCTTGTCAAATTTAGCCCTGGAGTATTTGTTTGCTAAAATATGGAAATGACACTTGCCTGTTGCACATGGAAAATTTTAGTCAAAATTAATGAGGTGAGAAGGGTTTAAACTGCTGTGTTTTGGAGTGCTTAGTCACTGCTTTTCTGGGGCTGTTAATGTCCTTTGAGTTTTAAGAAGCAGTACTCTGATGTTGTTCATAATAGTAAATAAGTGGAAAAATTTTGCACCTTTGTAGAGACAGGTGGATTGGCGAGGGGTAGTTGTGGTAGTTTTCCTCTTCTGCAATTTTAGAAGAGTTGCTAAAATACATTGGGCTCTCCAGTAATTTAATCAAAGGTCAGTAAAGTTAGCGTTTCTTCCTTCTTGTTTCTCCTGTTGCAGGCAATTTTAGTATGCCATGAGTGCATGTGTTAGATGGAGTGCTAATTTTTAAATTGCAGTACACCTTTTCATTACTGCATTAGCTACAATTTGAGGTAGCTCTTAGTAATTGAAGAAAAATCCAGCTTCCCGAGCTTTAAGATCATGCTCATGCTTATTTAGCTCTATATATGAGAAATCCAAGTTTTCTCCTTTGATTCATAAACAAACATCATGGAGTGAGCGAGATACAGTCATGATAGGTGAGTAACTATGTTTTCATTGAGTACCGTTATGCAGAGTCTCAACATGCATTGCAATACTAGAGCACGGTAAGCTTAAAAAAGGATGTATAAATTCAGTCTCTGTATAGGCATGTTTCAATTTCTCACTCTAAAGATGGCCCAGAGGAAATCCCTTTGCTCCTCCTGCTCTCCAAGGTCACAAGCATCATGCCTTGAAATTCATCAGCCTGTGTCAAAACAGAGCCAGGACCTCACTCTTGCTGTTTGGAGCTCTGGTCTCTGAGCTGGGCAGAGCTCCTTGGGATGGGAGTTCTCCAGAGCCACCCCCACCACCGGGCTGACTGACTGAAAACCTAAACTGAGGGCATTGCCAGTGGGGCTGAACTCCCCTTCCAAAGGAGAAACCAAAACAAACCCCAACACCCAACCCCAGGAAGGGAATATTGCCCTACTCTGACCTGAGCATGAGGAGGTAGGAATGAACACTGTATCACATTTTTTTGGTGATGGTTCTTCAGAAAGGTGTGACCAAACCAGGTGTCTGTGGGGTATGGAAGAGTTAGCCCTTCTGGAGTCTTGAAAGGCAGTTTTTGGGGGAGTGGTGGGTACAATAGACTCCCCTTGTCCTTTCCACTGAGTGATTTAGGCTAGAGTGTATTCTGTCTGAAGTGGGAAAGACTGACTGTGATTTTAGTTTTAAGTTCATACTGAATTCAGGTACATGTTGTGCACTGGGTGAAATTGATAAAGAATCTTGCCCAGATTCCAGGATTAATGAAAAAAACATTGCCTTTAAAAAAATCTCAGAAATGGGACTAAAATAGGGAGGAAATGAGTTTATAGACTTTCTCTCAAATACCACAAATTATTTTCCTCGATCTTCTTTCCTTGGGAGCTTAACTTCTGTCCTCTTTATTCCAGAAGACCTCTTATAAATGAAATTCTTCTAAGCCAGAATACTTCTAGTAAAACCAGGAGAGATCAGATTTCTTTATTTGAAGTTTAAGATGAATAAGCAGACTGATATGAAATATGTTGCATAAGGTTTTAGAATAAATTAGCCAGGAATCACTTGGTATTTTTGGTAGCACCAGTGTGTTTATAGTATGTTCCAGACACTCAGGAAAGGAAAATTTTCCTTGAAGATTTTAGTCTGCTAGCGTGCTGCCCTTAAGGTTTTCTTCATCTTTTATGCTTAGTTATTGCTGGGATCATGGGCTTAATATTTAATACTTGTTCCAGAGAACCACAGTAGAATGGAATAATAGCAGACATGACTCAAACTTTGACTTCAGAAGTTGCCAACTATGACACTGTTTGACCAACTATAGAAACATGTGTGCATCAGGGAGCAGAGATATGCTGCGGGGGCAGAGATGAAACAAATACCACAAAGTTAGGCAATTTGTAGTTTTTCCAGTCTTAATCTGTTGGGAGTTAACAGCACACGCTCTCTGTGTTCCATCAATCTAAAGGAGCTTTTGTACCTTTCTGGGTAACAGTGAATACTCCCTGAGTACCCACAGCTGCAGTTTGAAGGCACAGTCCAGAGATGGACTTGGGATGGAAAGGGATGAAATGGAAGTTTTCTGCTGTGAAACACACTGCTGACTTGGTACTACAAGTTGAGCTTGGAAAGGGATCTTGAAAATCTTCCTGCAGTTACTCACAGAGTCCCCAAATCTTGGTGTGCTATAGTGGATATTGGAAGTTGTACACAGGAAGGAAAAAAATCAGATTGGGCCTCAGCAGAAGAGAGCAAAGAGCACATGGTGCAAAGAGTGAGTGATGGTGAAGCACTAAAAGCAAAGGCTGTGAGTAGTGAATTTTTTTGAGAAGGTTGACTGTAAACTACAAGGGTATCACAAAAAACGCCTTAAAGTAAGAGGGGATGTTACGTATTCAGATTGTATTTAATCTGAGGCTGTTTTAGCAATGTGGGAATGTTTCTTGCACCATTGCTAAAGATTGTGTTCTGTGAGCATTTGGGGGAAGGGCACGTTTTGTTTTTATTTTTTAGTGGATGAAGAATGTGTACCAAACAAAGAAATATCCAGGGAACTGTTCTTAGTAAGAGGCGAGGGTCAGCAGTGGCAGTGTGTGCAATTGCTGTTCTTTAGAAGATCAGAGCTTCTTCTGTTACTGTATCCATCTGAAGGTAGACGTTGTAACTGATGAGTAGAAGTGGGATTTGCTGGTCAAAAATGTGTTTAACAGTGACTCCTGAACCCATTGGTATAAACGAAGTGTTTCTGATACTATTTGGGTGGGTACAGTTAGAACCCAACCAGGTCTAGGGCTCCTTATTTTTATTTGAGCTCTTGACAGATGTTTTGCAGCAGACAATTGCACCCTGCCGTCTATCTCCAGTTCCTCAGGAGGTGTAAATTTCTGCCTCTGTTCTTTTTATTTAAATTATAATGCCAGGAGCTTTAGGATAAAATGACCAAAGGGCTAAGTGCAAAGATAACCTTAGTCTGATAAAATTTTTTTTTTTTTCTGTGGTCCTTAGAGTAGTCCTTAGGCAGTGTCTTAAGTACTTGTAATTTAATTGAAGAAGAAGCTTTCAGGCTTGGCATCTCTCCAGGGGAACATCCCAAACTGTGTGAGCTGTGTTCAGATAGTTTCTTTGTAACGAGAACCCTCTCATTTGAGGGAAGGTGATTCAAGTGTAGAGAGTCCTCAAGCTTGCGGACCTGGTGGATACAAATAGTTCTTCAGCAAAGTTTGCGGAACAAGAGTGACTTTTGAAACTAGGAGGGGAATAAATTACATTACTCGAAGTAGTTCTTTTAACAGTGGACAGTTAAATACTAGTGCAGTCTGCCACAAGAGGTTGTGAAGGCATGTTCAGAAGGTGGTTAGATGGATTTGTGGACAGCAAATCCATAAATTGCTTCTGATGGGAGAAAGTAGCAATGTAGCCTTTAATTTTGTGTTTTAAGTTTAAGTTGTTGGAAGGATTATGAGTAGAGTGGACTGCAGCAAACATCCAGGTTCACATGCTTTCCTTGAGTCTTTTTGCTACCTTAGGAACCTTTGGAGCACTAGGCTAGATGCACCATTGCTGCTTTTTTGTTGCAAAATCTCCATTTATACAAACTGCTCTCGATTCAGCCCACTCATGCCTTGCAGTTCACACTGTCTTCTCCAGGCTTGGAGCACAGTGCCTTTTTTTCATAAATTAAGCTGGCTGAAATACTCCCATGTGAGTACTCATCACAATCAGCTGAAGTATTAAACTGAATGAAGTCCTGTCCTACTTGTGTCACATTCTCTCTGCTCACCCTTTGAAAGATACAGGGCCACTACTGAAATAACTTACTGAAATTCTTATTGATAACTCCTGGCAAATCCCTGACATGGCAAAACAATAGCTAGAAGGAAGATGTTAGTTTAAGCCTCCCAGACTCCTAGGCTGCAGCTGTGATGCATGTTGTGTTTTTGTTAAATAGCTGCTAAGCTGCAAAAAACATTGTTAGAAAGGGCTCTTTAAATGTGTCTTTTGGTATTTTGGGGTTTTTTACGGGTTTTTTTCATGGAGGAGACAGATCAATTTGTGCTTTCTGACATGTTCTAAAGAAGCTGGATGAGCACACATCTGTCAGGCAACTGTATAAAACTAAGTATAGTATCTGGAAATTTCTGATTAGTTAGGTCTGAGCCTACAGTCTTCTGGAAATATGAAAAGAGAATTTTAAAAAATTTATTTTCCTCTTGAGTGTGTCAAAATAATATGAGAGTTCAAATATGGAGAAAAATTGAAATGTATGAATTTCTAAGTTCTTCTGTGTTCCAAGACTTAAGTTACTCAATGTGCATTTGAAGCAGAAAGGCAAATCTTTGTTAAAAAAAACCAACACACCACCACACAATACAGAAAATTTTATTTTAATCTTAGGGGAGAGAATACTGCAAAATTGAGCACCTCATCACAAAGAGTATTAAAAAGCTGAAAATTTGGATAAAAGCGTTGAGAATGTTTGGAGGGCCTGGAAGAACAGGCTCTGAAAGAGGCTATTTACCACCTTGGTGGTAAATGAGACCTTTCTGGAGTCTGTGTTTTATAAGGCTGACAGTCAAAGGAGTATTCTGTGGCACTGAAAGGTGTCAAATTTGAAGCTAAAGAACAGAAAATACTCAGATAAGGATAAGAATTGGTGTGTGGCTCAGCAGTGATAGTGGTACTTGATTGCTTACATCTGTTGGCACTGAATTTAATGTTCAGATGTTATGCTATCAATTGCTGCTCTTTGAAACAGGGTCTTAAAAGCCAAAGAGGTTGTCTCCTTTAGTTCAGTCTTCCTGAATTTCTTGTGTGCCTCTGAAGCACCCAACCCTGGCCTTGCTCAAAGGCTGAATTATTTTTATAAAGCTCCCAGTGACTGTTGCTCCTGGTTTTAGAAACCAAGTATGTTTCTTCAGCCAGTGGAGGCCGAGCAAGCCTGTCTGTTTAATCTCTGGAGCTGCTTAGTGTACTCATTAGGGGTCTAATGTGTCTCACTGCCAGGCCCTCAGTTGGTTCAGAGCACGTCAGGCTGCTTCATTTGGCTTTGTCACCAGAATAAACGATTCAAATTAAAGCACATTTCCAGCTATGCAGTCAACACTAGCACTGCAGTTGAAATCTGGGGCTAGAGTTCTCTTTGCACACTCCTGTAATTCATCTGACATCACTTGTGGTACATCAGTACCATGTGTGAGCAGCTTGTTGGCTTGAAAGAGAACTAACTTGGCAAAAATTGAGAAGGTTGATGGGTATTTACTCTTACCTGGCTGAATTTTTGTGGAAGAGCATTAGCGCTGTGCTGAGTGCTGAGCTGGTGGTGCCACAGGAGAGAAGGGAAGGAGAACTGGGCTTTCTGTGTCAAGAAGCTGTTGTGTTGGCTTGACTCCTTATGATACTGCACCCTGAGTGTCCGAGTCAGGGTTTCATTTTAAAATTTTGTCTATTCAGCTTATTTTTCTTGTTTGCTGTAGCCAGGCCTCCAGTTCAGTGCTCAGCAAAGCCTGCAGTTGGAGTAATTGGGCACGATTCAGTAATAATTTAATATTATTGGAAGAAGGAAATTTCTTTATAGCCTTGTGTGAAAATGAATGCTTTAACTTTTTACCAAGACCTCTACTGACAAAAAATGCACAACGGTTTAAAACTGAGAGAGGATTGATCTGGATTGGGTTTAAGGGAGAAATTCTTGCCTCTGAAGGTGGTTAGGGTTAGATCCTGGCACAGGTTACCCAGAAAAGCTCTGGCTGCCCCATCCCTGGAAATTTTTCAGGCCAGCTTGGATGGGGCTTGGAGCAATCTGGGATAGTGAAAGGTGTCCCTGACTATGGCAGAAGGTGCAACAAGATGATTTTTAACAGTCTCTTCCCACAGTGGTTCTGTGATTTAGGATGGAGTCTCTTCAATGACTTGGATAAAATTATCAGTGTTGATCTTGATCCCTGTTAATTAGAACCTCTGTCTCCTTGACCACAGAAAAGTGCATTGGTTGCTTCAGTCATATTTTTGGGTGCTCTGAGAAGCTGCTTTATGGAAATGTAATTTATTTGAAGCTGAAATGTCATGCCTACTGAATGTTCTGTTTTGTGTAAGTTGCAAAGTTATGACTTAAATTACCTGTAGAATATAATCTAGTGTTTGTTGACTTGGCCCTCACTGAGACTGCACAAATGTGACAAGGCATAAATTAGCCATGAATGCTGCAGCCTGAAGTACCTCAAATCATGCTGTTGTGCAGGTGGGAGACTTGAGTAAGATGAAGTTGGTATATTTTGGATAGATGTGGGGAGTGTGTCTGTACAGGTTGGAGAGGCACGTAAGCTGCCTTCAAAGCTCAAATCAAGTAGCCTGAAGGTAGTGTTAGCTTTTAGCTAAGACAAGGTATTTTCAACTGACTGAACTTACACAGCTTGGGAATATGGGAACTTTCTGGAGTTCAAATACCCATTTGCTGCTTGGAAATAGGATCATTTTTGACTTCAAAGCTCTGCTTTCATCCATAGGACCATTAATGTCCTTGAGCAATTTCTAACAACTGTCTGTTGATTTCAGGTATTTTATTTTAATGCCTAAAACCAGCCTAATGGAAGCTGCAAAAGCAAGATGCTTTTTTCTAAGTGGCTATCATTTCTCTTTTAAATGATTTGAAGTGCATATTGCAGTGAATGCTAAACATAGCTCTGGTTTCAGCATCCCTTTTAATATTTCATTTTATATTAATATACTGATCAGGTAGTTATACTGAATGAAAGGCTTTTATAATTGAAAACAGACAGGCTACTACCCTGATGCCTGCAAACTAAGATTTTAACTGTTCCTTTAGTGAGATTTGAAAGACTTGATTTTAAGGACTGCCAGTTGAGAAGATTTGTTATCGGTAGGACACTGAATTTTAGACTTAGGGGGAATTTGAAATTGGTGTCCCCCCACGGGAAAAGAATTGGTAGTTATTTAAAACACAGCAAAGAAAATGAGGAGAGGTTTGTGAAATGGCTGGCTGTTGGAAGGTTTCTATCAAGCTGTAATGACTAAATCACCTTCCAAATGCAATTTCACTTGCTAAATTAATTTGGAGATGAGCAGAACATGCATATATGTGTGTGCAATTTGTCAATCACTTGTGGGAAATATTAATAAATTACTAAAATTTGCTGGCCTAGGTACAAAGCTAGGCTCAAGTTACCTTTTGTATTTGCTGAAGTTTGCTTCAGGAAAGACTTGAGAAAAAAAAAATTCTATTCCAGCAGTAATCTTGGTCTGTGTTAGCTGCTGAAGAGTTGGCAATGAAGTTGATCTTTATTGATGAAATACCTAAACATGCTACAGACTAGTTCTGTTCTTTATCTGGTTTTTTTGGGGATGCAGTGTCCTGTGGCATTTGTCAGTGAAAGGTCCTGAGGCAGACAGGTATTTGTTTCGTGTGAAACCTCAGTGCTAACGTGCCTCTTGTTTTGGTTTGTGTTTTTAGGGATCAGACGAGAATCTCCAATTCATTGCTTGCTGAGTGTCCTGTCTGGTGAAAGTCATGTCTATATTGCCATTCACTCCACCAGTTGTGAAGAGACTTCTGGGGTGGAAAAAATCTGCTGGTGGCACTGCAGGGGCTGGTGGTGGTGAGCAGAATGGTCAGGAGGAAAAGTGGTGTGAGAAAGCAGTGAAAAGCTTGGTCAAGAAGCTAAAGAAAACAGGACAGCTGGATGAGCTTGAGAAGGCAATTACCACTCAGAATTGCAATACAAAATGTGTGACAATACCAAGGTAAGTGCTGTTGTATTTGAAATTGTTACAGCCACTTAGGAAATGACTAAATGGATGCTCAGACCTTCTGTGAACAAAAGATTGAAAAAACGTTGCATGCTTTTGATTCTTTAAAATGATTTATAACCTGTATTGGATTAATACAGTGCTTGCTTATAACTGAATCACACGCTTTGTGAAGTCACAATTTCGTTACCTTTCAATTTTCATTGATATGCAGGGTCCTGTTTGCGCGTATTCTGATGATGTTTAACACTGCTCTTAGTTTGTAGCACTGCCTTATGCTTTTGTTTACTAACCTGTCTATACTTGGGGAGCGGGGTCAGGCTTGAGCCAACACTTTCACTTTAAAAAATATCGAATGACTGGTTTTTCCTTGGTCAACACTTCAGTAATGTAATTATTTTCAGTTATATCTGCTAGTTTAAATTGTACAAGCTACCTCCATTCTCCCTTTTGAAGGGGAATTTTATCTTTGGAGGCAGGTTGTCTGAAGACCAGTTTATTTACTGTAATTGTTGTTATTGTGCAATGAAAACACTTTTTGTTTATTAACTTGGGGTATTTCTAGAATTGTTCTTCTGCTGCTGATGTGTATGAACATGTAGGTGAACAACTTGCATTCTACCCCTTTGACTTTCCCAGCTGAATTCATAGCAACTGCTGTGCGAGAGCAAGGGTTATGTTTGTAAGTATAATGCAGTCTGCTCTTGATTCATGTTGTACTGAAATCCCACTGGGGTGCCCAGGCAAGCTCATTGTGTGTGACAGAAGTATCAAATCACTTCACAGATGTGTTTTTCACTGAAAAAGTTAGAGGATCTCACTGTTCTGGCCACTTAAGTGACTTGACACTAAAATCATTTGTAGGGGAGAGGAACTACATCTGGTTTATGAACTTCATTTCTGTATTAGCACATTCATCCTAGCTACTTTTAAAATTTGTCTTAATCATAGTGCAAACTTGATTTGACTGGTGTCACTAATAATTCCATATATCATATATGTTGTGGCTGCTATCTGATAATGGTTTCAGCATTCTGTTTTCGATTTGACACAGCTGTCTGGGAAAGTAATGAGTATACACTGAATTAATGACTAATTTAATTCTCTTTCTTTCCCTTTTCTGTTCACCTTTTGTTTTTAATGCTGCCCTCTGATTGTATTTTCTTTTCTAGAATATACCCAAAAAATTTCTGGCTTTCCCTTCTGCTTTCTTCCTTTTGCCAGATGGAAACAAGTGATTAAAAAACATTAGTGCTTTCTTGTCTTAGTGTATTATCAGCAGACTAAGATTGGAACCTGTAAGGTTATGTCTTTCTTGAGATGACACCACGCGTTTAGCAAGTCTTTAGTGAGTCTGAGATGAAGTGTTTAATTGGGAGGTGTTTCGTATGACAGAAGTTAAACATGCTTGGTATGAAGTGTGTATCTAGGTTCCAGAGCTCTTGGATTATACACAGCTCTCCTACAGGGATAGTGGAGCAGTACAGGAAAACGGATGTCCACAATGAATTTTTTTAGAAGATACAAACAATATTCTAATAAATCATTATTTTTGAGTATACTCGAGTATGCGTTCATGGCTGTTTGTGCTAAAATAGACATAATAAATAATTCTTTAAAAAGGAATACAAGTGCTCTGCGACCAGCAGTTCTTGGTGTTCTGTTCTTCACTCATCTGTAGAAAGAGCTGGACCTGGATTTTACTCCTCTTGAGCACCATGGGAGTAAACCAGGAAGAGTTCTTCAGGGGATGTTGGTTATTACACGAGGTCTGATTTTAAATTAAGAAATGGTTTTGGCATTAATCAATAGGGTGATATCAGGGTTACCAGCAATGCCATGTAGAATTTTTGAATTTCATATCTGGGTTTTATGTTGTTGATATTGCTGCACTTTGACAACAGTAATGTGGTTTCCCAAGAAATAACAAATGTCAACTCAGTACTGTAATGACTTCTTGGAGATTCAGTTCTTGGATTTAGTAAGTTAATGAAACCACTGCTTGAGACCCACTTTAATGAATGTCTTAAAGATCTGCAGATCAGCAGGGATAAATAATAAAATGCTGAATTGGAAACTTTTTTCCTTACTAGTCAGCAGGAAGTTTGTGGTGCCACGCTGCTGAGATGCAGTTCTGATGTGACAGCTGGGCTAGCTTTCCAAATGTTGTTCTGCTTGGGGAGGGTTTTTGTGTGTGTTGGTTTTTTTAGCTAGCTTTAGTTTTACTTACTACTGCTTTTCAATTCGGTGTAGATATTGACGACTATTTTGAGATGCTTCTCTTTGTCACTGTTGCATTATTCCCTAAAAAAAAAAAAGTTTCAGTTGCAGTTTCACAAGTTTCTGGTTCCCTGGGAGATTTCCAGAGGGTTTGATACAATGTTTAACTCTAGTATACTTTTCCATCATTGAAACCTACAGCGTCTAAACTCCCACAGACCTTTCACAGAACTGAGAAGCAACTTGAACAAAAGTTTTCTCAAATCACCTACTCAGAAATCTGCGTTTTTTACTGTGTGTGTCATTGATAATCGTGCTGAATCAGGTTTATTCTGCTCTTGTGCTGTTTGTCAAGGTGACTGCACACTAAGGGAGGCTGATCCTGTGTGTACTACACAAAAGCTGCTCATGTGGTAATTAACACAACTTCTTACGAGACTAATGGAGGTTCTGAGAAAGCAGAAGCAAACAGATGGAGTGGGTGTTGGCACTGCACAGCAGGACTGCTTAGCTCTTCATAAGTGGGTCAGTAATCTAGAGCAGAGGCTAAATAAGTACAGAAGTCCTTTTGACACTAGCCCTCTAAGTAATTTGTAGTTATCTTGCTGAATCCTCCCAGCAAGCCAGTGGGATTCTAATCACATAATCCCGTGTATTCTGAAACTAAATGTTGGCACGTGAGTTCACTTTTCTAAAACACATAATGAATTTGTTGGCGTTTAAGAACTTGTCTTCATGCTCTCTCATGCAGTTTTGACATGGGCAGAAGATGCAGTCAGTGGAGACAAAGTGTGAGCATTGTTCTTCTAATGAGCAGTTTCTCCCTTCCTAACCTGGATTGTTCTTTGCAGTCTCAGAATCCTCCAATAATTTGGGTTGAAGGGAACCTTAAAGATCATCCGGCTCAAGCTCCCCTGCCATGGCCATGTGCAAAGACATCTTCCTTGAGACCTGGTTCCTCAAAACCCTGTCTATAAATGCTTTGGAACTAGTGATAGCTGAAATCCAAGCATTTAGCAAACCAAACTGTGCCATGTATATTGATAGCTGGCATATTAATAGTTTGGAATCCAAAGTATGGAAACTCAACTAGTTTCAGCATCCCAGTATTTTGGTGTGATCTGCTGAGTTCTTTTTCTGTCTTAAAAAGAGTACAGATATGCTTCCTGCCTTATTTTTCTTCTTCTAAATGAGACCAAAAAACAGTTGTTTTTGTAAGGTGCCTTATAATGTACAACTAATAAAAAGTTTGGTTGGGTCAGGTTTGGGATAATATTGACCTGGACTATTGTAGTTCCTATATTTTCAAAATTGGAAATTAATTAAAAAACAAAAAGCTAAGGAAAAGGAAGCATTGAATTTGGACAATTTTTGTTGTCATTAATAGCAGTAGTCATATTAATATATATCTAGTTGGTTTTGATACTCTGAGACTGTAGTTAACACTTGAATCTCAGCTTTAATTGGAGTCCTTAGTTCCTGCAGAGGAGGTGAATTTTACTGCTGCTTTATATTAAATTGCATCACAAAGCAGGGCAATGCTGAATGTTGATGGAAAGCACTCTGAGAAATTTTTGGCTGAAGTAAGGTTTAAAAACCAGCTTTCTGAAATAGCAGCTCAGAGACTTTTTGGTGGGGTGCTGTACTGTGCAGGTGCCTCAGAGTCTCAGGAGAAACACAGCAGTTGCTTCCAGAGCAGAGCAAGGGCTAATGCTCCTGTCAAGCTCTTGTTTTTCAGCCTGCTTTGCCATTAGAGTTTTAGTATTATCTGGTCTTACATGTCCTCTCTGTTCCTTTTCTTTAACATGAGGAGAGCTTTTCTGTGCCATGGTTTTTAGAAGCTTATTGTTGCTTGTTTTTTCTTCAGCTTCCCAATTTTGAGAGTAAGAATGTAGATATGTATGGAATTTACAGTCCATAGTTAGGTTTCTAGAGCACCTGGCTTCTGCTTCCAATATTAGTTGAATTTGGAATTTTTGTAACATTCAGAATAAAATTAAAGGCCCTGCAGTGGGGTTCCATGGTTTTGGGAATGTAGAAGATTGTGAGGGAGTGTTGGGAATGTGAAGCAGACAGCTACAAATGAAGTGATTGGTTGGAATTACTGATCAACTTCATTAACATTGGTGCTTCTTTGAGTTTTTTAGGATATAGCAGTAGTACTTAAAATATTTTAAAGCCATTCTTGTATGGCTTTCACTTAATCCAGTAGTGAAGGCTAGTAATTTTAACTGCTCCCATGGGATTGGTCACACCCTGATTCTACTGGGGAAATAAGGTGTTGCTTAGGTGTTGCATTCAAAATACTTTTCTGATATTCTTTCCTAAAGAATGTAAAAACACATTAGCATACATTGATTGCATCTGAAGGCTGTAGTGTTTTAGGGTTTGGTTGTTGTTTGGTTAGGTTTTTTTTTGTGAAGTAAATATCCATGTGACTTCTGAGCCTGAAAGACTGCTCTTGATGCTGGAGTGAATAATGCCATTGACACAACTTCTTCTCTTAGGCTTGCTTAAAGTATCCAGGAAATAAATCCAGTGTATCTTAATTTTGCTATATTTCTGATGTTTTCTGCAATGCCTCAGTACTTAAAGCTGCAGATTCTGATGAAAACAAGACCATTTGATGCAATCAAAATCCTTTAAAGAAACTGTGTTTCTCTATTATATTAATGTCATTCCTTTGGTTGCTTGCCACACAGCGCTTTCCTCATTCCCTGCAGTGAGTTAGCACTGTGAGAAGGAGCCTAGGCATGGCTTATGGCATATATTAAAGTTGTTTTCTGAATTTCTTTATTAGTTACTCTGAGCCTCCGAGCATGGAACTTAGGGGTGCTGATCAGTATCTACACAGGAGTTAACAGTGGGAGTGCACTGGGCAAAGAAATGCCCTCTTCAAAGATGGGGAGACTGGCTTGGAACTGCTGTTTGAAAACAAACAAATATTTTAAAATTATGCTTTTTTGATGCCTTTTTCCTCACATAACTGAGTAAAAAGTAAATTTAGGTATAAAGAGCACAGCTTTTATTGAAAAAACACAACCCTCTTCTACCAATTAGCATGTTTTCTTGAATTTCTTGGGGATATTTGTCAGGAAAGTGATCACATAGCTGCGTGCAGTAACCTAGTTTTAGGAATGCTTTTGATCACCAATAGAGCAGAGTTGTCAAGCTGATGTGGCTTCTAGAATAGATTGTTTTTAGGTTTTAATATCTTTCCCCAAAGTAGGTTACTTCAGAGGAGAGCAGCACAGGTACTCCTTCGTTCCTTCTCACATTAAAGCCACAGGACATGAGTGATTTTAGCAATTAAACTGAGGAGCAGGGAGAGTTTCTCTGGAAACTGTTCTAGGAGAGTTGCCAATATCGAAGTGAGCAAGTTAGTGAAGAAGACAGCAATAGGCATTTGGGTTTGCATGGTAGATCCTAAAATGACATTGTTGTCCAGACAGAGGTGAAGCCTGTTTTCACAGAAACAGAATTTACCACTGGCTGACAGTTTGTAGCAGAGATGGGATAATTTACTAGTCAAGCTAGGGATGGACAGTTGTTCTTAATCATAGTTTGATATATAAAAAATGACCTCAAACCATGTAGTGTTTCTCAGTCTGGATGTGTTCAGTTAGATGTAAATTAGTTCTCTAAATGAGAGAACTATAGTTGAACATCTTAAGCTTTCAAAAATATATATAGATACTTAAGACTATGCTTCAAAGTTCATGAAAGTACCAGTTTTATTGCTGAGATTACAGGAATAATATGCTTGTAAATAGTTTGTTGATAAACTGACTCCCTTTTCTCATGATGGGATTATTTAGGATGAAGCAGACCCCCCTCTGCTTTTTTCTTGTTGGAATTTCAATAAAAAGTTCTTTAGAACAAAGCCAAAGAAATCTTTTCTGTAAGTATGGCAAGAAAGACCTGAGATTTTGAGTATTTGCCTAGATTAGCTTCATAATCCTGTGCTCCTCCTTGTGATATCTGGTGCTGTAAATACTTTGGATGTGTTCATTGGAAAGGTGCAGCAGGAGGGTGAAATTGCCCTTACTCTGCAGTCCCTTAATTATGGTAGAAATTAAATGTTCTTCTCGCTAAAAGACTAAAGGATGTGGTTGTAGACAAAAGGATACCGCCCTAATTATGTGAAGTGACATGTTCAATAGGCTGCAAAACTCCTTTAGGTGCTGCATGGACATACAATGGGAATTAAACATACACATGGAGGTTTGACTTCAAGTCTCCCTGAAACTTAATGTCTAAACTTCAGTTTAGCAATTAATATGGCAATGTTGATAATGTTATCATGCTAAATACTGTTATTCCTTTTTTATTAACCCTTTCAATATAATTTCCACATTATAGTCTAAAAGCAAATTTTGTTGGTTTTCTCCCGTTTGATTCATGATGTTGCTATATTTGATGTGTGGAGTAGGATGCAGGATAAACAGAGAACGAGGTAATGCTTTTTTCCCTCTACTGCCACTTCTTACTGGAATAGTCTCTCTCCAGGGATACCTTAGTGCCCCTTCAGGTACCTTAAATGGACTAAAAGAGGGGGAGAGGGGCCTGGAATGACAAGACAGGGGGAATGGCTTCCCACTGCCAGAGGGCAGATGGAATATTGGGAAGAAATTGTTCCCTGAGAGGATGGTTAGGCCCTGGCACAGGTTGCCCAGAGAAACTGTGGCTGCCCCTGGATCCAAGGCCAGGTTGGATGGGGCTTGGAACAACCTGGAATTGTGGGAGGGATGGGATGAACTTTTTCCTGAAATTAAGAATAGTAATTGTGTTCAAGTGTAATTGAGTGAGGTTTAACTGCAAATACTAAAACACAACTGTTAACTTGGTTTGTGGCCCAGCTGTGGCTGGTGGTGAGGACTGAATTGCTGTAGCTGAGGTTAAGCTTTAGCATAGACACAGCTCAGGTTACAGCATCTCATAATGATGTCATCCTGCAAAAGGAAGTCTTAGAGTATTAAACAAAGATACTTAGGGCTGCCAGTTTTAAGCTCGTGCAATTCAGGAAGCCATGTGACTTACCCACATAATTTGTTGGAGTTGGTGTGCCAAGCAGGGAGTATTGGCATGTCACTGGAGCTAGGTCAATGTGTAAAAATACAAATGTGCAAGATACTTAGCAAGTAGCAAAATGCTGTATAGTTTAAAGGAGCTTGTCTCTAGAGTCAGGAGGAAGAAATGCTGAATTTTGAGGATTACACTGTATCCTAACTGGAACTGTGGATAAAGGCTGGGGGAATGTGGATTCTGGCCTTGGCTTTGCTGCCTTTTCCCAGGTAACCAAAGTTTTTATTTTGCTGTCATTTTTCTGGCTATAAGTGCAGTTTTTGGTTTTTTTTTTTCAAGGATTGTAATATTGCTACCTTCACCTGTATAAGACGTATTAGTTGTTGAGGAGTAAGCTTAAAGTATTTTTTGCTGTTGGAGTACCAGTGATGTGAAAGCAAATTTGGAGGTGAAAATGTGAGTGGTTAGAATTTGTGAAAGCTCTCTTTTCAAGTTGTTGCTACTCTACATTACCTTAATGGTAAGAAGCAGGAAGAGTCTGAATCAAAAATGAGTCTTAAAGCTTGCTTTTTGTTAAATATGCAGTTAATTATCAGGCTAACCACTGATGCTGAGGCCACTTGTCAATACTTAGCAACTTACCTGCGTGGAGGGTTCTGGTAGAAAGCTTTGACTAGGAAGAGTAATTTCTGCATCTTGAGAGTTCATGCTGCCATTAAGAAACTGTATTAGTCACTTCAAAAAGATATGTTGGCTGTGCTTTATTGTCAATACTGAGCCCAAAATTGTCTCATAAATAGTTGTTTTTCTCCAATAAAGCAATCGGTCTTTCCCAGTCCCAGTCTATGCTAAACTATTCCCTAGCTTGCTGTGGTAACTCATGCCTTTGTATCTGGCCAGCTATTCTGTGTGGTGAAGATCCCTCTCCTTATTATATTCTTTTTCTGTAGAAGTCAGCCATTTTAGTTTTCTTGGTACTGTGACAAAACACCTGAGTGCTGCTTTTACTAGTGTGAATGTTTTATGACAACCTGCCCAATTTTACAGGAAAAACTTCCCAAATATGTAGCTCAGGCTGTTAGCCTAGGAAGAATTTATAGGCTAAACAAGATACTGCAGTTCCTTTACTGCTGCAGCTTTGAACACAAATAGCTGGTTAATAGGCTCCCTACTGATTTAATCCCGCTTGTAATGTACACCTGCTAATTTAATAAAAGTAATTTCCCATGTCTTGTTTACTACTTGAGGGTTTTTTTTTTTTCACTTACTCTGACTCAGTTGCACTGCTGATTGGTGGAAAGCTTCTAAAATTTACTGTGTACAATGCTGTAGTCTGATCATGAGCAGCTTTCTCTGGCTTCTGTCATGTTGCATTGTTTGAAGCCGACTGGCAGGATACAAGAGAACAATCGGGAGCTGGAGTAGGTTCACATCTCGCTGCATATGCTTTAAAATTGGCAGAAGAACAATGAGGTTGGGGAAATCCCCTTGAACAAGTGCTGCACAGTAATCTGACTTCAGCGTTTGTGCAGAAAAGATCCTCCAAACTGATTTTTTCATTACAAAATGTACAAGCAAGTCTTAGAACCAGAGCTGAAAATTTTCTCTTAGAATCTTTGCTCATAAATACAGGTAAACACATCCCTTTTTTGGTGCTTGGTTTGTTCTTTATTCTTTTGAGTACTGAACAGAGAAATGCCTGGTGCAAATGAAGCATACTCAGATTTGCTTAAAAGCAGAATTTGAAAGTTACTGTTTAGCTCAATTAGTGAGTTACCTCCCAGAACTGTTTACTTCCCCTTAGTTTTGTGGAAGGCTTCAAGTTGAGTTCCTCTGATATGTGAAATAATTTCAACTCATGCTGTAGTTTTGAAGGTTTGAACGTGAAGAAAGGCTTGTACTGACCAAAGTGTAATCTTATAGCTTTGTGACACAGAAGATTGTGCTTGAAATGGTTTTTGATTCAGGTGTTTGGCAGGAAAAGCCTTGTCTAATAGACTGCTCAAATGTTTATCTCATGGATTCCAAGTACATTTTTCAGGAGTGGCTTCTGAACCTTGCAGTGTTTACATAAATGTGCAGCCTTCAGTGACCCAAGCTCATTGATAACTCTTTACTCTCTTTATGTCATAAATATCCCCTTCTGCTACAGGGGGCGGAATTTGAGTATGAACTTAACAGCCATACCAGGGAAAGGGATTCAGATGTGTCCATACCCATGAATTCCACAAAACCAATGGCAAAAATGCTTCTTCAGTTCTTTTGTGTTTTAATTTTGAATGTGCTGTTTGTCCCATGTACTGGTCTTGCAGGCTCATGCCTTGTCTAAACACGTTAGTACCCAAAAATTTCCAGTCCTCTGTGTATCTCAGTTAGATGAATATAGGAAGAAAAACAGAAGGGCTCTACCTAAGGCAAGCTGCATTAATGGCAGTCATTAAAAAAATTCTGTAATTCTGTTCACTGATGGGAAGACATTTTTACTGGAGTTGAGTGCTGATGTGTTTGTTGATCCTCTGGGAACCCCTCAATGCTTTGGCCAACAACCACAGGCATTCCAAGAAGGATTTAAGCAGTTTTCCTTCCAGAAAAATTTGTTAACTTAAATGTTAGTGTTCCTTGAGCCTTTGGAACTCCCATCTTTTTGGCTGCCATAGGACAGAGAGAGAGAGCACGGGGCAACTGCTGCCTCAGCAGAGGGCAGGGTGGTGGGGCTGGTCAGGGCTGACTTCTGGGAGGTGGAGTGAGGAAAATAAACTGTTGGATGTCCTGGGAAAGTGCTTTACCTGTTAAGCAATTGGATGTGAGGCAAGAGCACTTGTGGGCACGGTCTTCAGGTGTGTGTTGTGGGTGTGGATCATGAGCAAGATGTTGAAGACTTCAGTACGTGATCAAGGTCTTAACACATCCTTACTGCATAAGCTCTAGTGAGCAAAGCTCAGGAAGTAACTTTGGCTCTTATTCTAGAGGTGTCTCCTGCATGTTCCAGTACAGTATCTGCTGTACTGGTCCCATGTTCTCTTCTGGACCTGAAGAGAGTAGAGGCTTCTAGTTAGGCACCTTGGCTATTACCTTCTTGATTTTTGCCTTACCAAAAGCATATAAAGCAATATAATATCTAAGCAAACTTGCAAGGTGCATTTTAAAAATGAAATACTGCTTTATTCTATCTGGACAATGCAACTCTTCTAGACATTTTATGGCTTCCTTGCTAGTTGTGAATTTTCTTTTTTCATCATGAAATATGGGCATTGTCAGTGTTGGTGATGTCATTGTCAGACATAGTTTTTTTGGAGACAGTGATGTTGCAAGTATCATTCCATTCTCTACCTCATCTTGGGGAAGCTTTCTCTAAGGCTCAAACTTTAACTTCATTTGAGTTTCCTTATAGGAAACACGTATGATTTAGCTATATAATAGTTGGCGCTTCTTTAAGTTTTCATAAAGGTAGTTTGTTGTTTGGGATGTTGATCAAGGCCACATTCTTGGCTTCACCAGTTTTCTGCCAGGTGTGCATGGCTTGGCCTGCAGCAGGGATTGTGGTGGCCTCCCTGCATGGAGCATTTCACAGCATATAAACTCTGGTTTTCTTCTTGGCTTTCTCAAGATGGGTGTGTAATTTGTGGGGGCTGTCCAGACAAAAGCTCACTTTGAAATTAGATATTTAAAGATCCTGTAACTGTTCTAAGAGTAATCTTTTTGCCAGGGTAACATACTTTTTGAGGACTGTAGACAAATACCTTGAAGGGCTAATCCTCTCCCCTTTGCTACCCAAGTACACAGTAGTTTGAGAAGGTTAATCAAAACATCTCATGTTTTCTCAGCTGTCCATCAGTTGCAGAGCAGCCCACGCAAGTGGTAGCATCAGCCGCTCACCGACTTGGAGGATGATGGACTGCCCGAGATAAATTTCTTGACTTGGCCCTTGCTTGGTAGCTGTACCTGTTAGCTTGTGGGGAAAGCTTTCACCACACCTACTGTGACTAATAGTGGTTAGAGAACTTGAGATAAAGGTCATTTTTTAATGTCTGTTGAAAGTATGATCTTCTGTGAGATTTGTCTGCTGTTAACAAACCAATTTGTTGTGGATATATCAGCCAATATTGTGATGGATAGGTCTTCATATACAGGTACTTTGTCCTTTAATATTTCTGATTTTCAGCATTACAGCACTAACCTGTGAAAATGTACTATGTGTCATCTCAACCCACTGCCTGATATTATCATAGAGTAGTTTAGGTTTCTAAAGATGCGAAACTGCAGCAGTTAGAAAACCTTTATTGGATGTAATAATGTGACAAATGAAAGCAATGTAGAAATTCCAAGTTACCATTTCCAGAATGTCATCTTAAAGCATGAACATCCATGTCCTCAGTGCTTGTGAGTTCACATGGTAATAGGTTTTTCTTTATTGTTGGCTTTTTTTGTGTGTGGCTTTTTGTTTGTTTATTGGTTTCCCTCCACCCCTTGGTTAGTTTTTAGAGAGCTGCCATTGTGATTGCTGTGGTACACTTGTCATCTTTGTTAGACACAGGGCATCTAGGAGTGATTGGCTTTGATGGCTGTTTTGGAGCATGTGACTGAGGACAGTTTATCCATGCTTAGGTTCTTCTTATTTGCAGACTGCTTCAGAGTTTGTGAAACACAGAGCTGCTAAAAGCAGTGGTGTTTGGTTGAGAGTAGGGAACTGCAGGGCAAGTTTCCCAGCAGAGCTGTTAGCTCATGATTTCCGTGGGCTGCTTTTGGATGCTCCACATCTTTGGTCTTTGAGCACAAGACTTGTGGCCAGCTCCCTGCTGAGTGTTGAAGGAGGCTGAGCTGCACTGCATGCCTTTTATTTCTGAGTCCTGATACCACCTCTGTGTTGTCTGACCTTGTCATTTAGAAATATTCAGGCTCTGCTCCCCACCTGCCTTTGAGCAGGGAGTAGAAACTCCTTGATCGGATGTCTGAACAGATCATATGGACAATGAGAAAAGAGAGGAATATTTTACTTCAGCTTGGTTTCCATGGCATCCTGGGAAAATTGCTCTTGAACTTTGAGGTGCTATCCTTGCAGGATCTCCTAGCATTGAGAGAAAAATAAAGGTAGCACTGATTGTTGTTGGCTGTTTTATTCTGTCTGACAGCACTGGGCTAGCATGTCAGGATTTGGGAGAAGGGAGGATAATAAAGTGCTTTGAAGAGCCTTGTAGCTGTATTTTTGCCTATGTAGGCAGTTTGTTGCACATGTGACCAGGAAGAAGAAAAGGTAGCAGAAGCATATACTGTTCATCAAGGTCACTTGTTGGCCTGGCACTCAGCAGAACTAGAGAAAACTAGCTACTGGCCCTGGAACAAGCACTGGGCAGCTCAAATGTTTGGCTCCATCAGTGTCTTTTGTACATCACGTTCCACTTTTCTGTCCCCTGTGGACATTCTTGAAGTTCTAATCTGAAGTAAATGGGAGTTATTCAATGACTTTTTTTCTTTTCCCACAGTGTTAGAGAGGTTAATTGCATCCTGTGCCTCCTGCTTTTCTGGCTATTTTGATGTGTTAATTTTTTTAGCATACATCCATTTATAAGGAAGGTTATTATGTCATTTTCCTAGGTTCAGATGCTGCATTTTGTATTTGATGTAATGGTTTTGAATATACTATATAAAATTCTATGTAAACTTTATTCGTAAAAGCATTCTGAAAGATGAGAGGTTGTGTAATGGTTCCTGATTTATATTCCACTAAATATGCACATATATAAATGTATCTTTCTTGGCTGTAGTGTGTCCTGAATGTGCATGTGGGGTGGAGGGAGGCAGAGAGATAAGGTAATGTTACAGTTTACAGCAAGTAATCTGTCTTCTGCTTGAAGCATAAAGGTCTACTTTTGGATTCTGGGTAAGGAGGAAAAACAATTTTTCAATTTTGTATTTTTTTTTCTTTTTGTAACTATGTAATGCCAGTTGTTTTAATAAGTAAATCTAAGGGGCTAGAGGAAGCGCTCCTGGTTGTGGGTGCTCGTTGCCCAGCCCGCAGTTTTACTCTTGTTTTGTTGAGTTTGTGCTGAGACACAAATCTGTGCTTTCAGTTCCACAATAAGATTCAGTCTAGGGCTTTGGAAGACATTGCTTGATATCCTTTTCCTAGGCTTGCCAGGCTCTGTTTCTCCTTTGAAGAATGGGAGATTCGGGTGGCAAACTACCTATAACCACCTAAACTCTCCATCTGCAGTTATGTGTAAATGCATGTGAATATTAATTTCCTCTGGTTGCTGGTATTGGCCTTTAACAGAACTTTTCTAGGAGCCTGCTTTTCTACCCCAGAGTCTATCACAGAATCATCTCCATGGAAGAATCTTTGTCCAGCATCTCTTAAAGGCGAGTGCCACCACAGTGGTGTAGATAATTTTCAAAAAGAATACATACCTGTGATTTTAATTGGCATTTGTTAACTTATTAGCTCATCTCTCTTGCAGATGATGGGAAAAGAAATAATTATTTTGTACTGAACTACTGAATCTTTACATTTTCTGTTGCAAGATAGTAAGATCAGGACCTCTGTACCTTGATGTCATTGAGCTGCTGTAGCTTTGAGTCATTCAATTTCATAAGTGTTGTGCCTGGTTCTGTACACTTAAGTGAGCAGATGCCATGTCACTGTATTATGGATGCTGGAGATGCAAGTGAAAACATTGATCCATTCTGCAAGGATGCAAAATAATTTGTAGCAGGGGTATGGTAGATAGGTCAAGAAAGGAACTTAGCATTCATGTCCTTATTGCAGGTTGTTTTATCCTTTCCTAAGTGAGCATAGTGCAAATTACCTTTCCCCTGTCACTCCCAGCATGGGGAAAAGAAACACAAGCAAAATGCATTTCATTGAGGCACTTAGGTCAACCAGACTGCATTTTAGTGTTTGTTCAAGCTGTTGGCTATACTGCTAGCTGAGGTGCTACTTGGAAGGACAGGTAATACAGTCAGCATTGCTCCCCTCTGGTTTGTAGGCATTTTAGACTGTAATAGGGAAAAGTGCTAATTGTCAGTGTACAGAAAGGACTGTCAAATCAAAATATTAAAGCAGCTACATGTATTTTAATTTGAAACCCAGAATTAAGGAAACCATGATCAGTCAGGTTTGGTAGGATCTGTCTGTGCTGAGTACAATACTCATGTATGTAAAACAGTGAACTTTTTAAATTGCAGTCTTATTTTCATCTCTGTTACAGCTAAGCCTTTCAATTCAATCTTTCCTATTACTGGAGACTTTAAGACTATTTCTGAACTAGCTCCAAAGGCTTGGTATATCTCTTTAGCTGTTCTTGAATCTCAGTTGCATCAGGAAGAAGGCAACTGGTATGAGAGGAAGGATTCTGTTCTTCCTTACATCAATTCACTTGCATCAATTTTCTCAAAGGTAAAATCAGTGAAGTGTAATGGGTGGTGTATTCACAGGAGTGCAGCTTCAGTGTAGCCAAACCTGTCATAAACTGGAGACCAAGTCAGTGTTGTGGTGTTGCTGCCTTGATTTCCTGCTCACTGCATTGCTCTGAAATCTTGGATCTAAGACATTACATAAGAATTTTTTTTAAAAAAATAAATCAAAGGTACAGAATCTGTGTACAAGGTACAGACCTCGAGTTTGCAGACTTCAGCCTGTTTTCTCAGGTAAATGTTACAGATGCAGCCATGAGCAATGCTAAAGCACTGACATTGCCCATTTGTTATGAAAAATGGGATTCCATAAGTCTGGCCATTTCTTGCTGGTCTAACTCCAGTTTAGATAGCTTGGTATAGCTTTTGAAGCAAATTTTCTGCCTCTTTCCTGTCTTTTTGACAAAGTAACAGTCAAAGCTCTAAGCCTAGTAAATGCTGTTATAAAGGTACCTGTGTGCTTATATAAGTAACTTCTCTAATTCAAGTAAAATTTATCATTTTTATTGTTGTAGTATTTTTTCTTGTTCAGTCATAGAGTGAAAACTAGTGTCAGGTTCACTTCTGTAGGGAAGACTTTGCATGAGAATCCTGGAATTGGAGAACTGACTTTGATTCTCATCTCTCATTTTGTAACAGGTAAATGGAGTACTGTCACAGATTGCTGGAATTACTTTTCATTTCAACCACAGCTCCAGCACTACAAATACCTCAGAAAATGTAGGGGCAGACAAATTAGATTCAGTGGGAGAAAGGCTCATGATTATAAGATGCAGAAAACAGGCAAATGGGGAAGATTGCCTTGAACATGAACTTGGCAGACTTGTTA
Organism: Catharus ustulatus; assembly: GCF_009819885.2. Taxonomy (NCBI): domain Eukaryota; kingdom Metazoa; phylum Chordata; class Aves; order Passeriformes; family Turdidae; genus Catharus; species Catharus ustulatus. The sequence goes on from NC_046262.2 coordinate 1,925,907, forward strand.
GTGGCTGCGAGTCTGAAAGATGTGAAAGATTCAGGAAGGATATTAGGGGCTTGGTGTTATACTTCACAAATAAGCAAATTAAATGTCCAAGACCATTTCTATAATGTTTTTTTGTATAATGTGGGCTTTGACTAGCACAGTGCTCTTTGCAGTTCAGGTTGTATTTGTCATATTTCTAGTGCTGCCACTTCAGGTAAAGAGGAGGCTGCTGACTGAACTCAGTGCCTTTTAGCTCCTTTAGAGCTGTTCCACCTTGCAAGACTTTGAAGAAAAGATGTGTAACTGCAGTTATATATGAATTGTGACAATATTTAGTAACTTCTTTATAGAGTTTCTGGTACTTCATATGTAAATATCTTTGAAGTGGTTCTGCCTGCTTTCATCCATGTTGTACTTGCTGCAAGCGCTTCATTTAGTACAAAAAGTACCTTGAGCACACAATTGCCAACATTGTGAATAGTGGTAGGGTAGTTATGTGTTCATTTTGTTTCTCAGTAAAAATTGGTAATAAATTCATAGCAGCAACAATCTGTAATATGCCTGGCTCAGCCCAAGCAATGTGTGTGATAGTTTTGGTGCACACAGGATACTGATTAAAACTCTGCTGGCTTCAGGTTTTTCAGCTACAGTCTCAAATGAACTACATCTCTGTAAAAATGAGTATTCTTGATAAGAACGATCACCTGTTTATCTCCTACTTTGCAAATGCTCTTGGGGAGAGTGCAGGCATGTCTTGGAGTATGAGCAGTGCTATGTATAGGCACTAGCTTGTTGATGCTGTGGCCATGAATATCGGGACAATACTTGCATATACTTTCTTGGATCTGCAAATCAGTACCTCTGGCTTTTAATGCGTTGAGAAACTGATCCTAATTAAGCATGTTGGGTACCAGTAGGCTTTAATAGTTGGCATCTGGACATGAGTGAAGGGATTGTGGATTGATCTGTGTATATGCATCTCAGCTGCTGATGTTTCTAGTGTAGAATTACTGCTGCTGCAAGCCAAGATGCAAATGTCTTTCTATATTCACTGAAATGAGGTTGTGCTGTCACAGGTCATCTTATCCTGTTCAGTGTTCTCCTGCAGTGTCCTTTACAACCTAATCATATCAAATACAGGAACTTGGTTTTGAGCAGTGTGTTCCAGTTGATAAGAGGTTCATGTGTATTTTTGGACTCATGAAGATCAGTACAGTGCATTTCTTTAAGCTATTTCATTCATGTAGGGGTTTCTTGTTATTATGGACTTTATTCTTCTTTTAAGCATTTTATTGCGTACTCATGAGTGTAGCAGAAACTGTTTGTCCATGTTCATTTGTCATAGGCAGATCAATAATTTATCTGTCTTTGCACCAGGTCTTGATAGCCCAGGTTTTGTACTAGACTTATTGTTAACTCTTCTTCCACAAAGGTAGTGGAATACCGACTGGGAACATCATCTGTGCCATGTAGATAAGGCAATGCAAATACTTCCAGATTATCTTCAATAGTTGGTGTTTTCCTGTGTCCTATGTCAGAGTTTTCTGTCTCACTGAATGAAGTCAGTTAGTTTTGGCATTTTGTCTGAAAATTGTGAAGCCTTGCTACAGCTCATTGCTGTGTAGGTAACTTCTTGCCCAGAGTACAGGTTTTTTGGAACTGAGATTTTCCTGTTAAAGGAAATGATTAAATGGAAGAAGTGAAGGCATAATGTGTACTGTTGCATGCTGATAGCTACATTAATAATTATTCTTGCCAGAATTCCACAGTATCATATGAGATGATGCTTCTTGTAAGCAGATAAAAAGTGAGGTTGAAACACCAGCTCTTACAACCCTTTCCATTCAGGGAAAGATTCTGACAGAAGTAGCTTTGATTCCATCATGTCTAAACCTGTCTGATCCTTGTTTTACCACATCAGTCCTCTGGTCAGTCCTAAATAGTCCCAAACCCCAGTTGTCCCAGGTTTAGTGTGTAGCAGCTTAACTACATACCTGCTAGATTTGGACCCTTCCCTAAAAGCACCTGAATCTCAAAGAGCAATTCTTAGCAAATATTTTTTCAGCATTTCTCCTTTCTCTAGGAAATAGTTTTCTCTTGTTAGACCTCCACATTACCAGAGAAACTGAACCAAATTGGTGCTTTTTATCCCTGAAGTCCCTTAGAGTAAATTCACTTACTTGTGGGATCTGCAAAAGTAACAATCGACTTTTCAAGCACGGAATGTGAAAGGCCACAGAACATGGTGATTTGCTGTTGGGAGCTACTGTAGAAAAGTGTTGAAAAGGTAAAAAACTAGCTTTTGTATTGTTGACCAAATGTTGACTTGTTTCTGTCAACAAATTGTTTTGAGAACAGCGGTGAAAATATTCTTTGGAATTAAAGTGTCCAGGAGAGAGGAAGTACATTAGCTTTGGACTTGTGTTTTGGAGTATATTTAAACACTGTCTGCACAGGAAAGATTTAGGTACAATGACACAGAAGCCTAATTATATTTTGAAAACAATGATGGCTTACCAGTGATACAGTGTACAGCAAGTTCAAAACCAAACCCCCTTGTTTGGTAAAATACAAACCCTGAAGTGTGCTTCCAGACTTCAGCTTGAGTGCTTACTGAAGGTGAAATGGTGATACTTCTTGGCTGCCTCCCTCCTAATAAATTAAACGTGCCTGGGAACATTCCCAGGCATCGTCCAACTGGCTCAGGCCTGCCTTGTCTATATTCCTCAACCCTGAGCTAGGGGAGCTGCATCTGAATTGTCCAGTGTGAGTGAGTCCCAATGGTGTGCGACTCACAGACCTGGGAATTGTGTGGGAGAGCAGTAATTGGCACTGCCTGGTGCTGGGGAATGTCCTAGCTGCTTTCTAGCATACATGATCATGTTCCAGGTCCTGGGAATATTTCCAGACAAGGCTTGACTTATGAGTGCAGATGTTAGTACTTGATTCTCCTGGAACCTAAAGCACGGAAAGGACTCTTTGCATCACACAGGATTTTGGATGCTTCAGAAAGGTAGATTAAGGAGCGAGTGATTGCTGTTCATTTTGAGGCAGTAATTCTGCACTGCTAAAAATCTGTAGCTCCTGTCTTGCTGTCAGATGGTTTTAGTGGTGGTTAAAACATCTTTCAGAATGCAGTCACCTTTCCAACACCACCTTTCAGGGATGAGTAGACATGCCTGCCCTCTGTCAGGCGATGGCTTGTGTATGAATGAACGTACTGTAGCCTTTCATGGAAGTACTGCGTGTGAAGTATGGTTTTTAGGGCTGTGAGGAATTTAGTTTTGACCTGATGTGCGTGTGTGTGAATTTTGAGTGTCTTGATTTATTGCCTGGGTGATGTGGTGAGGGGATGATCTTGCACCTTGTAGGCAATGGATCTTTTATGTCAGCAGGAAGTAGAGAAACCTCTATTTCTTTAGACATTTCTTCCAGCAAACAGTAAAAGCTTTGTTGAACTGACTTCATTGATCATATGGAATGATTTTCTGCAGGCTCTTTCTCCTGTGTTTGATTGTGCATTATTGGAGTTTAAATGTAGTCCTGGTGTAGGTAAAACAGTAAAACACTAATCCCAACTGTAAGCACATACGCATCCCAGAAGATAGCATGCCATGTAAACCGATGACTTTGGAGCAGTTTTGCTGCTCTGACTGATCACTTTTCTGTGCCTCCTGGCTTGTTGTCTCTCCATGGTGTTTTGAGCTTCATTCCAAGCTATGGCTCTGTTAAACAGTCCACTTCAGGGTACTGTTTGTCTTTCCTTAGGTTGTGGAATATGCTATTAGCTTTGACTATTCATAGAGAGAAGAGGTTAGCAGTGTAAAATACTGTTCATGTTCATCTTTTTCTGTCAAGGACTATGACATTTTATTTTTCATGTGCTGTATTAAAAGCCTTATGAACCAAATGTGTGGCCTGTCATGCTTACACCAGTGATGCACCCCACAATTTTGGGAACGTGTAATCTATGTGACAGCATCAGCTTTTGAGCACTGCTTTGTATGAAGGATCCGTTGCTCAAAGGTAGTGAGCTGTCAGAGCTCACTGTGTCAATTAATATGCAGCAGGCTTTGTGTCTGCTGATTGTTCTCCTAATTGCACGTACAGGATGCTCTGTTTTAGCAGCACTAGTGGCGCATATTTAAGGACACAGTACAGTGCAGAGATGCTCCCTGGTGTCCCACGGGCTACCTGAGTGTCTTCAGGGCAATTACTTCAATCCTTGCAAAGCTTTTGGCGGCCCACAGTTCTGACTGTGTTTTAGGAGGATGGAAAAGAGAGGCTGCAGGCCCTGCTGATGCAACCGTGGGCAGGATCCCCTCTTTGCCCACTTGTTCTGGAGAGCTGTGATGCTGCCCGAGTCCAACATGGATGCAACTTGCTCAGGATGTTTGGCTTTTCTGAAGAGCTGGATCTGTGCCAGAGAATGGGCCTTCATCTCTGGCTCTCTGCTGCTCTCTACTAGGCAAATTCATCTAGTACAAGATTTTACTTGTACCTATAATCAGTAATATACCAAAAGACTTTATTTAATGTATTTTGTTGTGATAAAAGCAGGCTGTTGTTTCCCAGTTACATTCTCCTTCTTTGTAGTGCTCATATAACTGCAGTGAATAGAAGCTATCTGACTGAAAGTTAACTCAAAACATGTATTTTCAGCCATGTTTGTTCTCTGGTCAAATAACCAGTTTATTAATTTGGGTTGCTTCTCACTGGCATTCACATTTCAGCCTCAGTGGGATAGCATTAGAAATGAGATGTGTGGTAGAGGCAAGAAGGAAGCAAGACCTATTCATTGCTTTCATTACTTAGGTTTTATTTAAAGTCACTGTGGAATTGAGATGGTTGTCAGTCCTGCAAGTGGCTTCAAGTCCAATGATGTGCTGTCTGCTCTTTTGTTTTGTAACACTAATGAATTTTCCCTGTGTAATGAGAAGAAATTAGAAACACCAACACCTCACTTTTCTTAAGCACTCAATCCAAACTGGAGTGTATTGGCTAAACTTGGTAATTTAAATTTGTCAGAAGACCTACATTTAAAATCAGAAGCTTGATGACCTTGGATTCTTCCTGTTGCAACTTTCCAGAGGCTGTTGATTTTAAAGGTAATGTAGCAGCCAGCCAAATTTCAGGCTGCATAATTAGGAAGCAGAGATTCAAGTTGCTTGTGAATCAAATTCTCTTAATTTCTGAGGTGTGATGTCTAGTACGTTACTTATGTAAAATAAACTGTCTGTTTTCAGTGGTCACTGAGAAAGTATGTTATGGAACTGAGCTTTGTTTATGCTTCTGCTGCCTGTTTACAATCTTGTGCTGTTTTCTTGCTTTGTTTAAATCTGCCTCTGCTTTAGTTTGTGTCTGTGACTGAATGTTCCTTTCTCTCTCCCATTTTGATCTGTTCCTTGAACCAGTTTGGTAAAGGCTTAGTTGTCTTTCCTTTTCTCCTGCTTGATTAAGCAATTAAAACTGCTATGTGATAGTTGAATCTTAAGGTAATATACTGTAAAACTGTGTTAAACATTCTGTTTTGTCTGCTGTGTGAATGAATGTTTAGCTGTTTAATCAAGGAGAGCACAGAAAACAGTTAAGTATCAGCTATAATGTGTTTTTCTTCAGAGTTTAAATTTCCATTTTTCGGAATAGCAGCAAATTAGTGTGTGCTTGGAAAATGAGATTAATGTTGAAGTGGTGGTACTTGAACTTTAGATTGTGATGTTCAGTTTTGGATACCCATGGCTTTATTTGAAGTCTTAGGGCAGTTTATGTTTAGAAACAAACAAAAACAAAAAACAAACAAACAAAAAAAGAACCAACCCAGAAACTACCTTTTAAAATTGAATTTTGTAAAGAACTAGGCTGAGGAAGTTTTGCCTGTTTTAAGGAACATTGCAACTGTATCAATTACTTAAAACCTGAGAACTTGTTCACCTTTAAAAACATTTATCATTTACCTTGAATCACTTGTTCCATTTTGATAGCCTCCTTCATATAGAAAATATAGCATGAGATGTCAGTTTAAATGCCAGTCTAACAGTGCTCTATCTTCTATGTGAAAGGAAGTATTCTGTACATTTTTCCATGTTTGACATCATGGTGTTTTGAATAACCATGTTCCATATTCATATCAATTTTTTGTTTTTGTTTTCAATTTATGCACAGCACTTGCTCTGAAATTTGGGGACTGAGTACACCAAACACGATAGATCAGTGGGATACAACAGGCCTTTACAGCTTCTCTGAACAAACCAGGTGAATATTCTGCCCTCTCGCATCATAAAAATCTTGTGGGAGGGATTGGCTTTGGAGGGTCTGTAATGGGATGCTTTAGCCATAAAATAGACTAAAATGATTCCTAGGCCTCTCACGGTACAGCATTTTGAAGTATTTCTTTGCCAGTATAGAAATCAGTGTGTTCACAGCTGATGTTTTGACCAATGAAACTCTTTAATTCTACAATTATTCCTTTTTCATGCCAGTGCTATTGAAAGAATGGGAAGACTTGTTAAATGCAAGCTCTAATGTGGTATTTATATTAACAAAGTTGGAAAACTTAATTCTTTAGACCTAATCTTACAAAGTGTTTAAACTGCTTTGTATGCCACAAGCTTTCAGTTAAATCTTGCTAATTGGCTCAGATACGAGCTACTAAAGAATTGTTTGTAAATTCTTCAGTACTTAATGGTGGGCAAATTCTAAACAGGGTCTTTATTTTTTCATGTCACATTACTTGATTTGTGTATTGAGGTTTGTCTCCCATCCCATAACAATCATAAACATCTGCATTTGTGTAAGCATATGCAGTCTGTCTTAAAACTAGCAAAACATTTTCAGCTGGTAGCAAGGCAGATGAAGTGAAGAAGATAAACTGTACAGCCCTTACAAGATGTGCATTCATGTTTTTTGCATTGTAGCTATACTGCCATGTGGATCACTTGGGCAGCTGACTGCTTATAGGCTTATTTGCAGTCCTGTGGGAGTTCTTATTCTTAAAACCATAAAGCATCCATGCCACAGCAAAGCCTTGAGGTGCCTTTAGCAGTGGAAGGGACCATTAAGTGTGTGATTTTATTTTTAACAACTGTCTCCTGCATTTAATATATATATATATATGAAGCAATCATTCTAAATACTTGGTTGGATGTAAGTGGCTTTTAATGAACTCTAAATTCACTGGCAATAATTTGAGCAGCTCAAAAATAAGTTGACATTGCTTGATACGATCACTTTCATTGCATTTGAAGCCTTTTAACTAGAGTATAAATGTCACTAGCAGAGTCAATGCACTGAATTCTGAGAATGAGCTACCCGTGTGTGTCCTGTGTTGCTCGAGTGATGGAGGCAGTCTGTAAACGCTTCTGAACATCTTTCCCCTGCAGATCTCTGGATGGCCGTCTGCAGGTGTCTCACCGCAAGGGACTGCCACATGTCATTTACTGCCGCCTGTGGCGCTGGCCAGACCTTCACAGCCACCATGAACTTAAGGCAATTGAAAACTGTGAATATGCTTTTAACCTTAAAAAGGATGAAGTATGTGTAAACCCTTACCACTACCAGAGAGTGGAGACGCCAGGTAGGAGGACTGCTTCTGACTTTCTGCGGCAGGGTCTGTGTTTTTTCAGCATGATGTTTTAAATGAAAAATAAGAGAAGGGTGATGTCCTCTCCTGACAGAAGCAGAAAATTCTTTTTGAGATCATGTCCCTGGAAATTTTTAATAGTAAAGTTACTGAAAAACCTTTACAAACGTGTTTATAAGCACTTCCAGGACTGCTAGCAGTTTCCAGCTGGCCAGGTGCAATTCAGACTGAATAGGACAAAAAAGTTGATTTACCTTTGCTAATCTGGAATAGTCTTATTTGAGGCACCTCAGGAATTCCATCTAGCCAGTAACTAGCTCTGCAAATGTAGTATTAGCAGTGCTGAGTTTAAGAAGATTCCAAAACATTTGAAGAAACTCTTAGGTGTTTTAGATTTATTTTTTTCCTTTTAGGTCACAAAATCATGTTTTTTGATTACCAATGATTTTTTAATTTTGCCTTTTCAGTCTTGCCTCCCGTGCTTGTGCCACGGCACACCGAGATCCTAACGGAGCTGCCACCTCTGGATGACTATACCCATTCCATTCCTGAGAACACTAACTTTCCAGCTGGGATTGAACCACAGAGCAATTACATACCAGGTATTTTCTTAGCTCCCATTGTAGGCAGCGTGTTCTGACATTGTGCCACTGGAACAAAGATGGCCATTTCATCCTTGTAAGTGATCAAATTAATTGAAATATGCACCGCTAAATTAGATTTAGTTGATTTTGTGTATTAATTCCAGTGGAAATTCTTAAACACTGTTGTTTGCAGAACATGATCCTTCATTAAACCATATTGCTGTCATTTCACAATAGCTTACTTGGTTTCAGAATGCTAATATAAGTGCAAAGTAGATCTTCACCTTATGCTTTAAGCCTTTTTCACAAACATACAGGGGTTGCCAAATGCTGTGTGTTGTAGATTGAGTAATAAACTGATGCTCAATCTCATCCTATGTAATACGTGGAGAAAACTTTTAGGTTGCAAAGCAGTGACTTAGGAGGTGTCTTGATCTGTAGTTCACATCAATAATGGTCTGCTTTAGCTTTTTGCTGCTATTGTGTGCATACTGTTTTGTCTTTTTAGTATGAAAGAACAACCTAACAATACTGAACTGTTAAAAAAATTCTCCTCCCCCTCTTTTTGCCTTTTTCTACCCCATACCAAACAATAATGCTAATCTGCTGCACCCAAAACCCTGTTACCCTCATTGAAACATAAAATCAGTGACCTTTGTTTCCTGCCCCAACTTCCTGTTTCCTGTCTCTTCAGGAAGTTACCCAGAGTGTAAAACCAAGTAAAACTGAAGTTTGCTTGTAAATGTTGAATGCATTCATGTTACAAATAAGCTGAGAATTCACATCTGGAATCTCTGAAAGAATGAGGTGACTGCCCCAAAACTCAAATAATGTTCAATGTACAAATTGTCCCTACATGTCGTAAGGAGAATGTTGCTTGTGTTTTGTTTAAATATATCCAAGAACTGAAATGGTGTTAAACAGTCAATTAATTTGACCTTTCTGTTTAATTTTTGGTCACATCTACTGCCACCTTTACAGAGCAATTTAAGGTGCTAGAAACTGGTGTTGCTTTCTTAACTTGTGTATACTTTTTTGACTCAGACTGGAGGCTTTTGATAACATTTGCAAACATCTTACTAGAAAGCCATCATGTGCTAATCCAGTGCTATGGAAATGAGCTAAAGTAGTTATTTGCAGGAAGTTTGCTCAAGGTGATTGCAGGAATTCACATGATCTTTGAATGTTTATGTAGATAACCACACCTCCTCTCTTTGTCACTGACACCCTCCTCTTGTGCTCATCCTATTATTTGACCTGACTGACTTAATCTGGACTGTTTGGCTGGGTTTGATAAGCCTTGTGTGCCTTGACAGCTTTCTTCAGAGAACCATTTTCTTCAGCAGCAGGGCAGACTGACATCTGGCAGCTTTGTACCCCAGTCCTGTCTCAGTACTTGATCTGCAAGAGAACTTGGTGGTCACGAAGGTGCAGGGTGGCCTTTGGGAGCTGCGTGTTCCAGTTCAGGTTCTGGATGGGCTGAGCTGCATTATCTGCACTTCTGGCAGCATTTAAGCTCCACTACAAATTTTTTGTCCCCACCTGAGTGTTCATTTCCAGCTGTGTGGTGCTCAGCCTCTGACCCTAAACTATTAATAGTACTAGGTGGAGTAAATCTTCTGTGTTTGAGCAGACACTAGACATGGAAAGTAATCTGTGCCAAAGAGCCTAGATTAACAACTGGAAATGGGAGTCGTGGGTTGGATTGGAAATGTGTATTCACCTTTTGCCACAGCTGTGGGCTTAACTGCAGCTGATGATTTGGACAAGGGTGGAGTCCCCATTATACAATGACTGCTGTAAAAATCTTCAAAATGGGCATAATTTTTTTGTTTATATTTTGTACTAGTGACGATTTCCCTTAATCGTCCTTCTAAATTCTCACTTAAATTCTGTCAAGTCTATATTTAGCGCACAGAATGAATCAAAGATAAAATTCTCTGAGTTCATTTTAATTTAATCAACTGACTTAATCTAGTTTCCTCTCACTAGTTTCCTTCTGATCTCACCATATTGCAGTACATCTCAGATGATGCTTGTTATAATTTTATTTTATTTCCTAAGCAAAGGGGTTTTATCTTTAAATTTCTGCTGTTTGGTAATAATGTAGTTAAAGATGTTTAACCCCTGGAAGTTTCAGAGACAATTCTAAGGTGATTGTAGAGATAGTTACTTCAAACACTTCCACTAAAGAGACACAGGTTTTGCCTGTAATGTGTAGGAAAAGACATTTGCCCAGTTCAAAGAAAATTATTCCCTGAAAGGCAGTTGGTTAACTTGTTATCTGAATTACAAAGAACATTTTGAATGGAGAAGAGGAAAATGCATATTCTCCTGGGTTTTGAAGATATTTCTAAGGAATTAGACACAGTTTCTGGTATCAGAACGCTTCAAAGTTGGTACTGAATTTACTTTGGTCTGTGAAATTCTGTCTTTAAAGAAAGCTAGTTAAAAGAATAGATGATATTTTTAATAGAGCTTAGAAGTATTAATGGTAATAAACTTGTGCAGTGTACTATGTTAATATAGTTGTAAAATGAATCAAATAAACTCTTGTGTGTTGAAGAAATTCATATTTGGTGACTGAACTGAAAAAAAGGTGTGGGAGAGTATCTGATTTGATGGTTATCCTACATAAAGGCAGCTCACATTTTTTGTGGAAATCAAGGGATGTTTTTTTTTTCATTTGTAATTCTACAAAATGTGAAAGCTGTTGATCACAGTTGCAAAATTGTTACTCATTGTAGTGACAGCATCTTGTCTCAAATGGAGCAATCAAGCATTCTGGTATTTATATAACATGTTTGAGCAATTGACTGACATACAAAAGAAGATACATTTTACATACCAATAAGGCAGGTAATGTGTTTGAAGTCCTACTTGAAGGAAAAAGGGACAGCAAAATGACATTCAGATTCAATGTTCAGGTAGGTGTAACAGAGCTCATGAAGATGTCATGACAAAATGCACAAGACTTAAATCTTACAGAAGTTTCCCTAGTCATTTTACAAATTGGTGGATTTTTCTTTTTTAATAGAAACACCTCCTCCAGGATATATTAGTGAAGATGGAGAAACAAGTGACCAGCAGCTGAACCAAAGCATGGATACAGGTAACATTTATTTTTCATTACTTTCAAGGCTTTGTATTACTAGCTGTGTTCCCTCTGCATAGGAGCATGAATTCAGTCCAAAAGGTGGTGGCAGTTTTCCTCTGTAAAACCTGGTGGTTTATGCCTAAAATACCTCTTTCAGTCTTTAATGAACAAAACAACTTTTTGCCAGGGAAATGCTTTTAGAACACTCTGCGACATATTAAGTATATTACATTTGTTCTGTAACAGAAGTATACAAGTCCAATTAAGACTTCACCAGAAACCCTTAAAATAGATTTTAATAGTTAATTGGTTTCAACCATTCCCTGGTAAACAGGTTTGTTGGAGCGCAATGTCTGTTGGCCTAAACAACCTACAGACAGTCTGTATCCTGAGAACCTGTCTCTAACTCTGACAAACTTACCACTTCTTCCGTGTTTCAAATTAATTCTTGTGTGGAAGGCTCTGTGGCAAAAGTAGCAGCATTTATGCCTGTGTATGTAAGGGTTTCTAGATAATGTGGCTGACCTTAGACTTGGACAAAGCACAGTTAATGTGCTGGGCAAGAACCTCCTGCTGTGTTTTGGCAGACTTGAGTGTGCTTGGTTAGCTAATGTTAGCAACCATTTTCAGTAAGTTGGAATCAGCTGCACCAGTTTCTGTAAGAACTGAAATATTTTCCCACTATGTGACAATAAATACCTTAAGAACAACCTGACATCAGCAGCCACTGATGTTTCTGAGAATGTTTCTGAGAAAACCTTCCTGTATTTTACCACCTTGTGTGCAAATTGTGTTGGAGAAGAGTTCGTGTTTTTCTGAATGTATAAATTCCTCCTTCTGGGAAAGAATGATTTCCTCAATGAGGAAATCCAGCTTACTCTTTTCTGGCGATCATAGAATCATAAATTATAGAATGGTTTGGGATAAAAGGGACCTTAGAGACCGTCTCTTTCCACCAGGGACACCTTCCACTACCCCATGTTGCTCCCAGCCCTGTCCAGCCTGGCCTTGGACACTTCCAGGTATGGGGCAGTCACAGCTTCTCTGGGAAACCTGTGCCAGGGCCTCATCGTCCTCAGCATAAAGATTTTTTTTCCCAATATCTAATCTAAATCTCTCGTCTTTCAGTTTGAAGCCTTTCCCTCTTGTCCTGTCAATACCTGCTCTTCTAAACAGTCCCTTTCCAACTTTCTTGAAGATTCCCTTCAGATACTGGAAGATCTTTTCTGAGATAAACCTTTTCCTTTGAGAATAGAGAGGCGATGTCTTTCTTGTCTCATCCTCTCTGCCTTACCTGCTCTTTTACTGAATTTGGGAAGTCACCTTCTCACTGGAGAAGTGCATAAATAATGTTGAGAGTGTGCACAAAGTGGCAGAGTTCTGCCAAATATAAGTTAATTGAGTCTTTACAGGGAGGGGTGGGTACCCAGAGGTCTGGAAAATTGAATGAAATCCTAATTCAGAGTAAGTGTGTGATATTCCAAAAAACTGAGGTTTCTTACTCTGAAAAACTTCACTGTAAACCCGATTTAGATAATGGTTATGCCTACTGATCTAACAAAAAACATTTGCTCTGAAACCTGTCTGTCTTGCTTCAACAGGATCTCCAGCAGAGCTGTCTCCTAGTACTCTCTCTCCAGTTAATCACAGCCTGGGTAAGCTGGAAATACTTACAATTATTTCTCCATGTGTAGTGACTCTTCATTATATATGTAATTACTTTAAAAGTGAAAATGTGCTGTAAGAAATTAAGAGCTATATTAGGAGGTGACTGTTGGGTTGGCTTCCTGGTGTTAAAATGTAATGGGGCTGGGTTAATCACTTGTTAAAAATTACTCTATTTCTGTACCTGTTGAGTTCGTAGCAGAGAAAGAGTGTTATCTCTATGTGTGCAGGAATAGCATTTATAAAATGAATAGTTTAAAAGGGTATTTGCCTGTCCATAATGGTGCCCAGACTTGCTGTCTCCCTTGTGTGTGTGTTCTGCTGCTCTTCTCATGTACTGTTTCACCTGTAACCACAGCACAGTTGTTGCTCCCGCATTAGTAGCCCACCTGCTTTGACCCAGTGCCATTGCTGTGTGTCTGTGTAAGTGCCTCAGGAAGATCAGATTGCCATGGGTTTGTTTAAGAAATGGTGACAGGATGTGACAGGAAAATGCAGGACGCTGAGTAAGTAATTAGGGTAGGTAAAAAGGGGAAGCAGTGAAGAAAAAACCTGAAAGTACATAGGGAAGATACTCTAGTAGGGGACAATAAAGTTGCTTAGAACTACCTTTAGATAAAGAGACAACGTAATACAAGAGAACATGATTTTCATATTATTTTTTTTCCTTTTTGTTGTTCAGTGTTTGATAGTTTAATCTTTTCTTTAATGCTGCCAAAATGTTTGCAAGCTACAGAAAAGGCAACAGGAGTGTCTCAACGTCTGGCGCTCAGAGCACCATTAGCTTAATCATTGTGCCGAGCAAAATGCAAGTACTGAACTAAATGAGCTGTGGTCAGATTAGATCACCCCTTCTTCCCCTCCTCCTTCCCTTGTGTGGAAGATTGAATTCCATTCTATTTACTGAAGTAGGTAAAAAGGACAGCAAGCAAAATATAGTTCGAGTAGTTTGAGGAGACTACTGCTGTCACTTCTGGGAGAGACAAATAGCAGGATAGATCGATCTACTTTCAGCCTCAAAATCTGTGTTAAGCTTGGTTTTTAAAATTTTTTTTTAGACTTGCAACCAGTTACTTACTCGGAGCCTGCGTTTTGGTGTTCAATAGCATATTATGAATTGAATCAAAGAGTGGGAGAAACCTTCCATGCGTCTCAGCCTTCCCTGACTGTAGATGGCTTTACAGATCCATCAAATTCAGAGCGATTTTGTCTAGGTCTGCTTTCCAATGTAAACAGAAATGCTACAGTGGAAATGACGAGGCGACATATAGGTAAAGATCTCTGATCTTTTAACTGTTTAATTTCATTTTGTCGGTTAAGTTATCTGGAATGGATTTGTGTTGGGTTGCTTTCACCCTTGTGCAGCCAACCATCAGCCAGCCATATCTCTCAGGGCTTGTCAGTGACAGTTTGGTCTCTGTGGCTGAGAACAGAAGTGAAAAGACAGAGTCACTGCTTCTGAAATTAGGGAGAAAAGTAGCAGCTTCTGCCACTGAAACCAGTTTGAATTGGGAAAAGATGTAGTGATGGCTGGAGCTGAAAGGAGCTGCCTTTCCTCACTCAGTAGCTGGTGGCAGCTGCAGTCACACAGCTGTCAGGCTGAGGGCAGCACAGCAGGAAACCACTACTGTGTGGCACTCCTGTATTCACATTGCTGTTCTTGCCTTCTGGAAAATGATGGCACACCAAAGCATCCCAGGGGACAGATTCATGGCTCCCAGGCTCCTCAATGGGCCACTCTGCCCTGGGCAGCATTTATATTCTAATTTCTTGTAGTTGAAATTTAGGCTTTAATTGCAAAATATTCTTGTGTTGCTTTAATTTATTATAGTTGATAAAATGCAGAATGGACACTGAAAGGATGAAATTCTGAATTCTTTTCTGAAATGGGAAAAGCTGCTATTGAGAACCCATTGTTTTGACATGATTAAGATTTTCTTTGTAATGGTTAGTCAAGAATGTTGTTCTCCTCAATGCAGTGTCTTGACTTCAGGTTCTTCAGTAAACTACCTTCATTATTTTTTTTTTCTGGATACCTCCGTTAGCAACATTTATGAGATTTTTTTTGGTTGTTTTTACTTGCAGTAAAATTTCAGCTTCTTCTGTAGAACTGACTCTTCTTATACCAAGTCCAAATGCCAAATCCAAATGCTTGTCTGATAAAATTTTAGGTGTGCAGAAATCCAGTCTGTGCCTTTGCTGATTGTTCAAAATGATCAGTGATGAGGAAAAACAAAAATCTCATGAACTCTTAGTCTTTAATAGAGGAGCTCACATTTTTGTTTGAAAAATTGTTTTAATGAAAAAGGCGAATGGAAACTATGGCCTATAAAGTATCTGTTAATTATAAATAGTTTTCTCTGGGAGATCAATTGCATGTTATTTACTTTCTGCTAGAAATAAACAATGCAAATTTGTTTTCCACTCAGAGACAGAGCAAAATAACAATTTAAAGGTGGAAAATTGAGATTTTTTTTTTTTTAATAATAGGGCTAAATGAAGTCATATTGTTTTTGTTAAAGCAGTACAGGGGTATGCAGTGGGTTGTGAAATAACGTGAGTGCATGTAAGCAGAGTGTTGCAGTGGTAATCTTGTGTTTTCTCTTTTGGCCATGGTGGTCTATGCTGCTTCACATACAGTGCTTTAATATTAGCACAAGTTTTAATTCTGTTTTTATGAACACTACTTCTGAGCTTGGACTTGGGGACAAGCCATAATATGACTGGAAAAGACTCTTTCACTTTTGACCAAAAATTATTCTGCTTTTCCTTGTACATTTGTGGGAGAAAAATGCAATTTAATTGTGTTCTGCTCCTGCTACAGCTGTCAGCACAGCAGTGAGGTCCTGTAGATAAATTGATTTCTGTTTCTGTTGTAAAGAAAAACCTTTGCCTTCTTTGCTTGTGTCATACCATAACTAGAGTTCCTTTGGGTTTTACTGCAGGCAGGGGAGTGCGTCTGTATTACATTGGCGGAGAAGTTTTTGCCGAGTGCCTGAGTGATAGCGCGATCTTCGTTCAGAGCCCCAACTGTAATCAAAGATATGGCTGGCATCCTGCAACTGTCTGCAAAATTCCGCCAGGTCAGTAGCCTACCAGAGGTCTCGTGAGAAAATACCCAGTGGAGGTATTCACTACATGACATTTGCTTTCCTCTTTTGTAATTCCTTCGTACATTCAGGCTGTTGTGTAGCAAATGCAAACGTATTCACTGACTCTACCTTTTTGGCTTTTTATAGGATGCAATCTAAAAATCTTTAATAACCAAGAATTTGCTGCTCTTCTGGCTCAATCTGTGAATCAGGGCTTTGAAGCAGTTTATCAGCTTACTAGAATGTGTACCATAAGAATGAGCTTTGTTAAAGGATGGGGGGCTGAATACAGGTAAGAAAAGAAAACCCTTTGTTCTTAAATTTAGAGTTAATAGTTTTTGTTCTTTCACTAGCATATCATTTGTCTGGCTCAAAAGCCATATATACACACTTCTTGCTGCTATTGTGGGTATGCAAATTGAACCCATATTTTCCATTTTTTCCCCCTCAGCAATGGAACTGCTAAGTTATAAAGTCCATAAACTGATTTTGGTGTTGCGTTGAAGCCAACTGTTGAGCAAGGAATGTCGTCAAAGTTCCATTCTCTTGCTCAGTCCTGCTGGCTTGCATGTTGTGGTGAAATCTGCGCTATCATCTTGAAGTTTCACAGTTTGTGCTGTGAGATTCTTTGCTGTTTGTTAGACTTGCAGTCATTCTGGTCTCTGTCCTGTTCTGCATATAGCATGAGTACGTGGGGTGCAGGATGGGGTTGGTGGTGCCCAATGGAGAGACTTGCAGAGCGTTTTGCAGAATGAAATAGCTGGAGAAGCATGCATCTAAGGGATGGCAAGTATTTTGGAACTTGCAGTGGAAAAAGCTTTGCAGGAGTAAGATGATTGTGTTTGTGTAGTGAAACTTCTAAAAACAGTTCTTTGAGTGGAAATTAAAAAGCATTCTATCTGCTTTTGAATAGATTCCAATTGTGTTCTCTATTAGCACTAAAAGCTGTAGTTGAGGACAGTGTCTGTTTTTAATGCAGATTATGGAAATTCAAGAAGAAAAGGAATTGACTTCTAATAGAGCAGTTCTAAAGATTTTATTATTTTGGAGAGCTAGAACTGTGGTTTTATACAATTCTCTTAAACCTCTCTAGAAACTGTCCACTGAAAGAATGAAGTCTGACATGTCAATACCCTAATGCAATTCTTAATGATTTTTTAAAAATCTGTATAATTTCTGAAGTTGAATAATGATGTGTATGCTCCACTTGGGTTGATTCCTTTATCTTCTCTTGAAGTACATACATGTAAATGGCAGTGTCAGTATGTGGGGGAGGTTTCTCAGCTAAATGAAGCCAATTTTATAATAGTCTAATGAGATGAAATGAGAAATTTGAGTAATGGAATAAATTGGTACCTCTTTGTTAGGAAGAGGCACATTAGAAAAAAATCTGGCTCAGGTTTAAAGAGCTATTGGATTTGGCTCTGAAGGAGTATGTATACACTTAGGCATAATTAAATACAACATTCAAATCTGAGCAGAAGAAAGGCTTAATCAGTCAGATTACATAGAGGCATCTTGAAGTGAACAGAACATGAGTGCTGGTTTAAAACTGTGGGGAGGCTTTTGTTAAAGTCACTTCTGAGTGGGGAGAATGTTGGTGGTTGGTCTATAAACTGTAAACCATAGGACTGAAAAAGCTGCAGTGGTAGCACTGCCAAAATAGCACAAAAACTGGTTATTGACTCATGCCTGAACTCATTTCTTTGCACCTCTCTTTAAGATGATGCTAATAAATTACTGATACACACAGCTTGTAAATATGCTGCAGTTGGGATTAAAGCAAGAAGAGGTGGCTCCAATGACACAACCTCGAATTTAAAGTAATGTAGTCTGACTTGTCAAAATCGACCAGGAAACACTGTAAACTCCATCACTCTTGTTAAACCATATATGCTTCATTATTATGTGAAAAAAACCATTTCTCATAGAACAGGCTTAGGCAAAGGCAAAGCTTTACTTGCATTTCAGGCATAGGTGCATAAATGTTCCGGTGTGGTAAGGTGATACTTTTATAGGCTTGGTAGACAAAATACCTAACAAAACTTTTTGCTTTGTTACATGTTTACCCAAGTTGGTGATGGTAGAAGTTCAGATCACCAGTCAAATGCTGATGTTTGCACAGGAACTATCCAGGTTTGGGATCATCTTCTAAAAGAAAACTCAGCAGAGGTCTTAGTGATCTTTGAATTGGAACCCTTCTTCTGAAGAAGCTGAGTTTTTAGCTTTAAGATGGTTGCTCAGTGACTGTCACTATTTTATCAGTTTTTACCAGCCTGGTACAAAGGAAGCATTGTTCAACAGAACCAGTTGTAAAATTCTAAGGAAGTGTGTTGTGAAACACATTTGTAGGGGAGTTGACAGTGGCGGAATAATGAATTTCCTTCTTTGGGAGAGGATTCAAGAGTAAATGGAGCTATATTTCCTGTGGTTTAGGTTTGTTTTTCTGTTGTATCACTTTGTTCTGGCATAGGCATTCGGGGCTAAGATAACTGTTTTGTAGAGTGCTGAAAGAGCACAGACCCCAGCTGCTGTCTTCTCCTAGAAAATGTGAAATTTTTGAAATCAATCTTCTCTGTCTTAATCTTTCTGCCTTTTCAGTTCCTCTGTTTATATAAACAGATTTCCTTAAAGCAAAGGGCTGCAGTGCTGACAGTAAAACTGAAGGAGCTTGGTTTATGTCTGACTAATCTACTGCCTTTGAATCTTGGGATAGCTGGAATTACTAGGAAAAACTGGCTTAGCAACCATAGTCTTGCCAATCTAGTTAGGGAAAACTCCCATGCCTGGAGTGGGTACAGTGAAATGGATTTCTCAGGCAAAGTTTCTTTTGTCCAATACTGATTTCTTTACTTTGCAGATGAGAAGGAAGGTGTTTGAATAATAGGTCTCTGAAACAAAGGTACATGGGAGAGAGAATGAGGCTTTTATGGTTGTCAGTCCTTCAGCTTTACTGAGAATTGCTCTACAGTGTTTCAATAAAAGCTTCTACTTTGGAAAATTATAGGCAAGTTAGTACAGAAGACAAGGGAGATGCAATTTCTACTTCACTTGTTTGTGTGGGGATGTTATGATATAAGACACATGTAGAAGTTTAAGATTACAGGAAATCAGAGATATAGTTTGGTATTCCTTTGAGATACCATCAGTTAGCAGAGTATAACCACACACCGTGTTTTGATACAGTGTTTCTGACAACATCTACCAATTTCCTTGTACATTTATCATGTCATTTGCTCCAAAAAGCCAGAGCTTATGATCACCATAGCATTGTGCTGTTTGGCCACGCTGACAGCACAGAGCCAAGGGTTTGTATTCCATATTTCTCAGTAGCTGTCTGCAAAATTCAAATCCAGTTATGGATGCAGACACTTGGAAGGTTGAGATACAGCTGCACACAGTTGTTTGTAGTGTGAACACTGCATCAGTTGGATAACCTTCACCTTTGAATTTCTTTTTAGAACTAAGGCTCTTGATGTGGCACTTGAAGGAAATACTATTATTCTCCAGGGTGAAATATTCTTGATATATTCTGGACAAGCATGTCATTATTGATGTGTCTTACATATGTGAAGTGCTGTGGAATTCTGGGGCTTTTTTTTTGTGGACAACGTTTAGCAACAGTTATGATAACGATTGATTGCAGATTTTTATATCTGTGTACTAGATATGGATGGAAATGCAGAATTTTGTGACAACTGAACCTTTCTGGCTGCAGTGGGTTGACCCTGGCTGGATTCCAGGCAACCACCAAAGCAGCTCTCGTTCCTGTCCACAGCTGGACAGGGGAGAGAAAATGGAACAAAAGGGTCATGAGACAAGGACTATGAGAGACCCTCACCAAATCCCATTGTGGGAAAAACAGGCTTGAATCAGTTATTGTATGAATTTATTGCCAACACAACCAGAGTAAGATAATGAGAAGTAAAATAAGTACTAAAAAGACCTTCCCCCCATACCAGCTCTACCTTCTCCCCCAGCTGCAAAAGGAGGTAGGAATGTGTCATGGTCAGTTCTTCACACGTTGTTCCTGCCAGTGCTCAGGGAGAAGATTGGAATCCTTCCCCTGCTCTGTGGGGTCCCTCCCGCAGGAAACAGTTTTACATGAACTTCTCCAGTGTGAGTCCATCCCATGGGTAACAATTCCCCATGAACTTCTGCAGTGTGGGTCACCCTTCCCCAGGGTGCAGTCCTACAAGGACAGACAGCTCCAGCATGGGTCCCCATGGGGTCACAAGTCCTACCAGGACACCTGCCCCTGCATGGGCTCCTGTTCCCACACATCAGCACATCCCTGCCAGGACCCTGTTCCAGCACAGGCTTCCCACGGGATCATAGCCTCTGTCAGGCACCCCCCTGCTCTGGTGTGGGCTCCTCCAGGGGCTGCAGGTGCATCTCTGCATCCCTGTGCCCCCCATGGGCTGCAGGGGAATCTCACCTCTGGCACCTGGAGCAGCTCCTGCCTCTCCTTCTCCACTGCCCTTGGTGTCTGCAGAGTTGTTCCTCTCACATGTTCTCACCCCACTCTTCTGTGGCAGTTACTACTAGGCAGCAACCTCATTTTTTTTCTTTAATCTGTTATCCCAGAGACATCACCATTCGTAACTGGCTCAGCCTTGACCATCTCTGGAGCTGTCAAAGGATACCTCTGCCTGACATGGAGGAAGCTTCTGGCAGAAGCCTCCCCTGCTGCCAAAACCTGGTGACACCAGCCCAGAGCAGTGACTTCTCCCTATTCTTTGTTTTCTAGGCGGCAGACGGTAACAAGCACTCCTTGCTGGATTGAGCTTCACCTGAACGGGCCTCTACAGTGGCTGGACAAAGTATTGACTCAGATGGGCTCCCCTTCAGTTCGCTGCTCCAGCATGTCCTAAAACTCTCCTCTGTCACCAGTGGGCTAAAAACAGAGTCCAGTCAACAGACTTAATATAACAGCTCGTCTGTCGTAGTATTTGTGTGTGGTCCCCATGAACTGTTTACTATCTAAAAAGGTTTTTTAAAAAGAAAAAAAAAAAGAAAAAGAAAAAAAAAAGAAAAGAAAAAAGAAAAAACAGCACTTGAGGTCTCATCAGTTAAAGCACCTTGTGGATTCTGTTTCCTATACTCTGATTCTAGATGAAAATTTAGTGTATAGAAAAGCCTTCTTCAGAAAGAAGGGACAGTTCTAAAGACTCTTTAATGGTGTTTTTTATTGGGTATATAATTGAGTGTCCTAATGGTTATCAATAACATGAATAGCTAAGTATATATACAGATAATGTATCATGATCTCAAATATCACAGTATTGTGCTGTTCTACATTTTAGTTCCCATAAGTAGTCATTTTGGTTTTGATTGGGGCAAGTATCTCAAACTTCCAACACTTTGCTCCCTTATTCTTTTATATATTTTTTAATATAAGCAGGTTTTCAAGTTGTCCTAAACATAAAAGGCTTTCCTTATAGAAAAGATGAATTTTTTGCTGCGTTCTTAAAGAGAAAAGTCCCTCCATTGGAAGGGAAGGAAATGTCTTGAGATTCATCTGTGAAGTCTTAAGACACTTTATATACTTAATGGGGCCTAAAATGAATTCATATTATAAATTCTGAGTGTCCATCACACTAGCAGTCTACAGTAAATTCATGAATACAAACCGCACTGAGCATAAGCCACATCTCTGAGTGTTGGCAAATATTTCGTTCTTTGTCCATAAATAAGCTGCACCTGAATATAAGCCTCTCTCTCGTTCGCAGCGAGGACCCGCGTGCAACAAAGTTGCCAAATACTAACAGAACCACGGCATGGCGGGGGGTTTACTGGTTCAGCTAAGGCTGTGCAGGCTCAACCTGCTAGGGGCTGCTGACGGGGCCAGGTGGCCCAGCCCGGCGCTGCCGCTCAGGGCCGGCCGCCGCCTCTGGGTTCGCTCGGCCCGGCCCCGCTCCCGCCGCGGTGCTGGCTGGGCACGGAGAGAGCGCCCCGCTCCCGCCACGGCTGCGGAGGGCAGGGGCAGAGCCCCCCTGCTCCTCCCTGAGCCGCGGCAATGGCGACGCCGGGCCCCCCCGTCTCTCCCCCGGGCTGCAGCAGAGGAGGGAAGGAGAGAGCTCTCCTGCCTTTCTCCCCGCCCCCCGTGCTGCCTGCAGGCAGCCAGGGCAACAGAGTAACATTTTGTAACAATCGCGAAATGCCGGCTTTTACTGGCAGGTGCTTGGCTCGGTGCCCTGGCTGGCACGTCTGGGGTTGTAAATGTCAGAAAATTATTCACATATTAGCCGCACTTCCGGGTTTCCACCAAAATTTTTGTCAAATCGCTGCGGCTTGTATTCGTGAAATTACTGTACTTTTTAAAACCCATCTGAGTTGATGCATCTGATGCCAGCAGGTATTGCTGGCAGTGGTGTAATTTGGGACTATTCTTGTACCTTGAATCATTGAAATGAGTGGTTTTTCTCATGGACTGAGAATTTACCATGGCTTTGGATATTGGATTAAGTGCACAAGGTTATTGGCTTACCCCTTACATCTGTATTTTTTTTCATTAAGTCTTACCCTTATCATCTGTATTTTTTCCATTTTTTCTTATGTCACTAAAAATAATGGGGTTTAGTTTTTGGAACCGTATATCTTGAAAAATCATTTCCCGGGGTAAGCTAGACTCTTTTTGTTTAGGTTTTAAATAGATGCAGCTTCTTAACATATTTCAGTAACAGAATTTAAATTTCTTATCTGAGTCGCTTTTATAGTTTACTTACACACCTGATCATACGCATTCATTATGTCATAATGGGCCTTGTTATTAAAAGTAGTTGCTTCTGCAAAACCTCTAGAATAGTGGTTGCTGAGGTATGACCAGCGAAGGAGGACTTCCAGGTTCTTCATGACAGTGCATGTTATTGTGAACCCTTGGACACTACAGCTGCACCATATTAAAAATATTCTGAAATATATTCTACAAATAAGTCTGGGTTGGGGCTGGGTTGGGAAACTGTATAGAAGGGTTATTCTGACTTGAAAAATACACATCTTACTAACAATCTTGTGATCTAGCTGTCTGTCATTCTTTTGTTATTGTGGCAGTAGCAGGATTGCCTTTGTCTGTTTTTTTCCATTGTTTCATCAATTACACTAGTTCTGTACTTTGTAAGTACAGCTAGTGATAACTTAGCTTTGAGAACAAAAATGTGGCCAGTGTTACAGCTTTTAATCACTTGACTGAATCGATGATAGTGATGGATATTTTTATGCCATAATGACTAGGGCATAGAAGCAATACCAAAAATCAAGCCTTGAGAAAATGGGCCAGACCTTTCAAAAATTGGCAAAGCAGTTACCAGTTTGTGCTAGTTTTACCAGTAGACTAATGTATTGGTAGAACTTGTGAACCTAAGAGATAAGCTTCATGCGTGTTGCATTTGCCTAATATGTGAATACACTAATAAAAGTTTTAATTCTCACAATGGCTGTCTGTTGGTTTTTTCTTTTAAGTAATTGCTGTCTAAATTTTTTGCTCAAGGGTTAGGAGTTACCCTGATCCACCCAGTTAAATGACACAAGTGTCCTGCATGTGGTGAGTGGAAAGGCAGAGTTTAAATCTTAACACCACTTTCCATGCAGGTGTTGTGGATATGTGTGTGCTTGGTGGTACAGAGTCCTACTCCTGATGGAGTTTATTAAAGCAGTTATTTTTGCCTGCCACAATCAAATTGTATCCTACTATCTCAGGTGTTTACTCTCACCTATGAGACACATAAGAAAAAGTTGTCTGGGTCAGACTCGCATTTTGGAGCAGGTTGCAGCTTGAATCAATTGGGTGGCCTAATTCTGTGGTCACCTTGCTGTGAATTTCTGAATGTGCCTTTCACCTGTGGCAGTGTTAGTTGCTTTGCCTTGAATACTGTAGTACCCTTGACTGCCTTTTCTTGGGATGAGTGCTTCCAAGGAGAGTGCCAGGAGCCTGCAGACACTGCCTGTGGTGCTGCCTGGGTGCAGGACCACTCTGCTCTGTGTTGAAGTCAGTTTTTGATTTCTGCTAGTACCACTGAAATGTTCTCCTGCCATTGCTGTTCCAGCCACAGCCTAGAGGCACGAGGGAGCTTAGCTGTGTTTGTAATGTTCACTTGTCTGTGTTTCATTTAAATGCCTTTGGCAGTTCTTGACTAACTTTAACTTACCCAGTTTCCTAATCCAGTGCCTTTCTGACTTATCCCACTGCTGTTCTGCTCTTCTTCAAAATAATGCAGATGACCCCAGCATCTTAGTGCAGAATGCCTGTGGTACATAAGGAATGTGACTTCCTCCCTCTCCTCTTCTACCAGTCAAAGTACTGATATCCAAAATACAAATAAAACAAAGTCCTGTTTTTCAATGAGGCTATTTTGCAAAATAAAACACCTAGCAAGCAGTACTCAAGTGGAGATGCTTTCAGTAAAGTATGGGGAGCCAGCTGCTTACCTGTATCACAGAGCTGGAGAAACTCTGTACAAACTTTGTGTACAAAATTGACTTTAATTCCATCAGCTGGGATTCTGATCTGTCTTGTCACTAGCCCTCAGCTTCATTTTCATAGTATTGCCAAAACCAAGTAATCAAACACCAGGTGCTTGATGTAAACATCCAAGCCTAAAAATTATTTTTTGAGTTGCCTTTTGGCAGCTTGGAGGCAGAGAGTTGACTTTTCAGACGCCTTCCTCTAAAGAAAGGCCTGCTTTAATTTATCAGTTGTCTCAGGGCTGAGGCTTTGAGAACCATGTTGAATGCCTGGACTTTTGCAGTTTTAAACTGAGAATTGGTAGTAGAGTATCATCATCTCTGCATGTTTCCCCCTTCTTTTTGCATGTGGCTCCTTTCTGGGTGGCAAGATCCCTGCAATAGGCATTTTCTACTCATATTTGAGCATTTTGTGTGGAGTCCTTTGATTTCAGGCAGTGTTATACCAACCTGGAACACCGTGAGAGCTGTGATGTTCTCTTGTTTTTATTCAGGATATTGTATTTAACCAGATCTTAACCTCCTTGAGATCAATTGCAGGCAAGGAGAGTAAATAATTTAACTTCAGATTCCATAAAATTGTCAGGGAGATTAAAATCTGAATTTGGCTGTCTGGTAGCATAGGCTGTTAACTGAGGAGCCTGAGTGTATGAAATCAATATAAATAAATACCTGTCTTAAGAGGTTCTCCAGTGCTATCAAAGTAGTCAGCTGTTTAAGAATAATAGGTTTAAACTAATTAACACAAAGGTAGAAATTACAACCTCTATACTTCATCAAGCTCTTTGTTTTCGTGTGTCCAACTTTTTTCATGTTGAAGTGGGAGGGTGTGAAGTTTGAGGGGTTGATAATCATCTGCAGCTCTAAATAGCTGGCACATTGAACTGTTTTGTTTAAGCCTTGAAACTTGTCACACTTCATTGTGGTTACAGCTTTTTTTTTTTTTAGCTTTGCAAGCTGAAATTTTAATGCAGCTGGGTTTTGAGTTAAAATATTGTGAAATACAACATTTCACTATACTCCGCCCACACGGTGTTTTAGTTGAGTATGAAGCACTGTTCTTTTTACCAAAACAAGTTTGGCTAGCCTAATTTTGGGGATGCTGACTAGCTTTGAAGCATCAATGAGGTACTGCCTTTGTTAGAAAAATTATTGAAATAGCAGATAACATGCCAGCTGGAAGGGAGGAAGTTCCACCACAGTAAAATCCTGAGATTCCCCATCACACCGGCAATAGAAACAGATTCTGCCTCCACATATCTCGATGGGATTAATGTGCGCTGGGAACCAGTGTCAACCAAGGTCTCATATTTTTGTGGTTCAGATGTGCCAATGAATCCACACAGTCCAAAACCCACAATTTTCCTCGGCCTCTGCCTGGTTAGAGGCAGGGCCCCTCTAGGCCTGGTTATTCTTCTTTACCTGGGCATATGTCTTGGAGGTTCCTTCATGGGGATCAGACATGTCATCATCATCATACCTAGCAGTTTGGCTATGGGCTACTGGAGCTACTTCCCTTTTTGTGGAACTTCCTCTCTGAGTCTTGCTGTCCTGCAATTCAAGCAACAGAGCAACAGTAGATTTTCCATCACAGCTCCTTGTGTTTTCTCCGCAGACAGCTCAGCTCGTGGGGTGTACCTTCTCTCCCCATCTGGGGGATGTCTACCTTTGGTACCAAAACCTCTGATCTGTACAGCTGAGATTTGGAGAAGGTCCTCTTTAATCTCTCTGAGTTTCTTGTGATTCTTCATCTTATCTTCTAATTTTTGCAGACATGTTTCCACAGCTGCGATTCTGGCATGTGTTGGGCCATGCACAGACCCTGCATATGCTCAGAGCTTCTTCCCCATATTAAGGACAGTCTCTTCCCTGTCATCCTACTTCATCATTGCTAAAGCAGAAGCATATTCTTTTGGCCCAAGTCGTACCAGTTTTCACCACATCTCGGATGTGCACGGTACCAAGTCTGGATTTTTAGTTGTTATGTCATCTGAGAAGACAATCTCTGCCACTGCCATTTCTCTCAGGCGTTGAATCCCTTGTTCTGTTGTCTTCCACTGGGTTTACTGCATATAGAGATCATCTGCACACAGGTATCTTTGTGCCACACTTCCCAGGACCCATTCCCAGAGACTGTGAGGGTTAGCCGTCCTCATCATTCCTTGGTTGATAACCAGATCCCAAATGCCTCACTTCAGTATCAGCCTCACCTGCAATGTCCCAAATTATAGATTCATCAGGTCATTGAGTGCAATCCTTTTTACGCCACAAAGGTTCTTCAGTGAAAAGCACTCAATTATGACTTCTGATTTTGAGTCAGTTACTGGCCTTGGGGGTCCTTCCTCTGCATCATCATCATCATCCACTGGCTGATCAGTTTTGGTTTTGTTTCATGCTTCCCGTGGTAGGAGCAACAACCATTGGTTTAGGTTCCCTGTCTGGTTTTGCTGCTGCCTGAGTGACTGGGGTAGCTGCTGATTTATCTCTCTGCCCCCTGGCCTCTCTCTGCTGCCCTACAGTGTCTAACAGCATGCCATAAACATGTGCCAGGGCCCAGCTTATTGAAATGAGCTCTTCCTCATTAGAATCATCATGGCACTTCTTTTCCAGGTGTTTCCCCACTTCATCTTGGTGCTGAATTTGTTCACAGGTAAAATCCCTGGCTATTGGATCAGAAAATTCCTTCAGGGTTCAGCCCATTCTCTCCCATTCCCTATACCACTCAGGATTTTCCATGACTGGGTCCATGCCTGGATCAGGGGTCTCATCAGCCCCTCTGACATATCAGCTCTTACTCTAGACAAGCTGAAACCATATAGAGGAAGCCTACCAGAAGAACTACCAGGAAGGTGGTATCCCTAGCATCCAGGGGAAACAACATTCTCAAAAGGTGATGTAACAGATTTAAAGGAGAAGAAGAAAAGGAAAGACTGAAAAACTTCATCCCCTGCTCCTCCTCTAACAAACAGGGTGCAATTACTAATAAGCCCCCAAACATGCTACTGGAATTGGGATGCAGGGTAGGATGAAGAAACCATAAACCATACGTACTTCAAACAAACCCCAGTACCTTTGTTAACTCCCTATAAATCATTATCAACACACCCAGAAAAATAGCCAAAAAAACCCCCAAATCCCTGCCTTTCTATGTACCAGGGACAATACTGGAGCTATCTGAGGATAGGAAAACAAGTCTAGGGACCAGAAAGGTATTAACACCTCAAACAGGGACCAGAGAGACATCAAGGCCTCCACCCAGAGGCATTTTAAACTCAAGCAACATGGTGGGTACTGAGTGCTTAATTCCAATAAATAGTGAATGAAACCAAAATGCAATCAGTACAGATTTTTTCCACTTTCTTAAGCCTCACATTGAGTGCCAAAATATTTGACCTGGTTTGATTTGGGAGGAAACTTCCCAAACTGGGTCTTCTCTAAAAAAAACAAATTCCAGCAGCCCCCTCTCCAGTCTCCCCCAGGGAGAAAAATGTCCTTGGAGAAAAATGGGTAAAAAAAATGTTTTTGTTTCATAAGCAGAGTACTCACAAACATAAAAGAATAATATTAAAGGATGAAACCTCTCATTACTCTGAAGAGATGGCAAATTCAAAGAGTCCTTCTGTGGTCAGTCTCTCCAGCATCCACACCAGGTGTGCAGCTTGGAGAGGGACCCTGGGGTGATTGTCCTGGTGTCCCAGACCAGAGGAAAACCAAACAGTTCCAGAGGGAAAAACACTCCACAGTCCTGGAAAAAGTTTTCTTGCCTTGGCTAATGTGGAAAACCAGGAGGAAAAAAAGCAAAGAAAAACTCCTGGTCTGTCTTGCTCTGCACTGCTCTGAGCTCAGAGAGAACTGAACTCTTACCTGTATGTTTTGAATATAAACCATGAAAAAATTCCACCACTCCCCCTGCCCCTCTGTCTCCCTCTCTGAGCCTAGCTTTAAGCTACAGGACCATTTTTGGGCACCCAGCAGATCAGGTGATAGGGAATACACTGCATCATAAAGTCACCCAGGACACCTGCTCAGAGATTTAATTTGCAACTGGCCTGAAGCTCTATCACTACTAAGAAAATACTAATGAAATGTGTTTTTCCTGACCACTTAAGCTTGGCTAGTGAATAGCCATCAAAAACCATATTAAAGAAGGCCTTTTAAACAACTCTTCAGTCATGTTGGTCCTCTTTTCCATCTCTCTTGGGTCAAAAGTTCTCTGAGTAAGGTTGACATCTATTCCCTTGGGAAGTCCTTGTGTGGAGCAAGGACCTTGTCCTGGATTGTCACAGCTACAAGAGTTAGAAACAAGACTTCAAAGCTGAGAGCAGTCTTTGATGTTGAGTTAGCTGCTGTTTCTTTAAATGCAATCAGGATAAAATCTAATTAGCTGGAAGAAGAGAAATGAATGACAATAGGTGTGTAGGGATGTCAGAGGCCTCAGTGCTCTTGATCCTTCTCCCCTGTGTGGAAGACCTGGTCAGAATGGATTCAATAAAGCCCAATTGCTTGTTCTGTTTCTTCTGGAATAGGATCCAAAGTGTGTATGGACATAGACATTCTGGCTCTGCTATTTTCCCAGCAGGGGAAGGTGGAACAAAACAAGCTTCTGACACTTGATTTTTCTGTTAGCAGCAGTATTTTTGCTCTATTTGCTGGCCTAAGACTGTAGTAAGGTATCATAAAGAATTTATGCCTCATGAATTAATTGAGTTTATGAACAATGTGTACCTGAGGCTGCAAATTCAGTTGGATTTTAAAACTTACTCTGCTTTAGAGTCTAGTTTGCTTGCCTTTTCATTTTGAAGTAAAATTCCAAGAACAGATGTTGAGCACTTAATGCGGAGGATTATTAAACGTGGGTTGCCAAGCAGTTGCAGTTTATCTTTGGGTGAAGAGTTGGATGCTCTCCATGGGTTCATATTTAATCTTGGAGAGGAGTTGTTTAGAAGATAGTCACCTTTGATCAACTATACAGGGAGACCAGAGCCTCAAACATGCACCCAATTTCTGGGGAAACCAGAGTAGAGGCAGGTCAAGGTGTAAAGCCAAGTCCTGGATCAGGGGATTGCAGACCCCCCAGTTACCTGACACACACTTAGAACTCTTCAGAGATACCAAACAGTTGGACAGATACACTGGAATTGTCTGGATGCATGAATTACTTTGAAATCACACTGATGCATAATGAATCCAGAAACACTTCAGAAGACCTGTCTCTTACATTTGTGTTGCATGTCCTTGAAGGATAGATCTGTAAAATTCCCAAAGTGAAGCTGAGAAAAATATGTCTGTGTGTGTGAGAGAGCTGATGAGATTCATGTGGGGGTGACTCAGCACAGATTCCCCAGGGCTTTCACACCTGTGTGTTGGTGTATTTTTTTTCCCCCTGTGGGATCACTGGTGGAGTCTGTGGTTAAAAACAAAAAGCCTCAGGCAGCTTCTTAGGGAGAGGGGCAGGACTTGATTGTAGTGAAGCTCTGGGAAGAATCACACTGATGTTGCTGTGAGGAGATGTGTGAGCTGCAGGAAGAATTACCCTGCTGGGTAACACCATGTGAAGGACAGTGTGCTGTCACAAGGGAGCGTTGACTCAGGTACAGGAACAAGTGAAATTTCTTATGGGCCTCAGCCAAGGTGTTCACAGCCAGAACCAGTTGTGCTGTGTGCCTGTGCTGTCCTTCCTCATGGTGCCAAAGTTGGCAAAGGCAGAGGAGCCTGGGCTGGTGTCTCCTGAAGGCATAAAGGGATGAAGACCAGCAAGGTCCACTTGAGGGCTGGATGAATAATCACTACCCACACTGCCTAATAGGGGGAAAAGTGCTTTTTCGTTTTTGTTAGTGGTCTGATGAACAGCAAAGGGCATCAGTTTTGGTAGAGGAAGTCCTGGAAGAAATGTACTGAGGAACAAATGAAAATGTGTTTTGGATGAAGAGCTGTCAGGCATCTGAGGAGCTCAGCAGCATGGCAGGACTGTCAGGCACTGAGGCAGGCTGTGGCTGGGATGCACTCTGGTCACTCTGGAGAGTGTCCACCTCCAGACTGGACATTCCTAACAGTTTTGCTCAGGAGATACTTCTCCATCACGGAGGTGTACATTCATAACCCAACTCTTTTCTGGTACTTAAACCTGGAAAATGATAACGTTAATTTAGAAACAGTAATCTCCTTCTAGACAAGTACACTGATCTTTTCTTCTACAACTTCAGAAGTCTGAGAGTCCAAAGGGAAGAGAAACCACAGCAATTAGCAACGCTGCTGTTGGTACTGATGGGATGGAAAATGTCTTCGTAATGTATGCAGACTTTGAGGTTTGTGCAGCGTACGAAATTAAAACAGGCAAAGAGCCAGGGCTGAGAAATACTAAGGTTTAGTAAAACAGGAAAAGTGGTGGAGCCGAGAAAAAGAATGAGAGGGTGGCTGATGCTCAGCTTCAGCAGTGGTACGTGATCACAAAGGCACCCTGAACGCTCGTGATATGCATCTGCTCGTTAAAGATCTTAAAACTCATTTTCCTTTTGTTACAGCACTGAAGGAGCTGTTGGAGCACAGGAGCAGGTTTAATGGAAATGAGGCTGAGGTGCACAAATCCAGTTTTGCATCTCTTCTTTTCAAAGCTAAGGCTCAGCATTGCCTCTTCAATTTGAGTTCAAGACTGAAGAACTAACAGGACCTGCCCTGATTTCTGGTGGTTACCTAGAACCACAAGGATAAGCAGTTTTATAAATAAATAGTAATAAATAGGGAGGGGGAAGAGGTTTGCTGTAATATCTGCACGAATTTTTGTTCTGAAGAAGACTTTTTTTGCTTTTTCTTTGGTGCTTGGGCAGTTCTTGTGAGTGTTCAAGTGCTCCTTGGCAAATAGTGTTATCTCATCCTGGAGCATGAAGGTGTTTTGTGGTGGGGTTTTGGGAGGGAGGACATTGTTTTTAGGAATTTAGAAGAGAGTCTGACTTACTGAAAGTCTGCAAGACTTTTTTGTCTCCTGATTTTGTTCTTAAAACACTGAAATCCCAAGTTGGTGGAGTTTTGTGTGACAGCAGCCACGCTTGTAAAATGTGGAGAAAACACTACACTCTTCTGAGGCCCTGAGGAAGAGTATTAGAGAGGAAAATTTTCCAGAATTCTTACTTGCCAATAGCAGGAAGTCCTATTAGAAAGGGGGAGGAAAAAAAAAAACTGCTTCAAAGTTTGCTGCTTTAAAACAGGGTGGGGGAAGTAGCGATGGAATTAATGTGCAAATAACAGTCTAAATATTTTAATTGTGTTTGGATTGAGCTGGGTTGAAACTTGCCTGGCTGATGGATGAAAGTTTTGATTAAGTGAAGCTTGAAGAGACTTAATTTCAAGCATAGAATGCTTTGTCATAAATGTGCATGGTATTTTTAGCTTCCTGTGTGGACACCCTTGTTCCGTGTAGTTTAATTTGGTGACAAAAGCAGTGTGGCAAAGGTGTTCTCTCTCCACTGAAGACACTTGGAAACAGGTCAGCCATCAGTTGAATTATTGATTTTGTGTGGTGTAAGAAGCTAACTTGGTGCCTCTGGGAAGGCAGTTCTGCTTCCTGTACCATCCCAAGGACACAAACTCAAGGTCAGTGCTCCCATTTCCCATGTGCACATTCACACAAACCCTCCTGGACTTTATTTCTGAACATCCTGTTGAAACCAAGGGAGTCCAACAGAGGTTTGCTGCAGTAATGCAGCATGATAATAAACATGATAATGGCCATGATTTGTCTGTTCTCTCTGAGCTCCACCCACTCTCATGAGTTTACACAAGTGGACCCTTGGGAGTCAAAACCCTTGAAGCTCATACAAAATGACTGTAAAATTTTGGGATCTGTTTGTACCCAGTGCTTCCCCCAGGCATGCTCTGAGGGCTGAGACACTTACATGAGCAGAAATAATGATTTATCCTGACTTTGGGATGATGAGCAGGACTTTTGGGAAGTTGTATCTCTGGCGTGGGATAAGCCAAGTTTCCCCCAGTCTTCTCCCAGTCCCTGGTCTGGTGCTGTCTGATCTGGGCATGTTTAAGAAGAACTAATGTCCTGTTGATTAGCATTAATTATTGTCACGTTAATTAGCACTAATGTCCTGTTAATTAACACTGCAGTAAGTGGCTCTGGTCATTCCAATTGCTAACAATGGCCCTGTTGTGTCTGACTGCACGTCCAACAAAAAAAAGAGATTAATTTCTGACCGTGGCCTGAGGTGCTCCAGTGTCCTTGCAGAAAGTGCTGATAGCCTAAATTTGCCATGACCCCATCAAAATCCAGCTCCATGGGTGAGCCAACTTTTGAAAAGCATTTATATTTCTTTGATATTAGGCCAAATCGTTGAAAGTCACATAATTAAGGAAAAAGTCATTTAGTTAAGGAAGTGATTAAAAACAATGGAAGAGCAAGGGAGATTTTTGTGGACTTCTTCCCATGGCATGGGGTGTTTTAGTGGCTGATCCTGTTCAACCCAAAATTCATGTATTGGATACTAATACTGGTGAACCTACATCCATGGAGCTCTGTCTGTAAAACTTTTCACAGCTGTGATTGGGCCAGTTCTGAAACTGATGATTTCCAAAAGGTGCCTTTTGAGGTGTACAGCAGGTGTTCCTCTTCATTTTATGTTCTCTGCTGCCCTGTGCTCTGGCTGGCTTTGGTGAAATCTTGCCTTTCACTAAGTGGTATGGGATTTTTTAAAATTTTGTGTTCTTGTTATCCATGTGGTCAAGAAAATGTCAACTCTGTGACAAGGCAGGTCCCTTAGAGCATCCTCTCTGCAGAAAAGGAATAATTAAGCATGCAGATTAAAGAGGAATGAAATACTCATACTGAACATGGTTGAGGTAATACCATAATTTCAGAAGTTAAAAAAAAGAGATCTCTTTTCTCAGCCTCCCTCCCTTAAAAGGTATTTGTAGGGGCTGTTCCATCCAGGAGAGGCATCAGATTCTCTCCATGCAGGCACCAAACCTCCACAGCCATGGAAGTGATCTGCTTAAAGTTTGTGTGGAGGAGTGCCAAGGGAGGCAGGCAGACTGAGATGAGCAGAATCTGTGATGGAAAGCAGATAAGAGCGGTCGGTGGGGAGTGTTCTGTGCCCTTGTTTCGGGTGAACTCTCTGGGTGCTTCTCGCCTGTGTCAGCTCTCAAACAAGGTCAGGCTCCTGGGGAGTTTTTCTGTTTGCCATCACCCGAGGATGCATCTGCAGCACCAGCTTTCAAACCCACGTCTTCCTGCCTCCCAACCTCAGGCTGATTTCAAGAGCCCACGGTATTTTTCTGACAGGGTACCACTGTTGGCAGCCCATAGCTCTGAGTCATGGAAACTTTGAAGTGACTTGTGCATGCCTATGGGGTTGTTCTGCTTTGTGTCCCCTTCCTTTGGCTTGTGGAGCTGGTTTGGTTTGAGCCCAGTGAGACCCATCAGGGCCTTTCTCTTGTCCTTGGTTAAAGAGGCAGTGGTGGGGATGTTGTGACCAGAATGTAACTCAAGAGGGGAAGCTGGCTTTCTGACCAGCTGAAATGGGAAAGTGTCTCCTTCAAAGAGGCAAAATAATGAGAAACAGGTGTTGATGTTTATGAAACTGGTTGTACAGCAGCTGACCGACTGTTTTTGTTCTGAGTAGTCTTGGAATTTGCAGATGTGACACCGCTACAAGCCACCCTGGCTGGGAGGGCTTTGCACAAAGCCTGGGGACCTTCACTGACCTTGATTCCTTATGCAAGAGAAGCTCGTTTGACCTTGGGCATTAACCCAGCACGTGTCTCCAGAGAGATCCAATAAACAATCTGTGCACCCCTCACCTCACAGAGAGGGTGGGTGAGGATGGACAGTGACACAGAGTGCTGTGTCACTGCCAGCAGGGTTTTAAATATAACCTGGTGCTTGTAGCACTGGACTTTTCAAGGCAACAAAAGCAAATTTTGACCTTGACTTTTGTGTTGTGTTGAGAATAACTCGCCTCTTTGGGAATTGTTACTCTTTAAAAAAAAATCGTGAGGGTACCTTTGTTTATTAAAATGTTTTAAGAAATTTAAAATACCAAGAAAGCCTTTATCAAAGAGTGCTAGGTGATAGTTTTCAGTTTTCACAAGAGAAACAAACAAATTCTGTCACATTTTGATTAAAAATAGTGGGGGAACAGACAAGTACTTTTGAAATATTACATAGGGAAAAGTTGATTTTGTGTGACTGTTGAATTAAAGCAGCACAGACAATTTGGCCATCATTCTAGACAGGCAACCTCCCTGAGCTGATGTCACCCCATGTCACCCCAGCTATTTAAAAATTAATTTTTTCTGCCCAAGCCTTCTGCTGAATATTTCTCTCTTTGAATCTTCCTTTCCCATATAACATGGAAATTATCTCTTTCCTTGTTGGGTGGGAATTCAGTCCTGAAATTCCTCCAGTTGTGGTGGAAACTCCCCAAAACTGCTGCTTCTAAAACTCCTGTCCCTACCTCCTAATAACAATTTTTGACTTGTCCTCCAAAAATTGTCAGTGCTGTGTTGTTCTTTAACACTGTAACCTCATTATTTTACACTTTGGGGAAGCAATCTCTTGATCTGTGTCACTGACAGGTGACATCCTCGCTGGTCAAGATGGTTTGTCCAAAACCCTAGATCTCACCAAGCTGGAATTTTTGGGGAAAAAAACCAAAACCCCACGATTTTAAGACATCCTACGGTGATGCAGTTAAGTTGGTGCAATCTCAGGAACATGCCAAAATTTGATTGGAATCATATATTACTGTGAGAATAGAGTTTTTTAGAGAATCTTGTGACTTCCTATAAGGCCCCCTTGACTTCCTATTGGGCTAGTGTTGGCAAACACCATTTTTCTGCTCAGAGTAACTCATATAGGCAACTTCAGGGTCCTGGTGGACACAGAAATTTCACACTCATGCCCTAAAGCTCTGGGCTGTTTTAAAAGGCATTCATGCAAAGGTTTCTGGTCTATCAACCACAGTTTGCTGTATCAAAACCTATTACCTTTTCCTCTGTCAGGAAGTCCTGATTTCCCTGTGGGTTTGGGGTAAAGACAACAGGATTTCCTTGTCTCAGCAGCTCCCCTCCTGCTTGTCCTTTAGTGCTCTAGGAGATGAACTCAGTGGAGTTTTGCTTCTTTTCCCACCAAGCAGGGGATCTATTCTGAAATTATTTCAAAGGCATGTGATGTGGGATTAGCCCAATGCAAATAAACCCAGCCTGCTTATTCCCCATGTGATCAGCAAAGGTGGATGCTTTCGAGTAGGTTCATGCCCTGATCTAATCTGGGTCTTTCTGAGGTGCTTTGGTTTGCACGGCTGAACATTCCTGGAACCTCTCAGGAAGCAAGGAGACAGTGACAGCACCCAGGGAATGGCTGGAGCTGTGCCAGGGAGGTTTAGGTTGGATTTCAGGAAAGGTTCTTCCCCTAGAGGGTGCTGGGCACTGCCCAGGCTCCCCAGGGAATGGGCACGGCCCCGAGGCTGCCAGAGCTCCAGGAGAGTTTGGACACTGCTCCAGGGATGCACAGGGGGATTGTTGGGGTGAATGTGCAGGGCCAGGGGCTGGGCTGGATGATCCTGATGGGTCCCTTCCAGCTTGGGGTATTCTGTGATTCTGTGATTCCTGAGCTTTGTGCAGCTCTGAAGAAGTCACGGTGCTGGCCTGATGATTCTGACCAGTGAAGCAGTTTGGAGCCAGGTTTCAGTGTCTGTCCCTGTGTTCAGAGCCCAGGATCTGCTCCAGGGACCAGCAATGGCACCAGAGCCACGGGCAGGGACTGAGCCCAGGGAGTTCCACCTGAACATGAGGAAGAACTTCTGCCCTGGGCAGTGACCAAGCACTGGACAGGCTGCCCAGAGAGTGTGTGCAGTCTGTCTCACTGGAGATATCCCAGAGCCATCAATGCAATCCTGTGCCCAGTGCCCTGGCATGGACCTGCTGGGGAGAGGAGATCAGACCAGCACACACTGTGGTTCCCTTCCAGTCTGATCCATTCTGGGATTCTGTGACTTATATTGCCCTCCTCACATCACAGTCTGCTAAAAACTGATGTCCCTGAAATCTCTGTAGGATAATCTCTGAATAAATCCGTAAAAATATTGAAAAGAACTGAGTTTTTACCACTTAATGACATATTAAAAATGATAGGTTTTTTTTACACTGAGGGTGGGCAGGCCCTGGCACAGGGTGCCCAGAGCAGCTGTGGCTGCCCCTGGATCCCTGGAGTGTCCAAGGCCAGGTTGGACAGGGCTTGGAGCAGCCTGGGACAGTGGAAGGCATCCCTGCCTATGGCAGGAGAGTGGCACTGGATGGGCTTTAAGATCCTTTCCAACCCAAACCACTCTGTGATTTTGTGAGGTCATTCAGCTAAATGGTAATGGAAGAGGGAAAAAAAAAGGAAATAGTGAAAATTCTTTTGAATTATGCAGTACCAATGGTCACTGCATGCACTAGCAACTTATGGAAATGATGCACACTAAAAAAACCTCTAGGAAAAGGGATCTGGGTCATGTTTGGTTTTTCTATTCTGATTATAGCCAACTGCTCCTGCAATTTAAATCACATTTTATGGGGAGAAAAATTTGTGGTAGCCCCAAGGCATGAAAATTCAGATTTCATTTTATTTTTTTAAGAAAAGAAAGCACACAGCAAAAGTTGAAATGAAAAAGCTAATGAAACCCATATCCCACCGAGCACTTGCACTGAAACTTTATAAACATGAAAGAAAATATTCTTAAGTAAACTAATGCTCCTTGAATAAGGAGGACTTTCTGTGATCCATTCTGGTAGGGTTTGAACCATGCTGTACTTCAGGCAGTGGGGAAAATAATGAGATTTTTATGTCAAATAATACTTTTCATATATTTTACTTAGAGCAATTAGTTTCAGACTGCTTTCTGAGTCTCTGCATCTGTTTTATAATGTGCATCATTTTTACACTAGCTGTAAGGATCCAGATTCCAAAATTTTTAGGGCTTTGGGGTTTTTTTGGTTTTATTTTTCCACCGATAAATGTTAATCTAACAGGCAGGGCCTTCATTTCAAGTGGAAGAGTAAATATGTGAAGATTTCCCAGGAAACTTAATACACTGCAAGCTAAAAAAAAAACAAAACAAAAAACAAAAATCACGAAAAAACCCAACAAACGAACGAAAAAAAAAAGGGATGAAACCTCAAAGTGCAGATGGGCATTATCAATGGAATGTTATGGATGAGGGAAACCATCAAGCATTGGATAAATGCTGGTTGGGAGGAACAATTTTTGAAATTCCTGTCAGCTGGGACGAAGTCTGAGCTCCCCGTGGCCTTGAGAAGCTGCAGAGGGATGTGTGTGTGGCAGAGAGCATCAAAACACCCCAGCTCTGACGGCGGGGAAAGTAAATTAAAGGAACAGGTTTGATCATAAACCTCCTGGAAAATACGAGGGTATTAAAGCCGGCTGGATAATTAGCATAATTACATCATAGCGAATGCAAAGGAGATCATCTTAAGGGATATTGTATTGTGGGAGCTCGGCTTTGGCTGGCAGTGCATGCTGAACGACAGACTAATAGACTGCTCCGGGGAACAGAGCAGTAAAATCTTGTTATGAATTTGTTTATCAAGAATGCAGAGATAGGGAGGAACAGCGGTGGCAGTTAGCTGGCTGAATTATTGCATTTTTAACCTTGCTTTCTGCTGATGGTCTTTTGTCAACACCTGGGCATCCTATTTATCCCCCTGTTAGGGGCAGAGGGAGAAGCAGGAGCTGGCAGAGGGCCTTGGGGCCACGAGCTCTCTGTGCACCTGCAAAGCAGGAGACAGGTTTTTTTTGTGGCTGTTTCTCTCTCTCTGCCTTTGCCACACTCTGCTTCTGGCTCTGCTGGTGCCTCAAGAAGTGGATCTGGCTCCTGCACCAGTGCTGATTTGTTTTCATGGAATTTCAGAGATGTTTGGGCTGGTGGGGGATCTGAAATTTCATCCAGTTCCACCCCTGCCATGGCAGAGACACCTTCCACTATTCCAGGTTACTCCAAATCCCATCCAGCCTGGCCTTGGACACTTCCAGGGATCCAGGGGCAGCCCCAGCTGCTCTGGGAAACCTGTGCCAGCTCCTTTTTTCAGCAAGGTGGGAAGAGGAGCTCTTCACAACTTAGAGATGATCACAATCTACTGGGAAAATTTAAGATACTTTCTTCAATATCCTGATTTGCTGATTTTTGGGTTTTCTGAGTAACTTGAGACTGTCCCCTGTGGGACATCCCACTCACCAATTTAGGATTGATCTTTTCCAGTCTTCTAGGGCCAGCTCAAGGAAGATCCATACCTCTTACCCTGCCACAATGTGAGCTTGATGTTTCTGTTCTGTTTGGTCTGCCACTAGTGAACCAGCAACCCCTGGCCAGCCAGGAACCAGGGGTTCACCCTGGCAGTGGGAAAACTCTGCCTGGTGGCTTCCCCAGCTGTGGAAGGGGTGGAAATGCAGTGGAAGATGTGGGAACAATGAATCACCAGGGGTGGATGCTGGTGACACTTCGTTTCACACTGCAGCTAACACTGAGCACCCTGGTAATGTCCTGGGCCTCAGCAGGATCAGCTTGGTTGGCTCCTCCATCAAATTGCTGAAGTTTTTCTGCACAAGCAGGTTCTGTCTGAATTTCAGTGCTGGGCTCATATTCTGGGCTTTTGGTACTGCTGCTGCAGCATGAAGACTACTGATTTACACGTTTTAAATTAGCTACAGCTTTCTACAGGAGCGCAAAACTATTCCAAAATCCTTCACAAATGCTGGAGTTTCAAGCAATCTTTGCAATTCTACTCTGCTCTGGTGAGGCCCCATCTGGATCCAGCTCTGGGGTCCTCAGAAAGCTGCAGAGCTGCTGGACCAGGTCCAGAGAGGACGATGGAGATGGTCCAAGGGCTGAGCACCTCTGCTTTGGGGACAGAACTTGGGGTGTTCTCCTGGACAAAGGTCTGGGGACAACGTTTTGCAGCCTTTCAGTGCTTAATGGGATTCTGGAAAAATCACAGACACAGATTTTTCAGCAGGGCCTGAAATGACAGAACAAGGTGATGGCTTTAAACTGAAGGAGCGACAGATTAGAGTAAATGTAAGGGAAACGATTTTTATGCTGAGAGTGGTGAGGCCCTGGCACAGCTGTGGATACCCCTGGATCCCTGGAAGGGTCCAAGGTGAGGTTGGATGAGGCTTGGAGCAACCTGGGCTAGTGGAAGGTGTTCCTGCCCATGGCAGGGGGTGAAATGAGATGAGTTTTAAAGTCCCTTCCAGCCCAAACTATTCTGGGATTCTATTTCATGATTCTGAGTCATGTGGCATGCTGAGAAGAAATTAATTTGTGATGTTAGATAGGACCAGTTCTTGTCTGGGACAGCTTCTTGCTGCTTTAGTGGGAAATGAAGATGTGCATTTATTGTCTTTGTCAGCAGCTTCAGTTCCAGTGCATTTAGCACCAGAAGATCTTCCCAACACTCTGGTTCCCTGCTGAACATGAATCCTGCCCTGTGCTCTCTTTGGCATCTTTGCTGGAGACTGCCAGGTCCTGAAAAAAAACCAACAAATGTGCAGGAATCCTTCTGGTGCTGGTGTTCTTGCCAAGGTGGGTGTTAGTGCTGAATCCTGACTAAAACCTTCCCTCTTCTGCAGTGGGATTTCCAAGGAAAGTGCTGGGAAAGGGGAGCAATAAGTAATGCTGGCTCCCAGGTGGGATGAGATCCAGACCACAGACTTAAGAGACCAGAATGAGACCTAACAACTAACTGCTGAGTCTTGGCAGCCTTCTGTGGTGTCCAAAATCAGCTTGTTCCTGGGAGGGGAGAAAACATCAGGAATTTTTCCACGTCTTCAGACTGCTGTGGCTTTGCCCGTGTGACAAAGGCTGGGAAATCAGCTGCCCGTGGGCAAGATGGTTAAACCCAGGGAAAAAGCACTCGGATTTTTTAGCTGAATAAAATGAAATATCCACCTGATGGCAGCAGAGAACAGGGAATGAGGGAGCCCGGGCTGGGTGAGCAGTCACCAACCCTGCTGGCTGCTCAGCGCCAAAGCGCGTCCAAGGATTCCCAAAACCTGGAGGTGATGTGGCCTTTCCATGGCCACAGCCCATGTCCCCTGTCCCTGGGAGATCAGTCCCATCATCTCTGTGCCCTCCTGGAGAGGAAAAAGCCATGTGGGGTTCAGGTACCACTTTTGGGGGGTGCCAGGGCACGATGAGCAGCGTGAGGTGCCTGGTGTGGTTGGAGGATGATTTCTGCCCAGCAGCAGCATCTCCAAAATCCATCTGTGGTGGCCAGGCTGGGTGGCCATGGTGGCCCCTGCCACTGGTGCTGACCCTTCTGTCCCTGCAGCCATGGGCATGATGCTGGTGGTGGTGCCAGGAGGAGCGGGAGAAAGGACATGGATGGAGGAGCAGGGAATTTGGGAGCTTCCCATGAGGTGTTCAAGCAGGAGAGCCCTCAAAGCAAAACTGGGAGTTGTTTTAGAAGGGACAGAAGAACTGAAAAGCAGGAGAAGGGCTGGTACTGAAGGGGGAAGGGGTGAGGCCAGTGACCACAACTTGGAACAGGCACCTTGGTGCAGAGCACAAATGGCTTTTTCTGGCCATGGCACCAGCATCTCTGCAGGGTTTGCTGTAACAGGCAAGGATGTGGGTCTTTTTCTGTGCCACAGAGCCACAGGAGCCATCTGTGGCACATTGCACTGAAGATAGCTTTTTTTATCTTGATTGAAACTCTTGTTGAGGAATAATCCTGATCCTGTGACTTTTAAATTCTGTTCTGACAAACTGTTTGCATCATGGGAGGGGATTTAAAAAAAGTTTTAGGGAGTGTCTCAAAGGAACACTTTCTAAGCAAAATAGCTTCTAGTATTTGAAATATTTTCCATTCTGAATTTGATTATGTTGGGAAAAAATACTCTTTTTAAGTGCTCCATTTGAAAAAAATGTGCAAAGCCTCTCCTGCTTCTTCCCTCCCCAAACCCTGCTGGGATGTCCCCACCACTGCCATCAGCTCAGGCCACCAGCCAGGAGAGAGGATCATTTGCTGCCATAAAAAAGTGGCACTGCTTCATCCCAAAACCCCTTCCAAAACCAGCCAGGGACTGGAAGTTTGTTGTCATCCCAAAGTTAAATCCTATGCCTATCCCTAATGCCTGGGTTCTCATTTTGGTGTGTTTCAAGGACAACCCAAGAA
The DNA here is from genome assembly GCF_009819885.2 of Catharus ustulatus. Taxonomy (NCBI): domain Eukaryota; kingdom Metazoa; phylum Chordata; class Aves; order Passeriformes; family Turdidae; genus Catharus; species Catharus ustulatus. Next base: position 1,967,544 of record NC_046262.2, read on the forward strand.
GGGATAAACCCCAATGTAGCTGTTTGAAATCTATTGCATTTATTAGAAACTACTAGAAGAAATATCTTCATGGAAAGGAGTGTCCAGCCCTGGCACTGCTGCCCAGGGCAGTGGTGAGTCCCCATTGCTGGAGAGGTTTATAACCACGTGGATGTGGCACTTGGGGACAGGGGTCAGTGATGGCCTGGGCAGTGTTGGGGGAATGGTTGGACTTAATAATCCTGGAGGGCTTTTCCAGCCTGAATAATTCTGTGATTCTGTGCTGGCAGAGAAACACAGACGTTGTGTGAACTTGAAAAAACAAACGTGGAAGGTCACTGCTGCTGTTTGAGCTTTGAAGAGCTGGCTAATCTTTGTGTGATTGCTGGCCCATTGATGAGAATAATTAGAAAATAGCATTTTATATCTGTATGACCTTCCAGTGACCAAGTAATCAGGGCAACAGCACGTCGTTGATTTGGTGTCAGGTGAAGACCAGTTGGGAACACGCAGGAGGGCAGCCTTGTTTGAAGACCAAGGAAAGCTGAACAAGCTGATTTTCAAAGATAATCTCATTCTGCATTCAAAGCAAACCTTTAGCTAATAATATTAAATGCTAACAAAAGAGACTCTGGTCAGTTGCGGGTAATAAAGTATTAATTGGAGCTTTGTCAGAAATGACTCTTGACCTTTGAGACAAGACAATAAGCAATTGGGGGTCCTTTGTTTCCATGCTCTTGACTCCAGCAGTGTCAAATGTTGGATACAGGTGAGTTATGCTGCTCTTCCCCTTTGGGAAAGGTGATGCCCGGTAATTTGAGGATATTCAGCAACTTAGAAACTAATTAGTTTAAAATTAAATTTTCCACTCTGCCAGGCCAAGCACAATAAGACAAGGCCTTAAGACACAAGAGAGCACTTTAGAAAGGAGTAAAGGGTGACTGGGCACATGGAAGACCCCAGCAGGCTTTTCAGGCAGATTCAACCACCCTAATTAGGTGGAACACAAAACTGTGCCCCAGCTCCTACAGACCTGAGCTGCTGCCAGTGGCTCTGGGATCCCAGAGCCCTGAAAGCTGCCAGGGCTGGGGGAGATCCCCCTGATACCCCAAATCCTTCTCATGCACCACTTTGTCATGGGATGGTCTCTGCCCATCTGTACTTTCAGCTCATTTTCACTCTCCTCCCTCGTGCTGTGAGCAGCAAACTGGGAGGATAAAGTAAGCTCAGCTGCCCAACTGAGCACCATTTAAATTTTTTAAAAAATTGATTAAATTAATTGAGGTCAGAAATGATGGGCTTGCAAGGCACCACTGTGCTTGTTACACCCCACTGCAGATCTAGCTGAAACCTGCCTCTGAAGGGTGCAGACCCAAATCCCATCTCTTCCCTCGCGCTTGGATTTCCTTCATTGCTCCTCTTGCCCTCAAACTCCACTCTAGTCAAACATAATGCTCCCCATTCCCAAGGTCCTGGTACAGCCCCAGATTTCGGGGAGGGTGTTTGTGGGCTCTTTCCACCCCCTGGTTATCCCAGGGCTGTACACAGCTGCTCACCACAGGGGCCAAGCCCGTGGTCACGGTGGGACGTGCTCAGTGTGCCCAGCTGGACACAAAGCTGAGGTGATGAGGAAGGTGAGCTTTTCTAGTGGGATGTGCTTCAGTGTCTGGAACCTGTCCACTGCACCAAAACTCTGCGAGTATTTTTAGGATTGGCTCTAGTGGAGTAAAGCCTACTAGGTAGGAATCTGCTCTGGAGCACCATCAGGTCACAATTAATTTGGGTTGGTACAGAAAGGTGTTTTTAAAAACAGATCAAAACAACCCCCAACAAAACAATATCCAACAAAAACTAATCAAAAAGCTGCAAGCAAGAAGAATCCCCCCACAAAACCACCACCAAACAAAGCAAAAAAAAAAAAGCAACCAAAAAACAAAAAAACCAAAAACCAAACAAAAAGCCCCACAAAAAAACCAACAGGAAAACAACCAGAACAAATCTTTCTGAATGTCCTCAAACTACTTTTTGAAATACAAACAAACCCAAGGAAGGGTTATGTTAATAATGCTAAAAGCTGTTCTCCAAGCCCCCAGAAGCCCCAAGCCCCTACTCCAAGCCAGCTCTGCACCATCATCCTCTTATCTTGTGGTTAACATCGCTGAATGTTGGAGAAACTGTAATTGTTCATAAGCAAAGTAGCACTTCCCAAAGTACAGTATTTGTTTAATGGATCGTTAAACCAATATAAATAATGCTGAAGCAAGCATGGAAGCACTGAGGATTTAAACATAATTACACAGGGAAGCTTGGAGTGTGACTGTCCGCTCTGTGGTGTGGAAGGGAGGGGATTAAGCCAAGCTCAGGAGAGGTTTAACTCTCCAAAACACTCTTTTAGGTTTTTGCATTTCTTTTCCTTTGAAAGAGAAAATTTTGGGGATGGGCTCCGGCCTTTTAACTTTATTCCTGGAATGATTTTCTCTCTAATGATTTCATCAAGATCAGTAAAATTAAATTAAAAAGAAAAAAGATCGTCGCTTCTGCAGCTGTGGGAGCTGCTGGCAGTGAAATGAATGGAAAAGCCATGCCACTTCTGGAGAAGAGTTTGGAGTTGTCCTAATGTATCTGACAACATAAATTCAACTTCCAGAGGGGGAACTCAATGACCATTTTAGTTGACCTGCCAGAGAATTTTCTGCAGTTTTGACTTGCTCAGGTATGTACTTTGGTAACTCAATGCAGGGCTTCTTGGTCTGTAGCTAATTTATCTTTTTTTTTTGCTTTTTTAAGAAGGAGAATCTCAACATTTCAGCTGGAGGAAAACAATGTGGTTGGGCTGAAGCCTCATCTGTACACTGGACATCTCCAATCACTCCGACCTTTACTGCACAGGGAGATAATTTAATGCTCTGAAAATGCTAGTTATCAGCCCTTAGTGCAGTCTCACTGGCTGGTGCAGACATACAATCAATGGAAGTTTGTTATTCTGTTCATTATTACTTAAGCTAATGTAAACAGGTTTGCCAATAATCAAAAACATTGCACAGGAGAACATCGTTGCACCAATAATTTCCATGCTCTGTGTACAGCCTGGGGGAGCACTTGGGGGCTCCTAATATCTAAAATCTAACTCTAATCTGAGCAGTGGAAAACAGAGCACCTTCAGGGTCCTCATCTGCAGGACCATGAGTTTTAAAATAAACTGCTCCTTGCAGAGGAAGGGCTTATTCGGTCACAGGACCCTTCCACAAAGGTTTGGGTTGGAAGAGACATTAATTATCATCTCATTCCAGCCTTCTGCTACTGCCAGGGAGGTCACCCACTAAATCAGGCTGCTCAGGGCACCATCCAGCCAGTCCTTACATGCCTGGCTAGGTGCACCATGAGGTCTTCATGCACCTCTGTTCCAGACACCCCATGCATTGGAGAGCAGTTAATATTCCCCTTTTCACATCAAGAGCTGAGTTCTGGGCTCTCTGCTGTGCCTTGGCTTCTAAGAGCTCTGGGTTTCATCCCTCCTGTGCTTCTGGATGCCTGTGGGTCGATGTGAGGTGTGGAGAGGCTGATCCCCACAGAAGGATGCTGCTCTCCAGCCCTTGCTCAAAGCTCTACCACCCCATAAACAACATCCACGAAACCCTGACCTGCCTAATGTGCCCAGACCACTAAGCTCTATTATTTTTCCCTTGTAGGTCCTCCTCCCTAACCCAGCTCTGCAGCTCAGTGCTGTTTTCTGCACCCAGCAACATCCAGGGGATGCCACCAGAGCAGGCAGTGACACCCAGGGGTGCCCAGCGTGTGGGATTTCCCCGATTCTCTCCCTGGGAAGTGAGAGGTGGCAGCTCTCCCACCTCCCAGGACCTGGAGAGGGCAGCAGAGAAAAGCAGAGCATCCCTGGCTGCGAGCGCCGGGATGGAGCAGGAGCAGCTGCGTTGCAGTATCCAAACACACTTCTCTGTGAGGAGGGTAATTTAGAGCAATTACACCGATTATTATTGCTTTTCTAATTAGTGCTTTTCCTACAGAATTAGCTGAGTGTTTATTAGGAGCCGCTTGTTGCCAATAGCTTAACTGCTTCAGTACCAGTTTTTATCAAACATTAGAGTGGCTTAATTTTATTATTATTTTTTCTCCCCCCCCCCCCCGCCGTGTGTAACTGGTTTTGTTATCTGGTTTCACATAAAAGCCCCAATTAAATATTCATTTTGCTTTGTTACATATGGCATTAAATTTTCATGAGCTGTATGTTCTCCTTGAATTTTGGTGGGGGGTGAGCAGGGAGAAGAGGGGCTAAGTAACCTTAAAGCCAGGGATGCTCACGTGTTTTTTGCTTTAGTGATAGTGAGAGAACTGGGAAAAACAAAACAAAACAACAAAAAATTAAAAAGAATCAACAGAAAAAGCCTTTTCTCATATACAGTAGAGATCCAGCCTTAAAACCCACTAGCTTAAAGTGAAAAAATAAAATTGTGAGGCAGGTTGAGTTTTGGTGTCCCTCTTTGCGCTGCGGCACAAGGCTGCAGCATCAAGGCTGATCCCAGGAAAAAAACTCCTTGGGGGCAGAGACAGTGATTTTTTCACTCTCAACCCTTTCCCCCCCATCATTTTAAGTATCTTTTAGCAAGTTTTGTGAGTCTGCAGCCCACACCATCCTCGCTCAGTTCGGTCAGGGTGTAAACTTGTATTTCTGGGAAGGGGATATGTCTTAGCAATGCAGAGGGAAAAGGTTGGGATCAGTGCTGGCTGGATCAGGGGATTAACAAAATTAGCAACAATTAAAATCCTTACCCTCCTCTCTGATGAGGGGATAAGGATTTAAAGAACAAAAAACCTTTTTTTTTTTTTTTTAGCCATGAAACTTAAATCATAACAGCAAAGATAAAAATGCATTTGAAGAAAATTTTTTGATATATCCCATAAAAATCCAGTTAAATACTTTCTCCAGAATAATACTTGTTCTTAAGACATCTTAGAGATTTTTTTCTGGTTTCTTTTTTTGTTTTTTAAATTATGTGTTCACTGTCAAGGGGACAGTGAGGTTTTGTTTAATTTTTTGACCAATTCTCTTTGGTCATTTCTTAGGCAGTGTCTTTGACCTTGTGTGAAATTTAAATTTCCCTGTCTTTATCCTTAGAAAACAGTAATACTTCTCATCTGTACTTTGAATTGTAAAGGGAAACAAAAATGGGAAAATGAGGAAAAAGTATTATTCTCAATTTTTCTTCTTCTTCCCTTGCTTTCAGGAGGCAGAAGGGGGTGAAGGGACTTGGAGAGCCAGGAAAAACCTGGCTTTTTTCCTCCCATTTTTCCTCCTATTACCCTCAGAATAAGATAGAATAATCCAGTTGTTTTCAAAATTTTGCAGTATGAATATTTTTTATGACTCTTTATAGTAATACAATGGGTTTTAACACAGGATACGGAGGAATTCCAAAGTCCTGCAGAAGATGCTGAGATAAAAATGTGAGTTTCAGATCTCAATAAAGGGACTGAAATTATTATCCATAATAAAAAAGTTTCTAACTGGTGACATTTCTGCCAATTCTGAGTGTCACAGCCATGCATGACTGCCTGTTGTGAGCTTAAAGAGCTGCCTTGAGCAAGGAAATAGATTTTTGCTATTTGAGGGTAAAATAGGTTCCAAAAGTATTTGTCCAGCAAACCAAAATGTCCTTGGCACTTCTGGATGTGATCTGTACAATTGATTTTATATATTATAAATGATAAAATGTAACATGATTTAAGTAAAATTGTATGTATTTGTGTATGTCTTGTATTACATATATATGTGTGTGTGTGTATGTGCACAAATATATATAAATACAATATATATAGTATTTGTCTTATATTACGTATTTATTTATTTATTTATTTATTTAAAGACATATTCTCCTTTTCCTGTTTGAGGGAAAAATAGGTTCAAAGTATTTTTCCAGCAAACCAAATGTCCTCAGAGATTCTGGATGTGATCTGTACAACTGATTTTATATAGTATAATTAAGTAATAAAATGCAACATGATTTAAGCAAAATTTTATGCATTTGTGTATTTCTTGTATTACATATATATGTATGTATGTATTTATTTATTTATTTAAGGACATATTCTCCATTTCCTGTTTGAGGGAAAAATAGGTTCAAAGTGTTTTCCCAGCAAACCAAATGTCCTCAATGATTCTGGATGCGATCTCTACAACTGATTTTATGTATTATAATTAAGTAATAAAATGCAGCATGATTTAAGAAAAATTTTATGTATGTGTGTATGTCTTATATTATATATATATGTATATATTTATTTAAGGACATATTTCTCCACAATATCAGGGCTCGCAGAGTAACTACTTGGCAGAACATTGACCAGAATATCAAATCCTCCGAATTATGTCCTACTTATGGGTTTCCAAAAGCGAGCTTTAGAATAAATTCCAGGGGATAAGTAGGATGGGAAATACCCAGGCTAATATGTGTGCACGCATCGCGAGCGGCGCCGCTGCAGCCGGGGAAGGCGGGAAGATAAATGAAATTCATAGTCAATACATCATTTCTTATCCCCCTCTTGGGGCAAAGGGTTCAGGTTTTGTTTGGTTTGGATTTCTTCTTCTTCTTCCTTTTTTTTTTTTTTTTTTTTTTTTTTTGCCTGTATTTGCCTGTGACTTTTTTGCAGCTGTCCCTGGATGTGAGAGTGGGAGCAGGGAGACCTCGGGGTACCTGGTGGGATCGTCCCAACCTTCCCAAGGTCTTCAGGCAGATCCCTGATGCTTGGGGATGTGCCCCTTGTGAAGTCCTGATTTGGGATACTGTCATATATTTATTTTTCTTAATTATTTTTTAAGTCGGTTTCAATTAATAATGCCTTTCTTTACTCTAAATAGCAAATTTTAAACCAAGGTTAGCACCAGAGAACCTATGGAGCATATGAGAGGTGAAGGAAAGCTGGAGGAGAACAGAAATCATTCCCATGCCAAAAGGTGAACAAATTCACTAAATAACATTTACTAAATGACATCAAGTTAAACAGATTTTTTTCTAGAAACAAAATACTCAAAAATTTAGAGGCAGAGCATCATTATAAGTTAATCTAAACGGCATATTTAAATTTCTAAACAGTGTTTTGAAATGATCCAAATTTACTTGCAAAATTGAAGCCCTTGTTACCACTGCAGTCTTTGAAAAAAAATTAAGTGAAACAAGTAGCTTCAAATTAAACAACCTTTTAAAATATTTTTTCTCATGTCTAAGAGAAAAACAAAAACCCTTTGCTCATAGGTTTCACATGCTGTTTTTCTCCCAATTTTTCCAGGGGCTAGAAAATAAGGGAGAGCCTTTCAGTTTGATCCCTGGGACAGTGGAGGGTTGGTGGGAGGACATGGGGTGCTCTGGGCAGGATGCACATTTGAGTGGCTCATCTCTCCACCAGCAGCAGGGCAAAGGGGTTTTTCTACGTTAACTTTGTCTCCCTGTCAGTTTAAATATTTTATTTTTTTTTCCATAGGGAGTGTAGATAGGTTTGGCATTCAAATTCTTGTCTCCTTTCACATCCATCCAACCTGGCTTGGACACTCCAGGGATCCAGGGGCAGCCACAGCTGCTCTGGGCACCCTGTGCCAGCCCTGCCCACCCTCCCAGCCAGCAATTCCTTCCCAATATCCCATCCAGCCCTGCCATTCCCCCTTGTCCCATTGCCACATGCCCTCATACAAAATCCCTCTGTCTTTCTTGCAGGATGAAATAAAGGAACTTCAGGAGAACAACATCTCCTCATATATGCAGCAACAGGGGAAAAGCTGAAATAGTTTGCATGAAGAAGTGCCCAGAATTACTTTTCAAGTTGTTACTCAGCTATTTGAATTGTTGCCCACGCAGGCTGTGGCTGCCCCATCCCTGAAAGTGTCCAAGGCCAGGGTGGATGGGCTTGGAGCAACCTGGGATAGTGGAAGGTGAGCAGAGTGACACATCTTGAAGTTCCCTTCAAGCCCAACCATCCCAGGAGCCTGTGATCTTATCTTTTCACAAGTCTAAAGAGAGGAAGAACAAAGGACAAAACCTGGGAAAAGCAAAAACCCCACAACTCCATTTCATTCTTAAAAAGTGTGCATGGGTCAGACTTGAAAAAAATATAAATTAAAACATCATACATCAAAGGAAGACAAAAATATTTTGGCACCCATCAAATTTTGCACAGCTGGACAAAATTCTTCAGAGTTACAAATTCAAGGAAAGGCTTCTTGTTTAGACCAAAGCCTGAAAAGTGTAAGTCTTGACTAGGGTCAGAGTCACCTTCACTAGCTCAAGTTGCTCCAAGCCACGTCCAACCTAGCCTTGAACTCTGCCAGAGATGAGGTGAATGAACATGTGGAATCTGTATTTTTTTTGAGAAAGTGACCAATTTGAGATAGACATCACTGATTTTCCAGCCGCGAGCCAGTGAAACAATGACTTGCCAATAGTGTTGTGCGTGCAGGATCCTACTCTTGCCAGGCCAAATTTCACTGAGCAGCAGTCAAACACAGGTCAACTCTGTTTTCACCTTGAGGCTGACAAGTTTCTGGCAGAGCTCATCTTTGGGATTTCTCTACATGGAAGTGCACCCCTCGCTTGGGAAGAGCCATGACATCTTCTTTCCCTCAGGTGGCAGCCACCCCACAGGGATAAGGAACACCTGGAAAACCCCAGTTCTGGAGGCTGACGAGGTGGGAAACATCCAGGGATGGTGAGTGATCCCTAAAAACCACCATGAGCCACCTTTGAGCTGACCCCAGAGCAAGGCAAGGGCACAGAACCTCTCTGCTCCAGCGTGGAGATCAGACTGTGTCCCTGCAGGGTTTGGGTTGGAGGCTGGAAATCAAGCTGAGCTCCCTGGCCCATGGCTCAGTGGCATGGAAACAGAAATGCCCCAGCAGGTTAAGAACTGGCTCTTCCACCTAAAGGATGGAAAGAAGGGGGAGAAAAAGCAAGAGAGAGAAAGAGCTGCTGCCATTGAATAATTGATGAGTTTCAGACCAATCAATGCGACAGCAGAGCAGGGCTAATTAAAGGTTTCTGAGGAATCCCTGTAGTAATTTACTTGAATGTAAGAAGTTCATATTCTCTCTCCCTTTTTTTCCCCTCCCTGTTCCCAGGAATTCCAGTTTTAGGCTTCGGCGGTCTCTAACCACCGCTCACTTTTCCCCTCCAGGGGGATGTTTGCTATGGAAATATGCAATTAATATTGCAGCGATCGTAATTGCTAATTATTAAAACAATGCTACCCCCTTTTTCATGGCCTACTTTCTTGCTCAAAATGATTTAAATAACAGGGAAAATTAAAAAAAAAAAAGGAGTGGAGACAAGGTGGCTGGGGCTGAGCTGAGCCAGGATTAAGCACTGAGCAAGGCTGGGTTTGGCTGTAATTCAGTGAATTCTCACACCTGCTTGAGAACTAAGGGCAGGGTGATGCTGTGGGTGAGTGGCCCTTGCCATAACCTTGGGCCATGCCAAAAAGCCACCATGGAATGCCAGAACAACCTGAACCCATCTAGGGATGAGTGTATCTGGACGGTCTGCCTGTGTTTCTGAAGCAGCTGTCGTGGTGCTGTCCTGGTGCTGCCATGAAATATTAATAGTCAGTGATGAGGAATTAACTGTCAGAGGTGTAGGCTGTCAAGGGAAAGGTGAATCAGGCAGGGGAGATGTGCTCAGTGCCAGAGACCTGGTCTGGGGAGAGGATATAATTCCCTCTTATACCTGGCCAGGACTTGCCATTCCCTTCTACCGCCACCCATCAAAAAAAAAAAAATTTAAAAAAAAAAAAAAAAAAAAATTAAAAAAGGGCTTTTTGGGTAGCCCAGATGTTGATATTCTGGGAGTGGAGCAGAGCACAGCCAGCTCAGGGTGCTTCCCAGGATTAAAACCCCAAGATCAGACTTTAAGGAAATGGCCTCACGCTGTGCCAGGGCAGGTTTAAGTTGGCTATTAGGAAAATTTGTTCACAGAAGGAGCTCCAAGCCCTGGGACAGCTGCTCGGAGCAGTGGGGCAGTCCCCACCCCTGGAGGGATTTAAAAGCCACGTGGATGTGGCACTTGGGGACATGGGTCAGTAGTGGCCTGAGCAGTGCTGGGGGAATGGTTGGACTCAATGAGTGTAGAGGGCTTTTCCTAAAGGATTCTGTGATTCTCTGTTGGTCCAGAGTTGAAATCTTGTGTGCCTGAGCTGCTCCCCATGCTCTGCACCCCAACCCTTTCCTAAGGCATTGCTTGAGCCCCATGGGAGGGACACTGGACTCATCTGGGATGGGATGGAGGGAGCTCACACGTGGCATCACAGGAGGCTGCACGAGAGGCCAGGGTGAGAGCTGCCAGGAGCCAGAGCACTTTGGAACTCCTTGGAACACCTCCTTGGAACACCTCCTCCCTGGCATGGCAGCTGCTGCCATTGTGAGGGCAGGGCACTTAAATAACAGCCTGCCCTTAACAACAGCCTGACCACAGTGAGGAGAGCACCAGGCTGGTTCCATCGTGCACGCAAATGTGGAGGGGAGATGAAAATGCTGCTGCTGAGGGTGCTGGCTTTGCATTCAGCCATTCATGCACTGACAGCAGACTGCAGGGATCTGGGGGGGCTGGGGGGAATCTGCTGGGGGCTTTCTGGAAGCAATGTATGTGGAAATAAGGCTTTAAAAAGTCCCTCTCTCTGTTGAGGCTAGAGACGGAGCTGTTTTCTCCCGCACATAAATGAAAGTAAAAAATTGTCAGGGTTATAATAAAACATGAAAGGCTTATGTATAAGCTAGGAAGCAAGGCTTTGAATGGGTTCCTGGTGGTCTCAGGTGGTGAAAGGTGTAGCTATAATACAGCAAGCAATTAGAAACAGGTTTGCTATTAACTGGCTTACTTTGCTGGCTGCTTTGCTGGGGCTGACCTTTCCCTCCCTGCCTGTCCTGGAGCAGGTGACAGGTTGGAGAGCGCCTGGCCCTCACCCCTCCCTGTTAAATACAGGTTTTGGTCCCAGGTATCATATCTTTTCCTGCCAGAGGGGTAGGCTTTGTTGTGTGGAGAGCTGACGGAGTGATGGTCGAGCCCTGGCTCTAATTGCAGTGTGTAGGAAGTGCAAACCTGTGGTGGGGAAGGCAGAAGGAATGGGCTGAGCTCCCTGCTGCTGCTTTAAAAAATCCAAACCCTGGTGTGTCTGGGATATTTGAGGAATTTTTTTTCCCCTCTCTCTCACTACACTGGGATGCACCACCTCTAAAAATTCCTATGTGTTTTGTAGTAATGTCAAAAGTTCATTAGTGATGTTACCAGCTGATGTGCCTGGAATTTCTCCTATTTATCCTAGGAGTGAATGGGGCCCTCCATTAATAGACAAAAATTTTCCTGATTTGCTGAATTTTTATTTTTAAAGGACTTGATCTAAGTAATCTTTTCCTGCAGCTCGCAAAGCTGCCTGGAAGTTACCTGATCTAGTTTCAAATCCACCACTGATCCTGCTGGGATTTGAACCAGTAATTTGAAGAAAAGCTTTCTGCTGCTTTTCTTAGGTGTGCTCTGCTTTCCACCACCAGGCAGCTTGTTGGGTGACCCTTGGTGAAGAGGCAGAATGGGCAGGGGGTTCTGCCAGCAGAGAAAGGGAATTGCTGCAGTTTCAGTGGGAAGAGAACAATCAGTTTTGGGCTGGGCATGGCAGAGGTGGAAGAGCTGCTGCTGTTACAGCTCCTGCCAGGTGCCTCCTGTGTGTCCACCACATCTGAAGCTGCGCTTTTCTGTCAACAATAAGTCACTGTTCTGCTCACAATAAATGCCTTGTTCTGGGGAAGGTGTCCCTGTCCACAGCAGAGGGTGGAATGAGATAAGTTTTAAGGTCCCTTCCAACCCAAACTATTCTAGGATTCTGTGAAATGGGAAGCAGAGGTACAGAAGCAACTGAGAGGAGTCACTGAAGGCTGCTGAAAAGCCAGACAAGTAGCAGAGTCTGCTACAGACCTTTTCTTAACCTTGTGCTAGTCAGAGCTTTAATCAACACATCTTCCAAATCTGCTGCCCTCACTTGGTACGTTCCTCATTTCCATCACACCAGTAACACCTCTGTTGGACTTTTGGGGAAAATCTAATGTCAATTATTTGATCAAATTGCCACTGCTGATTCCTGCAGACCTGAGCACCCCTCCGAAATGCTGCCAAGACCCACAGCAGGCTCCCAGTGCCTTCCCAAGCTGAATGATTACATCTTCTCCCAGAGATGGAAGATAAGCTGTTCAGATCTGCCCCTAAATTCTGAAGGTCTCGCAGCCCATCACTGAGTTTTGGGAGGCAAACAAAACACCCTCCTGTCCAGCAGGTGTGGGCCACTAGGCTGATGGAACCATGTGTGCCAGGATCCACTCTGCTCCTGGATAGCAGCAGATGGTTGAATAAACTCAACTGTTTGTTCATCGTTTGAATGTTTGAACATTGAACATCAAACAAACCCAACCAGTTAATCCAGCAGAATTATGGCAGCAAGTTTGAGGACGCCTGCAGTCAAATTCACACTCTTGGATGAGGCTGTTTGCTAATTAAAAAGTGAGGAGAAGCAAAACCGAAGCAAAACCAGAGAAGGGCTCACTGTACCCAAACACCAGGTGGTTTCTCAGGGAGGAGAGACGATCCTTAGGTGGTGAAGGAGAAGGGAGCCTCCCTGGAGGAGAGGAACTGGTTAAAGGGTGTATCAGCAGGATGCTGCGCTGGTGGTGAAGGATTGGCGGGCTGTAATGATGCAGGGGCTGCATGGAAATGCCCACCAGCCCTGGGCGGCAGCGGGACGCGGCACCGAGAGGCAGAGGGAGCGTTATTGATGCGCTCGCCTCGGGGAGGGAAGCGGATAATGGATGTGGGATGTTGGCCGTGCTTTGTCATCAAACGAGGGGCCTGAAAGATGGTGTGCTGGAATATTATCAGTCATTCCTTGATCAAGATGTAATGCTCTCGGGGTCCTTTTCTTTCTTTCTCTTCCCCCCCCCACCCCACTGCAGAGAACGCTTTTATTTCTCCCTCTTTGACCTTTTCGCTCCGGTGTTTGGGATGCTTGGATCCATTCTGCTTTTAACCAAGACAGCACTGCCCTCCCCTCTTCTCTTCCTCCCTTCCCCCAAGCCTGAAGGTACTGGTGTGAACTCGAGGAAATCGTGTTTCCTGGTCTGTGTGGCTTCATCTTGAAAAAGCCTCTTGCTTTTCATTCCCCCCCTCCACCCTGCCATACCCTTAATAGATTATGTGTATGCATACAAATACTTAAGTTTTATTTCTACAGTGCTACACATAAGAATAGTGCTTCCTAAACAAATAAAAAGGTCAGTCCCTGCTTTGAGATTGCCATAACACAGCAAGGGATGGCAAATAAGGGGTTTTATTATATCTCACCTGTATTTAGGCAAATCAAACAATTGCATTTTTTACAGCCCTGTGTAATGGCCTGATGCAACCAAATGAGACCTCTCTCCCGGGGAGTTTAAGCAGCATATTAGCTTTATCACTTGATGACCCATAAAATGGTTGTGCACCGCTTAGTGATTACCTGACTTACTCAGCACAGCTTGGCAGGGAGGATATTTAAACATTTTTTGCATTACCGGTTTCACAATGTCATAGTTCTAGTTGTCAGCCTTTCAAAGGAGGTGGCTTTCCTTCACATCTTTGTGTGGGGTATTAGACCAAGGAAAAGGGGATTGGGAAGACAAAAATAAGGTTACTCCATGTCTTGGAGGTAGAACTAGAATCTGAGGCATCTTCTCTTTCCCTCATGTCTGCTCTGATGGCATTTAATTGTGTGAGTAACTTTGCAGTTGTGAACCTCGTGGAGGTGATGGACAGGATAAATGAAGAAATATCTCCTCTCCCACGAAGTGGCAGTGATTTGGTGTGTCCTGCAGAGTGGTGTTCAGATGCACAAGAGAAAAGAGGTGGGAATGAACCCTGCACATCATCTCTGCAGACTGCACGCGGCAGGAGAGCCCCAGCTCCTGGGCTGGTTTTCTGGGCTGCAGAGCTCTCCATCCGCCTTTGCTCACTGCAGACAGGTTTTGTTGTGTTTATCATCACCTCTTCACTCGTTACCTCTCACCACAAGGTGCCACAACACCATGTTCATGCCTGTAATTCCCTTACATTACAGCTGAAATGTAGGAAAAAGGAATGTGCTCCAGAGCAGTTTTGGAGAGAACAACAACATTGGAGGAATGAGATCCAAAAACTGGGCCGTAGGACAAGAACTTCTAATGACAATGCTTTTGAACATCTCAGTTTTGGGGAGTTGCTTTGTGTGTAAAACAAGGTAGAGAAAAAGGTTTTTGGGGTTTTTTTTTGTTTTTTTTTTTTTTTTTTTTTTTTTATTGTGTTGAAAACTTCATGGTTTAATTTTAAATCTGCTGAAGACCTGAATAGAAGCATGACTTGAGATTAACTAGAATTTCTTGAAACGAGACATTTCAGTATCTTAAAAAGCTTTTTCTGTTTAATTATATTAAAAAAATTGTTGCAATCAGTATGGCAAATACTTTGTGCTTACCAAAAGTGCACTGCTCCTGGGAAATGTCTTCTAAGGGAAAAACTTATGGACCACTCTGCTTTTCAGGTAGGGAGTTATTTACTCTTGTTTTGAGTTTCTTAAAGATAACTTCCCACTGATTTTGTGGCCCAGAGCTCCCCCTCAGTTTGACTCACCAGAATTGCATTGACCACAACTGGGCTGCAACCTGAGATCAGAAGTGTCCTGGGTAATCCTGAGGCATCTGGACACCTGTGTTTGGGAATTTCATTCCCATCTGCTCTGCAATTTGGCTGTGCACAGCCTCTCTTGGTCAGAGCTCCACCCAGCTGACCAGCAAGACTATTCACAGCTCCTACAACATGCTGTAAATGTCATCAAACACCACCATGGTGAGATTTTGAAGCCAAAATCTCACCATCACAGTGATGCAAAGGAGGTTAATAGTGTAGTCTCTGCTGTTGGCCTCACTCACAGTGTTTCCACCTGCCAATGGCTTGAGGAACACTCAAGAGTGATCTTCCAATCTTTGTGAAAATTTTGATGAGGTGAGATATCTTACCTTAAATAATTCTGAAACTGCACAGACTTCCCTATTCCTTCTGAACCTGTTTCATCAATCACGTTGAAATTCCACTAGTCTCTGTGGGAATTCAGCAAGCAGACATCACAAAGGGTTTGCATGGTGCAGTGATCGATCTCTCCTGAAGCATCACACTGAGCACATCAGTAGCAGGATTTACTCCCAAGAGATAGACCCCAGCCCTTAGTTATAGACCACTGTCCCATTCATTACCTCGTCAGGTTCCTGCCCTGGTTTGATCTCTGATGGCTGTGTAGGGAGCAGAGTTCAGTAACCAGAGCAGGAGAGTGCTTTGAGGTTCTGCTACCAGCTAGGTGGGGTCACCTCTGGCGAGCTACTTGCTCCTGGATCACCAAAACTGTATCGGCTTTTCAAACTGATGAAGATGGGAGATTCTGGGGGATCTTTGGAGGATTTTGACTCTTTGCTTGTGCCACATTAGCCAGAGTGTGCTTCCCTTTCAGCCCCTGGGGAGAGAGGAGGTGGAAAAGCTGCAGGGTTTCACACAGGAGCAATGAGAGAAGGTGTCACTTGGTGCTATCCAAGTGGGGTTCTTCTGTCCATTGGAGCAACGTGTCTGGGGGCAGCTGTGGGAAAGGGATCTGTACTAAGAGGGTTGCTGGCAAGTACATGATGGGGAGCCCCATTTTACTGCAGGTCAGAAGGAGGGGAGATGTCAGCTGCTGCTTCCATTTCTAGTGACTGGCTTCTCAAAATCTTCTCTGATGCACAAGGAAGTAATCTTTTTTCTAACTGTATTTGGTAGACAGCTGGACCAGATGATGGTTGTAGGTTCCTTCCACATGAACTATTCCAGAGCTACAGTGGCAGAGTCACCTCTGCTGGAGATGATCAAGGAAGAGTTGGACAGGGCACTTACTGCCAATTCAGTGACACTGAAGGTCTTTTCCAGCCTAAACAATTCTGTGATTCTACTACTTTTAGATTTGACCCTATGTCTCATTTAATACCTGCTAAATTAATGTTAAGCAAGCCCATCCAGCCATCCTAAATTTGCCTTCTCTGGAAATATTTGAAGGGATGAGGACTGCTAGCTGTGAGTCATCAACTGGAAAATAATCATAGGCTGTACTGAGCTGAAATGGGCCCATCAGGCTCACTCCTGCCCCTGCAGACACCCCAACAATCCCACCCTGTGCATCCCTGGGAGTGTTGCCCAAATGCTCCTGGAGCTCTGCAACCATCCCCTACAGAGACAGATGGTGTTGACCCATTTGTAATTTGTTTACAATAAATCACATTCTCTTTCTCCTGCCCACCAAAGCCTGAAGCTTCCATCCCTTTTTCCATTTATTGCTGCTCCACCAGAAATTGCTATCCCTTTAGAAATTACTTACATCATTTTTTCAGCTGGCTTTTGGATGTCAAACTGAGCAATGACCCAGGGATCCAAAATAAATGTGTCAGTTTAAGCAATTTTTTGCTGTTAATCTTTGTATTACAACTTTACCCAACTTCACCCAACTTCACCTTCCTAAATCAGGACTCTGCTTTGGGTTTGACAGTTCCTTGATAATTTCTGAGATTTGGAGCAAATATTGCAGCTGGCTGCTGAGGGGCTCTTCCGTGGAGGTTAGTTTGTGGAAACAAATTCCTAACTATTGTGGTCTATAAATCCTGAGCCTAACACCATGAGACTTTCATCAGTGAATTCACTCCCAGCATATTGGCATTTTAAGTTTTTGACAATCCCATTTAACCACCTGTATTGATTGCAGGTTTGGGTATATACAAAGGAGCCTTTTTCAGGGGGAATTTGAATTCCTTTGCAGTAGAAGGAAAGCCCCAGATCACGTCAACACACTTTGATACTTAATTGGCAATCCTGGGGTAGTGTAACTTCAATTAAAGTGAAGTCATCCCACATGCCTGTCTACTGACCTCAGTTCCTGCATGAACATGATGATGTTTGATAATGAGCAAGGAGAGCACACAGGTAACGAGCGTCCCTAAGGCACAAGGTATCAAGTCTCCTCAAGGCACCCTTTCCTTTTGTTTTTCTTTTTGTTGTTGATATTATTATTATTATTATTATTATTATTATTATTTCTTTCCCCCTGTAGTGGCTTTACCCACCTGTAATTGCAATAGAAGGAGGGAGCCAGGAGATATTTCTTTGCAGACGAGACAGTGGTTGTGTTATTATGGTGTATTATGTTACTTTCCATTAGACCAAAAACTTTTCATCTCTAACCCTAGGAGGTGACCTACAGTAAATACAGTGTCGTATTTAGCTTTTGTAAATAGCTTAGCTCTCATGAATGTTTTATAGTGGGGTAAATATCACATTCTCTCCACTTATTTACATCCGCACAGCATCACAGAAGACTTGTTGGTATTAAATATTAATTGTAAGCTTTAGTGAATCTATGCTTTTGTCAAGAGTGCACTGGGCCACACATCTTTTTTGGCCTCACACATTGAGAAACCGCATGATCTCCTGAAGAAAGAACTGGAAGTGCATTATCAGAGTTCTTAACCAAACTGGCCCCAGCTTGGTGGCTGCAGCTCCCATTGCTTTCCCCCAGCTGGGAGCAGGGAGAGAAGCTGGGGCAAAGCTGTACATGCCTGACCCAACGCTTTGGCCTTGGTCCCTGTGTCTCTGGCATCTCAGGGAGAGTCCCTGTGGAAGGATTTTGGAGATTTATGAAGGCCAGAATGGATCAGACAGTCTGGCTTCCTCTGTATCTTGGTCCAGTGACCTTGACTGAGCCAAGAACTTGTGTCTGCCTGAAGTACATCTTACTGGGAAGCAACCACATTTTTGGCTGGAAGACATCAATCAGTGGTGAATCCTCCATGTCCCCTGGCACACAGCTATTACTTCATGTATTGTAATTAATTTTAGAATTACCAATGATTTCTAATGCCACGCTGCAATTTTCCTGTTTTTTTGCTTCTAGACATGAACTTTTGTTGTGCCTTTCCTGGAAGATTTGCAAAACTTGTCTCGTAACTTGTACTTTACCCCTGGGAAGGGCAAGTTCCTGATGTCCTGATGAAGGGCAATAATTCCTCTCTCACTGCCAAATGCATGGAGCTCCTGCTCTCTGTTTCAAATTGTCCATGGCATTGTTTTGTATCTCAGTCAATTCTTGCATCCCATCTAATCTAGGGAGGGGTGATGTACTCAGTACTCCAGGATCCACTCCTCTCCCTTGTGCATAAAAGCTGCTTTTTCTGCTTTGAGTCTTCCTCCGGAGTGACCACGACCCATCACAAGTTTTGGTTTCAAAGATTTTTAATCCAACCCAGAATTTTTCATAGACAATTTTTTGAGAGACTGCTCCAGCATGAGACTTACTTTACACTCAGAGACATGTTATTTTTACCGTCTATGAACACAACTTACGTTTCCTCCTCAAACTTCAGTATGACTTTTGTCAGGTAACGACCACGGGTTATTGAAGACCCATGTGCTCTATGCACCCAAATAAATTTGCACCAAGATATCATTATTGGTTGACTTCAGTAGCATCTCACCAGCCTAACACCAATTATTTTCATAATTCACCCATATTGTGTTTCTGTTGCTTCCCCCCAAGTCTCTGCTGAATTGTATAAATGTGGGAGAGTAGAAAACAGGGAAATTGGTTAAAGATAAGTGGAGGAGACAAGAGTCAATATCTTTAAGATATTATTTTTAAAATATTCATCCAGAGTGTTTAATCTGCAGGATGAATTCTTTCTTTTCCTGCCTGTTGCTGGTGCTGGTTGGGGTCACTGTTATGTTCTGGCTGGTATTGGAAAGGTGGTTACTTAGACATGGGGGAAAGATAGGGTAATGGAGTTTAACAGCATTGATTTTACATGGAAGGCTCATTCTGCACTTAAACCCCTCCTTTCCCCGTGAATACCTTATTTAAATGGTTGGTACATAATTTTTTAATGAGATGTTCCATGATCCATCTGACCAAAGACTGGGAAAAGTATGGCTACACAAGAGGGATAAAAAGCTTCTGGATTTGTTAACTCCCTGATTTTCTGATTTGTTGATTTTGTGGGGGGGCTTTCCTTTGGCAAGAAATCCCTTTTTTACCCCACCTGCCCCTAACCCATTAAAATGATTACAGGAACCAGAACAGTTGCTGGTGCATGCTGGAGTTTGTCAAGTGACTCTTTGCCCAGAGTACCAGCCTCGTTATTTTTAACCAGTGCTAATCAAGTTTTGAAGCGTCCATTATGCCCTGGTCCAGGAGCAAACCAAACTACATTACAAAACACTTAAGCCCTGCAAAAAATTTCCTGACCTCTGAAATCTCTTATGACCTAGTTGCAGCTTCACAATGTCTAGCACTAATCTCTCCATTAAAGCCTTTTCACCTATTTCCTAAACTGCTGTACAATGTATGTATTTAGACAAAAGCAGCAGCTTTCAGAGCCATTAAAGGCTCAAGCCAAAAGTAAAGATGATTTTCTTATGGCTGAGGATGTCTGACAGCCTCAGGGGGTTGGACAGCACCATGTTCTTCAGCTGGCCCTTATTTAAGACAACCTGTGAGTGTCAGGATTACGATGCTAAGATTACTGTGGTATTTAAATATTATGTTATTAGTCAAATACTGGTATGTATAAACCCAAGATAATTTGGGGGGGAGAGAGGATTGGGGAAGGGGGGAATTCACTGTCAAGGCTCAGATTTAAGCTGTTAGATTCAGCTCACAACTGAGTCTTTAAAAATATGTTTTCCCCCCACTTATAAACTGCTTATTTATATTTACTGCAACTTAAATAATTCCCCTCAAGTTTGGTGACTCTGCTTTCTTTTAATTCACTAATCACCTTCCTAATGGAATCAAGTGTGTAGCATTGGTAGCAGAGTGTGTTAAATCCTCCTCTTCACTTGGAGGGAACGAGAACCTGAAATCTGTGATAGTCCCCACAATTTTAAAATTCCTGAAACTCTCAGAACTCGTACAAAAAACAGCCAAAAGCAGTCAGGGCTTACCTCTCCTGAGGAAGAGCACACCTGTCAGCTGAGCAGAGGGTTTGCTTTGCTGTGAATAAGTAGGAAGAAAACCAAATTAAGAGTCTCTTCCTGACTCACCCTGATCCTTCAGCCTTTCCAGAGGCAGAGCAAGGACCCATATGAGGTCAGAGGAGTTGCCCTTATGATTTTGTTTTTCTCCATCAGGTGGGCAGGGCGATAGGTCCAGCTCCCAGCAGCCCAGTCATCAATGTCTGAATGTGGAGGGGATGATTTCCACCTTGACAAGGTACAGATCATCTGCTTTGAAAAATAACTTTGCAAGGGATCATGATCCCATTTGTACTGCAGGTTCATGAAATAATGAGCCTGTGGGGAATGGGGCCGTAACACCTTTCCCTGTGGAGGAAAAGGACTCACCCAAATCCCTTGCAAGCCTCATTTCAGTTCTTTTACTTTTGAAACCAACCCTAGTTTAGATGCCTCATCTCTAGGAGTCTTGGACTCCTCTGAAAAATCAGAATTCAGAGCCCCTCAAGACCTGGTACAAAATACAAGGACCAGAGCAAGTTGATTTGGAGCAGCAAATGGACAGAAATGAGTTTCCAGGGGAGCCACTGGCACTGCCTGCACTGCCTGGGGTTGTGCCATTCGCCTTCCCTCGTTCTCCCACTTTTTATTGGAGTTGTTTCAGTTGTCATTCTTCACAGTGCTGTGGTCTCAGGATCCAGTTAAGCAAAACCCACATTATCCACACTACCTAACAGTGTGACATCTGTGAATGGCTTTCTAATTACTCAAATAAATCAGCATGATTGGAAATTCTTGAGATTTTATTGGGAAGGAAATTTATAGTAATTAAACCAAATTAATTTTGGATTTCTGTTAATCCAAAGAAGGTTTTGGAAGCTTTGGGTTAGACCTAAATTTTCTCCCGCAAGTTATGTGGGTGAAAGAATGAGAAATTAATTGATTTTGGACAATAAGATGATAATAATAGGAGAATCTTCCAAATGAGCTTGCTATGCATCTTTCATCAACTGCAGAGTGTCTTTTCTGGCATCTAAAAATATCGTTCAGGGCTTTTACTAAAGATTCAAACAGACTGAAAGGAATCTTTTTTAATCAAAATAAAGAACCCTTTTTAATTACTCAGACTCCTTCACAGTTGGAGGTAATAATTGTCTTACGTTCTTAAGTAGTGCTGTTATTAGCCTGCCCTGGGGCTCTTCTATTTTCCAGAAGTTGGCATCACTCTCTGTTGAACGCCAGGATAGAGCGTGCATCAGCTTAAATGTTTCTGTGCCTTCGGTGCTGGGAGTGATGCAGGTTGAATTCAGCCTCCACTTTCAGTCCCAAAATGCCAGGGGACACTAACAGGAGCCAGTCCTAAATCCCAAGGGATGGTAAAACCATGTTCTGCAGAAAATTATGTTTTCAGGTCCACGTGTAAGATCATCCTCTTTGTTTTTTCTTAAGCACTTTTTTTTGTTTGTTTGTTTGCTTTGGTTTTTTTTTTTTTTTTTTTTTTTTTTTTTTTTTTTTTTTTTTTGTTAGAGTTTTCTTTAGGTTTGGGGTGGAGGAGGTTTGGCATACAAGTATCAGTCAAGTGAACAAATATGTTTTCTCTTTGTTTTTTGCCTTTTAAACCTTCCCTCCAAGGCTGTTGGAGGGGGAAGCAGAGCACAAGGGCAGTGCCATGTCCTCCTTTGTAGCTGTACAGGTGGAGGTTTGCAGGATTATCAGGATGGGAATTTACATTTTTTAGGGGGAAAACAGGATTTATGG
Organism: Catharus ustulatus; assembly: GCF_009819885.2. Taxonomy (NCBI): domain Eukaryota; kingdom Metazoa; phylum Chordata; class Aves; order Passeriformes; family Turdidae; genus Catharus; species Catharus ustulatus. The sequence goes on from NC_046262.2 coordinate 1,989,338, forward strand.
GACCAAGGATTGCTTCATGAAGACTCCTCAATGCCCAACTGCTAATACTTGATGTAAAATTAACTGCTCTGAGTAGAGTATTGCAGACCCTGAGGAAGGATTTTGAATATTCATGCAGATTTTTCTGTCTTCTGCTGTTCTTCTTGGCCATGGATAGTGCTTCTGGGTCCATTTACTTTTGGTCAAAACACTTTTGTTGTGTCTTTTTCTGTGGCTTCTTCCAATGCTGAGCAGCAATGTGTTTTCAACTGCAATAGCTATTAGTGGAAGCAGAATTAGCCAGAAAGCCTTTTGACTTACCACACACCAAAAAACACAGAATAGAGGTGTAATATTGGTGGAGTCAGATTCTGTCTCTTCAGCAGCTGTAATCTTTTTATTCGTCAATAAAAATGGAATGGAATGGAATGGAATGGAATGGAATGGAATAGAATAGAATAGAATAGAATAGAATAGAATAGAATAGAATAGAATAGAATAGAATAGAATAGAATAGAATATAGATTAGAATAGAATAGAATAGAATAGAATAGAATAGAATAGAATAGAATAGAATAGAATAGAATAGAATAGAATAGAATAGAATAGAATAGAATTCTGAATCAAGCACACTGTGCCTTTCCTCTGTAGGTGTAAAGGTGAAACAAAAAAAGGCTCATCCCAAATTGCTGAAAGAAGAGGTTGGATGTAGAACCAAGGCATCCTGATCCCCATGTCACCACTTTCACCCTATCAGATGTTCACTCCTGCCTGATTCATCTTGTCTCCTTTACCTTAAAATGAAACAACAATTTGGTTGGAAGGAACTCAGTGTGTTTAATTGCTGTGAGAGGAGAAGAGCACAAGTCCAGAAAAATAAGTAACTCACCTCATAGAGCACAATCGATTTCAAGGAAGTCTACAAAGAGAGGGAAAGAGAAAAGAAAGGGAAAAAAAGAGCACGAAGATGCTGCCTCTGTGTCTGCAGAAGCCGTGTGTTTTGGCCCAGTTATTCAGCAAGGGATGTGGCAAAGAGAGACTAAATCAGCTGCATCAGAGCATCTTCTGGGGCCATGGCACCTGAGGTGGGTTTGGTGGAGGGCCAATCCCTCCACATTAGCAATTGTTGAGGGTCTGTGATGGGGAGCTGGTTGCCCTGACAGGATGAAATGGTGATGTTTCAATGTTTCACATCAAAAGCTGAGGAAAGCTTTGCTCCATATTAGTGGAAATGAGAAACTGGTTTGGATATTTTTGGTTTGGAACACGTCCTGAACTTGATGTACACCAGGAGCTGATGGAACTGTTGCATTGCAAACCCTTGGCACAGCCAAGAAAAGGCCTTCCACTGAGTCAACTCTTGGGCTTGAAATGCTTTCAGTAAATCAAGGCAAGGTCTGGGTGAAAATTCAGGAGGCAAAGAGTTAAGCTGCTTTCATGTTCCAGGTACTTTCCACTAAAGAAGCCCTATATCAGAGTGCAGTATCTTCCTGAATGTGAGTTTAGACTGCTTTTGTGCTAATGCATTTATATTGTGATTGTGAAAAGCTTTTTTTAAAGAGGAAGATAAATCTTACCCAAATCTGATAATCATTTTTAAAAATCTCTGCTCTGAGATTTATGTTGCTTTTTTTTCCCCCTCCCCCTGACTAAAAAAAAAAAAAAAAAAAAAAAAAAAGGGAAAAAAAAGAAATAAAAAGGAAAAACAACCCTACTGCATCAAAGACAGAAATAATGGCTTGTAAGTACTTAAAAGCTTATGGATAGGAAACTTAAAAAACTGGTCGGATTCAAACCAAATCCTATCAGATTTTCTTGGTTCTCATAAACCTTTAATCAGCTCCCATGGGGCATTTTTACTAACCATAAAACATGTGATTAGGAGACACATGAACTGCTGGAATTATGACAGGGAGATGGGCTTTGACTTTAGCCCGACTTAAGGACGGCAGCGCAAGGAGCCGCGGCAGCGATCTGCCCCAGGAGAGCACGAGAAGCCAGACTGGTGACAGGACCCTCACCCACCCTGTCTCAGCCCTGGGAGGGGCTCTCAGAGCCCAGGCACCCTCCTGGAGTGACCCTTGGCGCTGTGTGAGCCAGCTGCTGTGAGTGGGAATGGGATGACCCGCCAAGGAGAGCGGCGCGGGCTGGGATGGTCCCCATGGCAGGACGGAGAATGTGGTGCTTTCCCCAGCCCTTTCTGTAGGGTGGTGTCTGTCTGGTAGGTGCAAAGTGGGACCCAGGGTGCCTGGTGGCAGCCTGGCCCATCCAGATCCAGCCTATGAGCTTGATCCAGTCTCTTTCCATCTCAGGGCTTGGTTGGTTTTAAATTCCACTTTTCTGGAGCGTGGCTTTGGAGTTGAGCCTTGACTTGTATGTACTTTGAGTCAGGATCTCTGGGTGCTTCTGCCTGATTTATATCTGCTGGGGCACAGTCACAGACAGAAGACATTTTCAATTTGAATCTTAAAATCACAGAATGGTGTGGGTTGGAAGGATCTTAAAGCTCATTGCATTTCAAACACCCTGCCATGGGCAGAGACACCTTCCACTAGACCAAGTTGCTCAAAATAGGCTGCAAATGGCTTCTTGGCCCCTTCATGGGGGAAAATAAATATTTTATAATTTATTTGTAAAGGTCCCATGCATCTCTAGGATAGAAATATGCTGTAGACAGCATAGAAATCACCAGTATGGTAAATATAATTTGGCATTTCTCTGTGTTAGGTGTTACTGATAATTGTGAGAATTTCTATTTCTGTATTTCTGCCATTCAAAAGCAGTCTTATTTGGAAAAATCCCCAGTGTCTAGATATGAACAGGTCTTTCTAGGACATTGATATATAGGCAAAGTTGCATGTCCTGTCTTTTTACCCAGGTGAATATGCAAGGCTGGCATTCTAAAGGACAAATATGTATAGACCTATAGAGAAATGGTATGTACAGACCTGAATGTCTGGTTGGGTCATTTCAGATTAGGGAAAACTGCTGATCTTTTAACTGACACCACTGCACGTTAAGCATCACCCCACAAAGCACATTCACTCTTTTTATGTGGATATGATAAAGATTCCACTTACATAAAAAGAGCTGACATTATATCTCTGTTAGGGTAAAAAAAAGCAACTTGAGTCTATTACTAAAACCTAACTTAACATAATCACTTGAGCACACCATGCAAAAATAATTCCAGGGAACCTGGATATGTGACACTATTTTACTAAGCTGCTGGGGGACTGCATACATAACTTAGTTCATCTGCTCTGGTCTTCTCCAGATTCTGCAGGAATTTTCTTGAGTGTATCTGGGAGGACTGTATCAGTTTATGTTATACCAGCTACTGCAACACTCTGCTGCAGGAAAGATTTGCAATTCCTGATGCTGTAATGTCTGCAGGAGTATTATTGTGTGTTAATGTGATTGGACTGTATCGTGGCAGGAACAATAAGGAAATGATGCATGAGCCTTATACTGTGAATTAAAAAATACAGAACCACTGGTACAAGTGAACTCCTGGTTCACATCCACAAGGTTCACATCCAGAACAAGTTTCAGCTTAAAGTCTTCTGGCTTCTGGGAGTTTGGTTTGGCCAGGTAGGAGTGTTGTGGCCATCAGCTGGGTCCAGTTGCCCTGAGAGTGGGTGGACACCCCATCCCTGGAAACATTCAAAATCAGGTGGATGGGGCCCTGAGCAACCTGCTCTAGTGGAAGATGTCCCTGCACACTGCAGGGGTTGGAACTAAATGACCTTTAAGGTTCCCTTCCAACCCAAACCATTCCTTGATTCTGGAGGACAGGCAGAGTTTGGGACGTGCTGGGACCCTTCCTGTGATGGGGCTCTGAGATCCTGGGTCTGAGACCTTCCTGAGTGAGAGGTGGCACAGCAATCTAAAGAGCATCCCACTGCTCTGGGCCACCCATTGTGCATGCCAAGAGATGGCAGGTTGCCCCTCACCAGCCCCTCACCCTGTGTGGCCTTGATTTCACCATGGGGACTTGGGATATCAACCCAGCTTTGCAAGGGGACAATCCTTAGCCTTCTCGCTTTTTTTTTTAATTTTTTTTTACACTGGTTTTGCAGACATTTCCATACAGTGCTGACCTCTTAGCACTGCATAGGAGCCATCTGAGGAATAGAAGCAGTGGCCATTTGGTCACTGGAGAATGTGCCAGAATTCTCTGTTTGGGGTGGGTGATTTCCTTCAACCTGGCATTGCTTTGGAGAGCTGCTTGGACATGATCCCAACTATCCAGGCAGGTAAAAGTGGAGCTGCACAGCTGGAATTCTCTGTAAAGATGCTATGGCCAGGCTGGAGCATCACCATCCAAGTGAAGTGCTGTATCAGCATGCCCTGCTGTTCCCAAAGCACAGAAAATTCAGGGGATGCCCAGAAAACACAGCCCAGATCTACAGGAGCCTCCCAGGTAAGAAAGAGAACCTCCATTGGGACCCCAAAATAAAAATGCATACACATTTTCTGGGGAATCAGAGCAAAAAAAATCCATTCCAATGTATTTCTGTGCAGCCACACAGCGTTTGCTCACGTGGAAACACTTAGGTCACTTGGACTGGAGTCTTGAACACGCAATGACTTTTAACAGGCAACATCTGACAGTACCAAAGCCCTTTGCAGCCCTGGGTGAAATTATGATAACAAGAGAAAAAAGCTATTACTGCCACCATGCTTTCATTATGCAAATGATATTAAGATAGGCTGTGCAGATCGCCCGTGGCTATGCTATAATCTCCATGCAGTGATTATAATGTGTCAAACTTAGTCATTTTGATTATGACATGTTAATTACATGCCATCCTCATGCAGACATGAATATTACTCGCAGTCAAACAAAACACAAATTGGGGGCATTGTTTTTTCTTCTTGTTGTTGTTTCGTCGTCCTTTTTTTTTTTTTTTTTTTTTTCAGTTCTTGTTTTTGCTGCAAATTTTGATGATTAAAGGGATTAAAAGAAAAAGATATGTAACACTGTAAACTCCTTAAACATTGGCCAAGCCATCCCTGACTGCCTGGGTGGAGTGGGGGGCTTCCATCACAAAAAGAGTCTGCAGCTTTATTACTGGAATTTTTTTTTTTGTCCCAGCAGGATTGGTGTTTTAAAATATATGTATTTTATAAACTGTAGAGCTGTGTGGGGTTTGTAGAACAATGGAGTTTTTAACTCTTCATGGGGTTTATAAGAAGAGGGTGCAGATGGCCAGGGTGCCCCCGTTTCCACCATGGTGCAGTGTCCATGGGTCACTTTACTGTGAGTGCTTCCCATGATCATCCTCAATTGTCTGAATTTCAGAGGAATCTTTCTTTTTAATTAAATAATGCTCCAAAGTTTTCTGAGGACAAGCCCTTTTTTTTTTCCCCCTCTGACAGATCTTGCTTAATCCTCCTTGAGGAAGAGCACTTTTTTTCCCCCCTTACATTTTCCAGCAAAAACCACTTTTAAAAATGTTGCTATTTTGAATGTAGCTCACTGCGAAAAAATAGTTTCAGGGGAGATAGTTGAATAAAATATTCCCCCATGATGAAATATGCCATTAAATATAGAAGCAGATCAGAAATCAGATCTTCCCACCGAGATTCCCCTGGATGAGGTATTTAGGTAAGAGGCTGAATAACTGAGACACCTCAGTACGTAAGGAAGGGAAGAAAAAAAGGAAAGGCACCTCACAAGGGAACAACACTTAACTAGACTTATAAATAGCTGGGATTGCAACTTGCCTGATTAATTTGGGGAAATAAACCTCACTGAAAGCTTTTTGCAAATTCATCAGATTTCCTTACTTTAGCCCTCGCTAATGTTTAAAAATAAAATATTGACATCAAAGCTGAGGCATTGGTTTAGGTAATTAAATGCTTTAAGTTACTGGTTCATTAAGAGGCATCTCTCCTAGTACTGTTTCCTCTGAGTTAAAAAAAAAAAAAAAAAGAAGAAGAAAAAGAAAAAAAAGGAGATGATAGCAAGCAAATAAAAATGTGCACAACGGACTATTTTTAGCTAAAAAGTGTGTGATGGCAGGTGGGACAGAACTGGTGAGAAGGAGCCAAAGGATGTCCAAACATCAAGGGACAAGCTTAGAATTCAGAATTGCTTCACCCAAAAATCAAATTCCATCTATATTCCGTGGAGAAAAGTAACAATAAAACTGGTTCTTTCAGGAGGGACCAACATCACTTGAGAGATCTGTCATGGGTGTGATGAGCACAGCAGGGCTGATCTTGATTTTTGGATGCATTTTGGAGCATCTGCAGTGTACATTGTGATCAATTACTGTGATCAAAAATTTTTAACTTCATGCCATAGTCACCATTTTGGCAGCTCCGAGGTGAATTGGCTCTTTGCTTTTTTTAAAGTGCAAAATAAATTTTAAATAAAATAAAAGGCATCCCCCTAAACATTGTGCTTTTACAGAGGGACATTTCAAGGCAAGTTTTACATAGGTTCTGCCCAGAGGGAAATTAAACTCTACATGTAAATGGAGATTACACACAAAGGAATCTATTACTTTCAATATTTCTCAGCAGGAGGGTTCAGAGTTATTTAAATAAGTTTAGATATTAAACCTAAAGTAGCCATTAAAGGAATGTGGATTTGTTTGCCTAGTTTTTATAGAAATCTTTTTTCCTTTTCCAGCTGACTGAAAAATCCATTGCTTGCATGATGGTGAATATTTTTAATGCATAAAAAAAATCAAAGAACTTTCAATATGACACTTCCTTTGAATTTTTAAGCACCAAATTACAGAATACTTATTATAGTAAAATGTCTTCTTTAGGAGAGATTAAACTGCAAACATTTTCTTTACTTTTTTTTCGCTTTTTCCATCTATTCTTTAGAAGAGAGCTAATATAAACACTGACATTAAACCATATTGGCTATGTAAGGCACTTTGATTGTCATTGAGATTATTTTAAAAGTTATTTAGGTCCCCACGTTACATCTTTGCAACTGCATGGAAAATGTTTCACCATGTTTCTCTTTGCAATATTTCTTTGGGGATTCATAAATATTGATTGTACCGTAAAAAATTGATGGAATCTTGAAACAGACTGCAGTCTTGGTAGCTGGGGAATTTACTCAATTTTTCTCAATAGCTGCAGTCTATAAAAAGAGGAGATTTTGCAAATTGTTTCTCACCTTGTCTTTTTAGTATTTAATAGCTCTCAATTCTGTAGCCTCCTGAACCATGCACCGGGTGCGTTTTCCATCAAAGCTGTATCAGGCCTATTCAAAGGGAATTAAAAGGCGAGGTGTGACCAAGGGGTTAAACTGCCTGCATGGCTGGCAAGCCTAACTTTCATTACTGGTGGCAGTGTAGAGCCGTCCTACTGCTCCTTGTGCTAAAACTTTTGTTTAAAAAAAAAAAAAAAAATCCCGCAATATTAATGGGTGCATGCAAAAGGAAAAAAAATAAATAAGGAAAATAAAAACTACCCCTCCACAAAAAAACAAACAAACACCCAACAAATAAAAAACACAATGACAAAAATCTTCCAGGGATTTCTCTCAGTTAAAAAACCCAACCAACCAACCAAACAAACAAACAAAAAGACCTAAAAAAATTTGCATTTCCCTGGATGCCAAGGGATCCCTCAGCATCTTTTTATTAAGCATGGGATGTTCTCCTTGTGATGTGGAAGAGTTTTAGCTCCATTCAGCCACAATCAGGCACAAAGAAGAGATCCTTGGCAAAGCTCTGGGATGGAACCTGTGCCTAAACCCCAACATCCTTCATCCTGTCCCACTGTCCCACATCCAGCCCATCTTTGCTGGATCTCCTTTGTCCAAGGATATTTTGGTGAATGCTGGGACAGTTTGGTAAATGCTGTGGAAGCAATCAGTTTATTTCCCTCTTTACCCTCTGGTGGGACTTTCTGTGCTCCTCTGTGCCAAGCTTGGAGGCAGCAATGATTTATTTTTGGCTGGGTCCTGGCTGAGCTGGGTGCTGGTGATTCCCTCTTCCCCAGCTGTAAATACAGATTTCCCTTTGGATTATTTTGCTCTTCCAAGGAAAACATCGACAGCAGCACTGGGCAGGCAGGATTGTGCACAGGCAGCAGTACCCTTGCTTTGCTCCTGTTCAATTAATGGGCATTCCATGAATAAACAGGAATAAAAGGGACTCTGTAGCACTGGTGGCTTTGCTTTTGTTCATTCAGGCTGGAAGTAGCCATGAGATTTTTTGCAAGGTGATACCTGGGTGTGCTGCAGGCACATGTTTTGCTGGAAATCTGCTCTGCAGGTCTGCCTGGGGTCAGATTTTTGTAAGGGTGCCAAAAAACAGGCTCAGTTACAGGACCAGGAGCAATCTTGTCCTCTATCATTCCACTAGGTCAAACCTGAGATCAGTGAGAGATGTGGAGAACAGATCACCAAAGGCAGAGAAAAATATCATTGGTGAGTGGGCAGGAGTAGAGTAGAAATAACCAGCTCTCACTTTTGAAAAAATAACTTAGAGAAGAATTTTCTGTGCTGGAACTTCTACTCTCATACATTCAATGTGATTCCTATAAATCAGGTTATATATCATATATATATATATATATATATATATATATATATATATATATATATATATATATATATATCTATCTTATATTCTTATATATCATGTACAAGAAACTGTCCAGCTGCTTGGAGAAAACACTGCAGTGACTCAGGAAGATCATAAATGTCTGTTTTTAAGTAGACCTCAAGGTATCCACAGGAATGATCTTCAAGCTGTCCATCAGAAATCCACCTAGGTGTCCAAAACAAAGGTCCTTCAGAAGTCCATCAGGAACATCTGGAGAAAACACTGGCAGAAAACACTCTAATTATTCAAGAAGTTCATGCAAGTTCCTTTTTCTAAGTAGGCCCCCGGCTGTCCAGAAAATAATATCCACAAGGTCCACGAGGAGTCCATCCAAGTGTATGTAAGAAACTATCTCAGAGACCAATGGATTTCCATGTGCCTGGAATTCCACCCCACTGCTCCCTACTGCATCAGACTTTGAGCCAGTGCAACAAAACAAACATTTCCCCTCTGACAAGGGATGCTTTTCCTCTTGGCTTCAAAACCCACCGGCCTCAATTAGCAAGACCCAAGGAGATTTTGATATGCTGAAGCCAGGACATGTTCTGTAAGGAGAGAGGCTCTGCTAAAAGGGTTTCTGCTCCTGGGGGCTCTTTGCTGCTGCTTTTGGAGCGCATTCCATTAACTTTAATGGGGGCTCAGTGTGTGTGGGAGCTGTGGAAAAAGCTGCATCAAGGCTGGGCCTGTTGCAGTAATAGGCCATGAGGTTTCTGTGCTCAGTACTTTAAGGTTTCAGTCTCCCAAACTGGAGTAGGAAACCCAAACAGCTCAGATGAGCTGCTGTTGGCTTCAGCGTGAGTGTTACTGTAATTATGAGGTTACGTGCAGCTTGTGGCCAGCAAGGGCTCACCTGTGCACACTTGGACTGCACCTGGCTAGGTGCCATTTGTGGCTTCCCCATCTCCTGCTCATCTCCTGCTGGCCTGGGACCTGGTGCACAGCCTCTTTGCAAAACCATGAATGGAACCCCAGGATGGTTTGGGTTGGAAGGGACTTTAAAGCTCATCTCATTCTGAGCCCCTGTGCATGGGACATATTCTGATGGATCAGGCTGGTCACGGTCCCTGGGCAAGACAGAGGAACTTGTGACATTAAATCTGCAAAGGCAGCTGAAAAGTCTGAAATTTGAGGCTGAGGTTTAATATAGCCAAGAAGTGAAGGTACAGTGTGAAGGAAGGTGTGACAGGAGGGAGGGGATGTTACTGCAGGGGTGTGTAGCCCCTGTGCTCATTCAAGGTGTTCATTCACCCTTGAGCCATGGGTTTGGCTGTGTTAGGGCAGCAGGGCAGGACGGGCACAGTCCCAAGTGCCAGCTAGCCCAGGCAGGCAGGGGACAGCCCAACCAACTTCCCCAGTACAGGTACAGTAATTTCACGATTATAAGCCGCACTGAGTATAAGCCGCACGTTACAATACAGAGTGTGATAAAAGGTTTCTGTTCTATCACCATCTGTTGAGGGTAGGGGCAGTGATCCTTATCTCCATGGCAGATATTCTGCTAATGGGCCATCCACTGAAACCAGGCAGGGCATTGTTCTTTATCTTTTCACACCCCATCCTTCCTCCAGCCAGTCATTTTCTGCTCATGGCCATTGAGTCCCACTGTGGCACTGATAAAATTACTGCATCCCATTGGGAGTTGCTCCAGCCAGGGGGAAGAGCCCAACATTTCTTACCAAGATAAAAACAGAGGTTTTGGGACACTAAGGGAGCCCTTTCTCCACTGGACTCCAGAGGAAAACCAGATTTCTCCACAGCCCCACTGGAGCTCCAGAGGGAAACTGCACCTTGTACAGGAGCACTGCTCCAGCTGAGCCACATCTGTCACTGCAGGAGGATGCAGCCACCATGGGATGGGACTGCTGCCAACACCCTGCCTGACTGACGGGTGTCAGGTTGTACTCTGACTGTGTCAGGGTTTGGGGTTTGTTCTTTGTAGTGCTGTATTTCTATTTTAATTTCCCTTGTAAAGAACTGTTATTCCTAATTCCCATATCTTTGCCTGAGAGCCCCTTGATTTCAAAATTATAATAATTTGGAGGGAGGGAGTTTACATTCTCCATTTCAAAGAGAAGTTCCTGCCTTTCTCAGCAGACACCTGTCCTCCAAACTAGAACAACAACTTTTCGTTCTTCGTCCATATATAAACCACACCTGATTATAAGCCGCACTTCGGGTTCGGACCAAAATTTTATTCAAAATGGTGCGGCTTATAATCGTGAAATTACTGTACTTCATCAGCAAGCAGCAGTACCGATGATCACATCAAATCCCACCCCATAAACATTCCCATCTGATAAGAAATGGAGAAGATGATGCCCCAAAAAGATGCAGAGCATGGACACACAAGATACCAGAGAAATGGGAACAGGTTACCTGCTGATATCTTAAAGCACCAACTCAAACTCCAGGAGTAATTGCTGAAATGCTGTATCATTTTTGTTTTCCTTGCAGAAATATTTGTTGGGATTATTTATGTATCATATTATATTATTATTTTGCATATTATGTTATTTATGTACACAGTTAATATTTGGATGAGTGGACCTAGCCTCAAGCTGAGCTAGGGGAGGTTCAGGTTGGACATCAGGAGTTGTTTTTTCACAGAAAATATGATTACACACGGGAAGGGGCTGGTGGAGTCCCCATCCCTGGAGGTGTTCAAGGACATGCCACTGGAGATGTCCCTCAGTGGGTGACTAGGTGGGGATTGACACATGAAAGTTGTGTTTCCAAAACCACTGCAGGGTGATGGGAATCCCAGCAGTGATGTTGCTATGGGGCAGCTCAGCTCACCTTAAAGAAGCAAATGGAAAAAAAGTGAATGGCTGCGAATATGGGGATTAGGGTAGGAAAATATTCATTGCAGCCTCTACAGGAACCTCCCTCAAACAGAGGTTAAGCAGGTTGGCTCTGGGGAGTAGGATCTGTTTTGGCATGGCACAGCACCACGCTTTGATCTGCAGTTTTATGGTGATGAGCACAAGCAAGATCTCTTCCTCCATTGCATCCACCCCCCTCTCCAGCTCAGTGATGAGGGCAATCCTCAACATTTAACATTATGCTAATCCCTGCCTCACTTGGAACTTAGCCAGTTCATTTTCATGCTACACTGCTCGTTTCCAGCTTCTAACATAGTTTTAAAGTTGCATTAAATAAAGAATGGATGTAAAAATCAAATTAATTACTGGACACTCCATGCTACTTAATTTTAAAGCTCCCATTCCACCAGTATTTCTTGTAATCACAACAAGCTGTGGAGTGCCAGGATGGCCGTATTGCTCTTAAATATGTTGATTAGAGAAAAAAAAAACATGGAATGGAGATAAGTGTTGGAGCATTGATTTGCAATACTGTTTGGAGCTCTTATTTTCACTTCGCAGTTTGCAGCTGAAGGAGCTGGAAAGGGGCTCAGCCTGGAGAAAAGGAGGCTCAGGGGGGACCTTGTGGCTCTGCACAACTCCCTGACAGGAGGGGACAGCCGGGGGGATTTGGGATCTTATCCCAGGGAACAGGGACAGGAGGAGAGGGGACGACCTCAGGCTGGGCTGGGGAGGATCAGGGTGGATATTGAGGAAAATTCCTTCATGGAAAGGACTGTCCAGCCCTGGCACAGCTGCCCAGGGCAGTGGTGGAGTTTAAAAGCCGTGTGGCTGTGGCACTTGGGGACATGGATCAGTGGTGGCCTGGGCTGTGCTGGGAATGGTTGGACTCCGTGGAATTAGATGAATTTTCTGATCTTAATGATTCTGTGATTCTGTGATATCATTAGGAGACAAAATAAAATCACCTTGGATAACAATCAGGTCCTAGGAATCAAGACATACTTTATGTAAGACTGAGGGTTTCTCTGATGGCTAAATTGGGATGAATTGTGACACTCGAGCTCCTTCAGACAGACAGGTGCTCTGGCCTATTTTTTCAAGAACTTGTGCTTTAAAATTACATTTTATTTTCTATGTTGCATGTTTAATCATTACAACATTCTAGTACTGTGTTTTTTAAAGCTAGGCAGACAGAATTTGCCAAAATTTGCATTTGTTTTACCATATATGTAACTTTCAAGGATGAATGCATTTTTTTGTTGGGTAAAGTGGCATAGATAATGTTGCTTGCCAAGTCATAACCTTTTTTGTTTCCATTTAGCTCTGTTCTATAGCTACATCTGGACATCAGCAGAGAGACCTTCCCTTCCACTCTTACAGAACACTTTGGTTTTTACATTTTCTGTGTGGGCTACTTTATTCCTTGCACTCATATAAGACAATTTAATTTTTTTTGATTGCTGGGTTTATTCTGAGGGTCTTTTTGCAGACCCTGCTGCCCACACAGGTACAACCACAGAAATTTTGTCCTTCTCCAAATGATATTTTTCTCTTCCATGGGTTTTCCACACTTTGCTGGGGTGTGCAGGGACTGACCCTGCATGTGTACTCTTCTGTAAATAAAAAGCAGTTTGGTAATTCCAAAACATGTCTCTTGCAAACACCAAGCAGAGGGAGGATGCTTCAGTACTTCAAAGAAACCTGAGAGCAGAGCATTGAACCAGGGCCTTTGAAACTAATGCAGGCTTATTTTTATCATCATGTTGCTATTTTATTATTTGTTAAAATGCATTGTTTAATTTATTTTCCTTGCAAGAAGAGGAAGTATCTAGAATTCAGATTCTGATGAGTAAAAAGCACAAAGCAATGGCACAGAAGGGGTTACACCTGCACAGCCATTCTTCATGGTGCAACTTCTTCCAGGACCTACACAAAAACTTATTAAGCAGCTGCCTGTCACCTCTCCTTAATAAATAAGAATCTCTTTTCAGCCTCTTTGTCTCCTTCACCTCTGGGGCCGGCGTCCTGTAAACACACTGCCAATTAAACCTCACGTCTAGCAAGGCCACAACTAATGAAAAGCAATAGAGAATTCACTGCCTTTTAATGAGGAAAACATTGCTTTTTACAGGGAACAATTTATTGGGCCAATTCCCCCCGTCCATCACCCTGGGGAGCTGCTGCCTTTTTTACCCCCTGTTTGTTACTTTGTCAAGCGCGTGTAAAATTGCACGCTGAACACAGAGGTGAAGGCTCTGACTCAATTTATGTTGTGACATCTCTGATCTTGCTCCCCGGATCAGTAAGCGATGCTGGCAATGATATGCATGGAAATTAATTACTGTGCCCGGCAGCAGTACAGCAGGGCCCTGCTGCTGATAATGGATCAGTTTGCAGAGTTGGTTCCAGGGGTGGCTGCTGCTGTTTGCTGTCACGGGAGGTGTCAGCTGAGTGCCAGGCACCACAGCATCACCACAGCATCACCACAGCATCACCACAGCATCACCACAGCATCACCACAGCATCACCACGGCCGGGGCAGGGCCCCTGGAAAAGGCAAACCAAAGGAAAAAAAAAAAAAAAAAAAAAAAAAACCCAAAAAAACAAAAAAAAAAAAAACAACCCACCCCCCTAAAAATCAAAACAACTACAACAAAAAACACCAAGCAAACAAAATCCCCCAAGACAAAAAACAACAAACAACCAAAACCAAATCAAACCGAAACCTCCTCCCAGAAAAACAAAAAAAATCCAAACGCTCCCCCCAAAAAAACCAAAAAAAGCCTCAAAAAACCCCCATAAAACCATCCCCTGCAAAAACAAAAAAAACCCAAAAACCCCCAAAAGTAAAAGACCAAACAAAACAAAAAAAAACAAAAAGTAAACAAAAACCCCCCGAAAACTCCCAGAAAAACCCCAAAAAAGCCCAACCCACCTAAAACAGACCAAAAAACCCCCCCAAAATCCCCAAAAAACCTCCCAAAAAAAGTAAAAAACCAACCAAAACAAAACAGTAAACTCCCAAAAACCCCCCAAAACCCCTCAACCCCCCCAAACCGTCCAAAAACAAAAAAACTCAAAAAAACCCAAAAAACAAAAAGCAAACAAAGAATCCCAAAAGTAAAAAAACAAATGAACAAAAAACCCAACCCCCAAAAAAACCCCGCAAAACGAAAAAACAAACAAAAAACCACCCCAAAACCAAAACTGAAACCAAAAATCAGCCAAAAACCAAAAGTAAAAAATGGAACAAAACAAAACAAAAAAAAAGAGAGGGGAAAGCTGTGATTTTGGACTTTTTTTTTTTTTCCCTAAAAGCAAAGAGGAGGTGTTATCTGGGAGTACCACAATGTTTGAGCAAGGGGAAACTTCTACCGAGCACACACTATTAAAGTGATATATATTTAAATGAAAAAACAACATATAGATGGAGAGGCCACATTGAAACTGAATAATACTGGGAATAAATGTTGGTTAAAAGCCTACAGGTGATATCACCCATGGTTATAATATGTGTTAGCTCTGTTAGCCTTGCAGCCCTTTATCCTAGGATTTGCAGTTTAAAATGCAGTCATAGAATCATGGTTTGGATTGGGAAAAACCTTAAACTTCTTCCTGAGTGGACTGCTTTTTGTTTGTTTGTTTGTTTTGGGTTTTTTTAGAAATTTTTTTTTGTTTTTTTGTTTTATTTGTTTGGTTTTGGGGTGGTTTTTGGGCAGTGTGGTCCATGAGCATCCTTGAATCCCTTCCCAGGTCACTCCTTCCACAGGTACAACCCCTCCTGAAAGGAGGGATTTCAGTCCCAAATTCCCAGTCGTGGTCTCTAACACCTCCACCTCCCCTGGCACTGCCACCTTCCTCATCCCATTTATTTTGGCAGTGGAGAAGGGGCACTGGTCACTTCCATGTCCTTCTGGGAGGAGCACTTGGACACTTACTGGGGTTAGAAGGATACAAGGAAAGTAAACTCTACAAGAACTTTTGCTTCATGCCTTCATAAAATCCTCCTGGCAAGGCATTATTGTCTGTAATTTGACATTTTTATCATATTATTTTTCATAACTTTGGTGTATCTAGTGAGGGATTCCCTTTTCTGCTTAGTTCTCACACTGCTGGGTTCACATACTCACGGACTTAATTTAAAATTTCCTTAATTTCTCACCACTTACTTCATGGTTTTGCACACTTTTAGGCCCAAAAGGGCTAAAAAAACAAGACATGATGCCCATCTAAAACCTCAGCACTGGGGCTCCAAGGCAACAGGGATGATGACACACTTGGTCCAAACACAGCAGAATTCCCCACAAAAGTAATTATTCCCCCCAAAAAATGGAGGAATCTAGCTCCAGTTGGTGGCTTTGGGGTCCCTATTCCCAGCCCAGTCACAGTAGTTGGTTTTTTTATAACAAATGTTTCCTTTTCGTGGCACTGACTTTCATTTCACCCGTGTTGGAGCAGCCATTCAAGTCTCTAATGGCAAGAAGAACACCTTAAAAATATGTTTGTAAAAATGTGGGGAAACAAAAGAAATGGGTAGTAACAAACATCTTGGGAGAGGAGGCAGAAGGAGAAGAAGCAGGAATATCCATTAACTGGTTTTGATGCCTTGAGTGATGGCAGTGCTTGCTGGTTCCACATCCCCACAGTCCTGATGCTGTCACCCTCCACCCACAACCACTTTGCTGTTGGTAGGGTAACATTTCAGAAAAGGGCAGGTGATCCAAAGAATAAATCATACATTTGGACCTACCTGGGCATCTTCTTTGACCCAGTTTGCACACACACCAAAGAGCAAATTTTGGTTCTTCCTATTTACCCCCAACAGAGAAATCTAGAAACTGCCTGAAATGTATAAAAAGCCCAAGATTATTTCAAAGTTCTGAAAAAAAAAAAAAAAAAAAAAAAAAAAAAAAAAGAATGAGGGAGAGCTGTGAAAGATCATTTCTTTCCTAATGTGACTGTTAGATTTGGCTGGTTTAGCAATTAAACTTTTCCTTTATTTGTTACCCCTACAGACCCCTGGTTAGAATAGGATCCTGAAGTTGAGTCCGCCAGAGCATTGGGCTTACATGATTCAATTAACCTTTAAGGTAGCTCTGGAAGTTGGTACTCTAGGAGATCCTTTTGTTAATTGGCAGCCTGACACAGACAATTAAGTTTGATCAGATGAAGAGGGCATCAGGGACATCATTAGCATACTGTACTGAAGACTACGTGGTGTGTAAAAGTTGTTTAATTTCTGCCAAGGAAGAAAGCGGGGGGCTGGGGGAGCCCTCCTTGCACATACAGCATTTTGCTTATTAAATATTTCATTTCCCTTGCCATAAGCTGCAAGTGTTCCCATTTTTTACCCCTCCTTTTTGGTTTCTTTGCACTGCAGTGAAATCCACTGAATGATCGTTCCTCTCTTATTAAAACTTCTGCACTTCACTTGAAGTATTGCACTAAAAAAACCCTAAAACAAAACACAACAAAACAAAAATCCCAAGTAGCCAAAACAGCAACAAAACCAGCAGATTTGCTTCAGGGATGGTGACAAAGCCCATAGTGGATGGAGTGTGAGCTGGTATGGTTAAAGTGGTGAAAGCTGGGGATGTCTGGGTGAGATCTCCAGACGTCCTCGGACCAGGGAGTAACAGAAAAATAATATAAAAAATACTTGTGGCTCTCACATGCAGAGGGTCTTATAGCAAAGGTGTCTGCACATCTCTGGGATGCAGGGGTGATGCTGGGAAGAGGTGTCACATTCCTCATGCCTGTCTTTGCAAAGGCAGGAAGAGGTGACCCCACACTGATGGGTTGTGAGGTTGAGTTAGTGATTGAGAGATGTTGTTTTTTGCATTTCTCTTGCCTGGTATTAACAATAGTCACACAGCTGAGGCTGTATTAGAAATGCTTGGTTTTTTTCAGGCACTACTGGAGAGCAGAATGGAGGTGAGCCAAATTATGGCTATCTGCAAGGTTTAACCACCACCACCATCCTACTGAATCCTACAGGATTACAGCACCTTGCTCACACCTGCTGCTGTGCAGCCCCTTTTGCTCCCTCTTCTTTCTCCAGCCCTTTTCTGTGAGCAAGAGAGAAGGCAATACAGACATAGAGTGGTTTGGTTTGGTAGGGTCATTAAAAACAAACCCATTCCAACCTCTTGTCATTTACAGGAACATCTTCCACCATGCCAGGTTGCTCCATGGCTTCTCCAACCTGGCCTTGGACACTTCCAGGGATCCAGGGGCAGCCACAGCTCCTCTGGGAAACCTGTGCCAGTGTTTCACCATCCTCACAGTGCAGAATTTCTTCCTAACATCTCATCTAAACCTCTCCTCTCCCAGTTTTAAACCATTCCCCCTTGTCCTATCAATACCTGCCTGTATAAAAGTTGTTCATCCTCTTTTTTCTTAAGTACCCTATAGGCACCTGGAAAGGAAATGAGGCACATAAAACCAGCAGGCACAGGATACCAGGATTCTCCATCCTCATGCCACATAGGCAGGCTCTTTGCTTTCTCATTAGCCTTACAAAGTTGCTTCAGCAATTATGATATACATTGCGTAATTCTTATAGCATTAGCCTTGCTGCATAAGTCATTAATGAGCTAAGTTAGTGATAGCAGCAAATGTAGACTCTTGTGCTGTGTGATGCTAATAATATCTGTGAGATTTTAGTCCTAATCCAGGGAGACATTTTCAGCCCTCTACTGCCTTGGCATCGTGTAATGGAAAATTAATGGGAAGTTGCAAATGCAGAATGAGTATCTTTTTTGGTTTTGCTGGCTTGCTGTGCCCCTTGTAAGGTTTTTGCACAAGAACAAAAGAGCTGAAGATTAATCCAGACCAATATCCAACAGTGACCAACACTCAGTGCCTTGGGGAGGACACAGGAACAGGGTGAACACACAGAGACTCCTCCCCAGGATGCTCT
Organism: Catharus ustulatus; assembly: GCF_009819885.2. NCBI lineage: Eukaryota > Metazoa > Chordata > Aves > Passeriformes > Turdidae > Catharus > Catharus ustulatus. The sequence continues at coordinate 2,007,652 of NC_046262.2, forward strand.
TCCAGCCTCCAAAACCCTTTGGCTCCAAGCCCTTGTTTTCCACAGGTCCAGCCCCCAGCAGAGTCCCACAGAGCAGACTACTCAGAATAGTAGTACTTGTGTATTTTTATGTATTACTCTGTTTTATTAATATATTATAGCTCCTGATGAATTTTCCTCCATAAAATTTTGGAGCTCTTTTGAACTCCCATAACTATTTCAATACTTCGGCTGCTAAATAACAGCAATGGGTGGTGAGTGTCCCTAACTCCCCCATGGTAACTTGTAGGTGATTTCATGGTAGGAGTTAATATGGGAATGATGGGATTTTGAGCTGTTTTTACAAGTCTGTGCCAATAAACCTTTGTTCTGCACCTACCAAAAGATTCCCAGCATTTGCAGAGACCAAGCCACACTCTGCAAGTCTTTGTCAAGGAGAAATGGAGATGAGATGGTCACTCTCCAAAGTAAACTGTCTCCTGTAAGCACCTCCTTTCAGGTGGGAGGAATCCAGCTAAATCTGTTTCCTACAAGTCAGTGATGTGCACATGGCCTCATTCCTCCTGGGCAGTCAGGGATTCCTATTTACTCCATCCTGTTTTCCACCTCCTTTTCCAGGGGGAAGATCCCCTCAAAAACAGAGTCATAGAATCACTGGAAGGTTGGAAAAGACCTGTAAAATTGTCGAGTCTGATTTCTGGTTGACCAAACAATGCTGAGAAATGGTTTTTACCAGTCATTGGTGGCTAAAATTTTAGAATGCAAAAGTCCATGGCTCTGCATCTCCTGACAGAGGCAGCAGGGAGAGGCAAGGAAAGGGACAGGGATATCAGCAAGTTATGGGCTTTTACCCATTGTCATGAGTCTTCAGCTCAATAAATCAGTGAGAGGGTATGTCAGGACGTGAAATGGTGGAAAAAAACCCATTACTACGAAGAAATGGGAATTGTGCCAAATTCCTCTCCAGAACTTAGCTGTGGAGCAGGGATTTTCTGCATCCTGATTGTGTCATGGGTGCCTCCTGCAAACTCAGGGACAAAAACAGATGATTCCTGCTCCATCTCCCAGATCAGGAGCATAAGAAAAGGGTAAGATGGTGATGGAAAATTAGAAGTGCATCAAAGGCAAATTCTGCACTAGTGGTCTGTGCTGAGAGCACCGGGTGTCAGCTGGGCCAGCCTGTGAGCAGGTGTGCCCCTTGCACCAGGACTGAGCTGGCCTAGCTCTGCAGAAATGCAGAACAGGATGTTTTTGAACCATAGAGGAATAATACTTGAGATGTACTGGCTGTACAGTTTCATTAAGATGACATAACATCTTGGATAGATTATAATTTTATAATACCTTTGCATGCCACTGCTATTACTACTATGTTGTTTTATGATGGTGTTAATATACAGATGTTGCTTTAATCTGTTTTTTAATTTACTTTGTATATCCCCTACGTACATTTTGTCGTAAGGTAGTTTATTTTGCAGCAGCTCATTTATTTTAAAAGTTGGGGGGTTTTTTTATATCACTGCTAGCATGCTAATGACATTTATACATGTGTTCTCTTTAATCTCTCCCCTAGTTGCCTGGTACAGAGCACAGATATTATAATTTCTCTGATTTTTCTAAGAGCTGAAAACTGTTTTATTAGGGGTTTTACTTTGAGGTTTAATTTTTTATTTTGAGGTTTATTAAGTACTGCATTTTGGTGTGGTAAACCTTGTGTTTTCACTGATATTTTCATCACAGGGGAAGTGTTGTCACGGTAGTCATGGCGCAGTCCATCTACCCTTCGTCTGATGATCCCTAGAAAACTCTTGAAAGGGTGATTTTTAGGGGATCTTGTGTCCCCTCAATTTAGGGGAAGAAGGTAAAAAATTTATGCTAACCTCTAGAAGTCACATCTAGTTAGGACCTGGATTTTTTTTTTTTTTAATTCATTCTACTAAAAAGCCTAACCTCAGCCCAAGGAGAAGGATGCTCCTGTGCTTGGCTATAGATGCCACACCCAGGCTGAAGGGGAATTTCTCCCAGCTGAGATCAAGTTGAGCAGGACCTTCAGGATTCCTTCCCACCTAAATCAATCTGCAATTCCATCACTTGGCATTTGGGGCTGTACCAGTAGGGCAAGCAGGTCAAACTGGGGAAAAACGACTCGAGGGCTGGAGGATGGCACAAAAACAGGGGGAGGCATGGCCTGGATTTACAGAATTGGATGAATGATGCTGGTAGCAGGTTCTCTGTGTGTTTAGTTGCAGGGACAAAGCAAAGTCCCATCCCAAAAGTGCAAAGATGTGAAGGAGGGCACATGTTTGTTGGGGGGGAGAAGGAGGAGGAGGGAGTAGCATCATTCAGAGCAGCTTCCCATGCTGGACTTCTCAAATTATGTCTAATTAAGTCTGCTGCCCAGAATGCCATCAAATTAGCAAGAGAACAAATTGCACTGACTTTGGTGGGACGACTCCCTCGTTCCATGCTGCCCTGCAGCGTGGCTGCTCTGTCTGTGGCTCTGCTTCACTGAATTCCTGGTGAAACCCTTCCCAAAACAAGGACAAATGAGCATCCAGCCCTCTCCACAGGCTTTGACTTGATGCAATATCCTGCCAGAGCTCTCCAGCCTCCTCAGGGAGACCTTCTTGCTTTGCCTGAAATTTGTATATTGGGAAAGGCCTGAATATTTTTCCCATAACTTGGTGGGATGGAGCTTGAGAAATGCTGCTGTAGGTGGTTTCATGTTGCCAAAATGTACTTGCTATTTGATGATGTGAGGTTCGGAAGGCCTGCTGTTCCCAATTGTCCATTGCATATTAAGGATGGTTATAGCCAAGAAGACTTCTCTATTTATTTGCTCCCTTTTCACTGTGACTTTATTATGTATGAGCAGCTTGACTGTGATACTTCTTTTGTTTTACATTTTGCATTCATTAAAAACCAGTCATCTGCATATTTTGTGAACCCTCAGGGGTCTCTTCTCCCCTTGATGCATGCGTGCCAGTCCCATTAGCATGGATGGGAATTAGGAGCTCATGCTGAAGAGAAAACACAGGCACACCTCCCTCTGTTTGTCCTCCTACTATTCAACTAGGATATTAAAAAAAAAAAAAATCATTACAGAGGATATTCACTTTGTGTTTTAAAAAAAAAAGAAAGGGGAAGAAAGGAAGGGAAACTTGACCATGTATCTCAGGAGATTCTTTTTATAGCCCAAGGCTAAAGATCTCTTAAACAGAGGATGTAAGTCATTTCAGCATCACTGAGATTTACTATTCTGTCTTTACCAGTAAGTAAAGTGGGCCAGACCCACTCCCCAGCAGACAGCACAACTAGTGTGCTATGACTTGCATCCACACCAGTCCCCTTTTCCTCCCCAAGCCTTCTAACCTGAAAGGGAGGACTGGCAAAGCTTTCTGGCCCTGTTTTGGTCACTAAAAGTCACCATCCATGGTTTGATCCTGTTTCTGACACCCTTGAAAGAGTTGCAGGCTGCACTGTGGTGCTCAGGGTCTCCTTGGTGGTGCTGAGGGTGTGGATGAGGAAATCATAGGATTTTCCTTAAAGCATTCACTGGGGAATACTGGGGATTCCTGACTGACCATCCCAAAACTACTCCTCCCCAAACTGCTGGGCCAAGTGTCCAGGTGAGAGTCCTGTGGTGGATGGGGAAGCTGATCCTGCCCTTATCCCATTTTACAGGGGGCTGCTCTCCTCCCTCCCCTGCTCCTGTTGAGCAAGGGATCAGGCTGTGCATTCCTGCTCCCTGCGAACAAAGAAGTGATTTATTTTTTTTCCATTTCAGTTAAAACTACTGGTGCATGGTGGCCTCTGGTACAGGGATCCCCTCTTTTCTCTGCCTCGTCTCTGAGGGTTAAAGCAATCAGGCTTCTCCACCCAGACAGAAGTTTTGCATAAAACCTCCCCTGCTCCTCTGTGTTTCAAGTTTGGCAGCTCCCCTTTCCACAAAAATGTGCACAGGAAGATGCACAGAGAGATATGAATTTATTTTCTGCATTGTTAAAGCTTCAACATTGCCCTCAAATCATCCTGACACAAAGGCAATGCAGCTCGGTTCACCAACCAGCACATTTTGCCCTGAGCAAAGACACTTTCCCATGCATGGAATGATCTCCCACTGTTTCCCATAAGAGCACAGGGCTGGCTAGAGGAATTGAATCAAAAGCTTTCAGAGACAACAACCTGCCTGAAACAACTTGAAACAAATGAGGGCTTGGGATGCAGCTGGACAGTGATAGCTGGGGCCACGTGCTAATTGTGGGATTAAGCAATAATCCTGTTTTATTGTTGCTGCCATGGCTGGAGCATCCCATGCTCTGCGGAGCATTCTCCCTGTCTTTGCAGCATGCTGGTGGCTGTGAGGGCCAGGTGTGTCTGCCAATGTGCTGTGCACTGGTCTGTGATGGACACTGGCTGGGTTTGGCACACTGGGTGCCCTAGCAAGCCAAACACGTTGAGCCTACCTTGTCTGGGTGATGGTGGGTGGAGGGAGAGGGATGGAGCTTTGGAAAATGAGGCATTCTGTGTAGCACAGCTTGCTGGCTGACTGTGGTCCTGTTGCTCTCTGAAATTACCACCATTTCAAGTGTCTGGCTGGAGAAGCCCAGCTCCCTAATGCTTCTCAACTCTGTATTTCTGCTTTCTGTCTGCTGCTGCTGGTTCATGGCCTCAGCAGCACGTTCTAACATCCAGCATTCCTGGAACAAGGAGGTTTTGGATGCCTCAAGCTTGGAAATGTTCAAGTTCAGGCTAGATGGGTCTAGTGGCAGGTTGGAATAGATGACTTTTAGGATCCCTTCTGATCCAAATACTTCGCAGGAACCCAAAGCAAAAGGGGATAATTTCCTAGGATGGGAGAGGTCACTCACCTCTTACAAAGGATCTATCTCATAATTTAGGCTGCTTGGAGACAGCCTACAGATACTAGAACAAAATAACAAGCACTCAATTCCTGTTTCACTTATTTGGCCCATTGATTTTACTGATTGACACATTTATCAGCTGACATCAGGAACAAAGAAATATTTACATAATCATGAAGAGTTGTGGGGTTGTAAGCCACCTTTAGGTCAGCTCCAGAGCTTGTCATTTTTTGCATAAACATAGAGAATTGTAACTTACCTTTTGGGATAAGGCTTTTTCCCCTTGGGTGCTGGGCACTGCCCAGGCTCCCCAGGGAATGGTGACATTCCCAAAGCTGCCAGGGCTCCAGGAGAGTTTGGACATTGCTCCCAGAGGTGCACAGGGTGGGATTGTTGGGGTGTCTGTGAGGAGTTAGACATGGTTATCCTCGTGCTTCCAACTTAGGATATTGTGTTAGGTTCTCTGCACATCTCAGCCCTGCAGAATCATATTCTTGCCTTGAATTACTTCAGCCCAGCTGGTTAATCTCACCCTGTATCATCTCTAGGATAACTTTGCTAAAGCATCTCCCTTCCAGGCTCTTGCCCCTGCACACACTCCCCCTGGTTCAGAGTTTCTGGTTGTATCCCAGATGGTGGCTCAGCTGTGAGCAATGACCCCAGTGCAGAACCAAGTCTGAAGAAAACTTTAATCCAGCACCACTGGCTCTCTCTTACTCCACTAAAATAAAAATAATAAAACCAGAAAGGATGGGAAATGGTTTTACTGGAGCAGCATCAGCGTCTCCATTTGTGAATCAGTTCCTTAAGAGAAGGAGGCTCCATTTAGGTAAGAGGTCTTCACTGGCCTTCAGGTCTGCAGCCCTCCAGCTTTGACTCAGCAGCCTGAAGCAGTAAATCATTAATGGCCCCTTAAAAAAGGCAAGCTAGCTCATAACACAAATCTGAAATGAGGAGAGGAGATGGGTGGAAGATCAGACTTTCCATTCCCAAAATAAAGAATCACAGTCATCCTGAATATCTGGAGAGCACACAGGAGGCCGGAGGCGTTCTCTTTGTTAAATATTTACCACTCAAGTATTATTTGACAGAACATTTCTGGGACTTTGTCTAAGCAGGATGGAGTAAGTGAAACATTTGGATGGGTCAATAGGACCATTTGCCAGAGTGGCTTGTTCTTAAATGGGAATCCAAAGCCAACCAGAGAGAGCTCTGTAATGTTTGACTACTAAAAGCACTGCTCCAGAAATGCAGCACTGTGCTGGCTCCAAGGGACCAGTGTATGGCTTCTCTCACTGACATGGCCAGGACAGGATTTCCTCCTCATTACCAGCTATGCAAACTCCTGGACACGAGCAGGGCAAAGGGGTGAGGTCCTGGTGTCTTGACCTGACAGTGCTCAGGAAGGGATCTGGGCTGATGTGAAATTATTCCCTCAAAATCACGTTTACAACTCATAGAAATCACCTGCATTTAGAGCAGCCTAGCACAGGTCCAATCATCTCCCTTGCAAAAATCAGGGCTCAGGTCCAGCATTACCCAGATAACATTTGAACCTTCTCCCCAGCACTCAGGACTTCACAATAGTTTTAATTAAATTACAGATAATTCATGGCTATCTACATGTGCAAAACCACCAGAAACAGGGAGAAAATTGTTCCACCAATTCCTGTGAAGACACTGCAGAAATTGCCATTCTGTAGATGCACAGCCCAAGTAAAAACATTGTTTTATGAATTTTTTAAGAAAGAAAATGGGTGAAAAACTCAGTTGTTTCAGGTTTCACTTAAAAATGAATGAAGTTTTATCACCTTCCCAGATGTTTTTGAGGAGATTTTGGCTGGATTGACTGCAAGGTAAATTATGCCCGTTAACCACATAGGAGCAAGCCACTGTATTATCAATGAGGTCATTCAGAAGTAAGATAAATAAATAAATGTTCTTCTGGGCACAGATTTGTGTTGTGCTGCTTCCTCCCAGCCTTTTATATTCATCGTCACTGGAAAAGCATGAGACACTGAAAAATCCTTGAATTAAGAGAAACATTACTTAGCAAAGTCCAAAACATCGGGGCATTATCAACATTATTCCCATGATGAATACAAAACACAGCTCTGTACCAGTTATTAAGAAGAAAATGAACCCTATCCCAGCTGAAATCAGGAAAAAATTGCCAACAAAATTATGAGGAGTCCCATTAAGGAGAGCCAGCAGTTATGTTTTGCAGGAGAAAACAGGGTGAAGCAGCAAAGGGAAGGGCAAGAGAGCTGGATCCCCATCACAGCACCGAGCTAAGGGAACTCAGAGGTCCAAGGGTTTGAGCCTGTCTATGGTCTTTAAAATATCAACACTTGTTAAGGCTAATTCAGTAAATGTGATGCCTCCTTTCCCAGCTGCCCAGAATTTACATTTTTGTGAGCCACCTGAGCTGAAGAGTTGCTCTGTGCAAATTACCTCTCTTCCACAAGCTTATCTGCCTCCCCTTGAGCTCAGGCAGACTTTGAGCATCCAGTGCGGTTTCAGGAAGCCAGGCGTGACAAATAAGAACGAACTGGATTATTTCTTTTTTATTCTTCTTCTTCTTTTTTTTTTTTTTATTGTTTTATTAATATGATTTTAAATTATGAAGTTCAAAACACACCAGCAGCTAATTTTGATTCACGAATACACTGGAGGAACCTGTAACCTAGGAACGCTTTGCGAGAGGGGAGAGAGGCACAAAATTTGTCATGCCTGAGGAACCACTCAGCTCCTCCGTACTCCCAAAATTTGCATCACACTGGGCAGGTGCACAGTGCAGCCCAAGCTCAGGGAACCCTGCCTTTGCTGGGGAATTGCTGCACCGCTTCCCACTGGTTTGATTTAAGTCGTTTCAGATGTTAATCTGAAAATTAAGAATGCTGTGAGATGTTTTCAGGTCTCTCTCCATTCAGTGAATTTAGAGGACCAGCCCCTCAACTTTTGTCAAATGTTGCTGGTGTTTTTATCATGTATCATGGAATAGTCTGGGTTGGAAGGGACCTTTAAAGGTCATCTAATCCAAGCCCCCTGCAATCCAAACACCTTCTCCTATGTCAGGGTGCTCAAAGCCCCATTCAACCAGACCATGAACATTTCCAGGGGTGAGGCATCCACCTTTTCTCTGGGAAATCTGTTCTGTGTAAGCATCATGTTGTTAGAAACAACATTTGATCAAAAATTTCCCTTTTTATCTGTCTTGAGTCACACCTATTCTGGTTCTTGAGCAGCAGGACTTCTAGAAACGATTTTCTCAAAAGTTGCTTTCCTAATGTTTCTCTTCCACGTCTAATAATCAACTTGAGTTCATCTGAGGGCTTAATTTCAGAAGAAGACCATTATTGGGTGCCCTCTTAGGTTTTTTTAAGTAGCTATTTCCACCCCACCCTGAAAATTTACAATAACTCATTCAATATATCTGATATATTTGTGATTGCAAACCTTTTGTTTTTTGAGACTCTTTAACAGTTTCAGAAATTATCAGCCTTATTTTCCTAAGCAACATATTTTAAAATATTACTGTTGAAAGCATGGCATATTTCTTTAATTTGAGAGGTAAGGATTAGCAAAGATAGAGTGTAGTCTCTGTCTTTCTGTGTTTCTCCTGGAAATTATGCTTAGTTTTGTTATTCTAGTGCACAGTCACTCACAGGAAAGAAGTTTTGTCTCGTATTCAGGTGGAGCTTCCTGTGCATCAAACACTTGCAGAACAGCCAGTTATCCTGCTACAATAGCTTCTGAATCTATTTCTCACCCTAACCACTGATTCTACAAGTTAAAATTTTTAGGTTGAGGTGAAAAGGCCCCACAGAATCTCTGCTGAAACCTGGAAATATCCTAATCCCAGGAAGTATGATTTTAGAAATCAGGGGTTTCAGGGTGTTTGCAGCATTGCTTGTTCATTTGAGAAAACTCAAATATTTAGCTGAGCTAAACATGCCATGGGCAGGGACACCTTCCACCATCCCAGGCTGCTCCAAGCCCTGTCCAGCCTGGCCTTGGACACTCCAGGGATCCAGGGGCAGCCACAGCTGCTCTGGGCACCCTGTGCCAGGACATCCTCACCCTCACAGTGACAGGCATGGAGAAGGATCCCACCTCTTCTGGCTTTCACTCCTGTTTATCTTCCAGGGTGCAGTGATTAGGCCTTTGACACCAATTTTCACTGCTGCAGACATGACAAAAGAGTACAGCCAGCACCAAAACCATGTCATGGACAGAGGTGGGACTCGATACCCATGCCCATTTTTTTTCTACTACGTCTACCTTTCCCCCCCAGCATCCACTTGGGGTGCAACTTGGGTGGAGAAGAAAGGCTTGAATTAAATCCAGCACTCAGAATCAGCTCCTACAGAGGTGGAGATCATAGTCAACGTGTATTTTCACTGACATGACAGGTTGGCTCAGCCTGGGGTATTTGCCAGCCATAATTACAAGCAGGGAGATGATTTCAAAGGCAGGACCCCTCGCTCGCTCTGCTGTACCCTGGGTAGGCAGGAGGCATATTAGGAAATCACTCAGATAATTTTAAAGAGGATGGATTTGTGATTATGGTGTTTTGACCCACCTGGTAGCCTGCCCTTGGAGCTCTACTTAACAGGTCTTCCTGTGCCTTTTCAAGCAGTTAATTCTGTGGCCAAGTCCCTGAACTCTCTTCCCATTCCTTTTTCACGTGTAGGGCTGTTTGCTTCTCTGCCATCCAGTCATCTTGCGAATGCTTGCTCAAGGACATCGAGGAAGATTTGTGCTAATAATGAAAAGCTTGAAGGGGGCAAGAGATTTTGCCCAGGAAAAATAATGCTGATCGAGTCTCTTGTGTCTCTGTCCCATTGAGAAAGGGGGCTAATAACAGAAAGGTTAGCTAACAGGATGGCTTTTTGGGGCTGTGGCCATGTGAATTAATGCACTGGGTTTGTCTAAGCAAAATTATCCACCACCTTGTAAGGATTCAGGGGTTTAAAATATTTGCTTCTCCCTTTTTAGTTTACAAAGGGGTTTTCCTGGTCTTGCCATCTCCTTCTGTCACAGACTGGTAGCAGGGAAAAGAGAGTGGAATATTTCTGCACTCCTCCTTTGCTTAATACTGGGATATTTTCAGCAGTCAGTGGAGAATATATTTCTAGGTCTGGGAGTTGAGGCTGGTTGTTTTTTGTTTTTCTTTTCCCCTTTGTGTGTTTGTTTCTCTTTGCACCACAAACCGCACGGAGGGGCCGGGAGGATTGTGCATTACATAAGAGTGGCCCTCCACGCTTTAATGTGGGTCTGTGCCGTGCCATGCAGCGAGCATAATGTGTCCTCCCAGGGACAATTTGCATAAAGGATAAATAAGAGAATCACAATGTGAAGTTTATTCATTTTTAAATCCTGCAGCGTTTGTGATTGAAGGCCCAAGCTCAGATGTTTTCCTGATGTGTACCATTAAGAGTCAGGGCTTTGCCTAATGTCTCTTCTGTTACTGCAGGGAGATGTAATGTGCAGTATTTCTCCACACTGGAGTATCATTTTCAGTGTATACCACTCAGCTAGGGAGTGAGGAACTGCAGGCTGCATTATCTTGTACCAGGCCCACTCTCCTTAATTTGCTGTAACCGAGCCAGCACATTAAATACAAAACATATTGATGTTCTCTGAGAACCCTTGAGGGTCTTTACCCTTCCTTGTCAAAGGAACTGTGCAATCCAGGAGGAAAGAAAAAAGGCATTTTGCCATGGTGAAAATAGTTGCACTGCTGGCATGCCGTGGCTGACACAATGCTGCGCTTCCATTTACTTCTCTTAGAGGGGAAAGTCATAACAAAAGCCATTTTACCTCCCAACTCCAGCTGAGGGTCAGCAAAGGGAAGTGATCTGAACCCCAGCTCAGGTTGTGTTGGCAGCAAGGGCATTAACACTGCACACTCCAAAATTTGCTGAAGTCATAGAGTCATAGAATGATTTAGGTTGGAAAAGACCTTTAGGATTATGGAATCATAGGATAGTTTGTGTTGGAAGGGACCTTAAAGATCATCTGGCTCCAACCATTACCCTAACACTGCCGATTCCACCACAAAACTGTGTCCACTCTGGTTATCTCACAGATGAAAACTGGTGGTGAAAGGGTCTGATTCTACCTGGGCACACAGGCAGGAACCTGTCCAGGATGTCATGTCCCACCAAACACCAAATCCTCTGATAGAGGTTAGTAGGCTTGGGCCAGAGTGGTGATGGTGACTCAGGTTCAGATCTGGCTTTTGTTCTCCTGTTAAAGGGTTGTTTCTTTTTGGGCCTGATGCCAGAAAAACCCCAGAAACAAAAAAAACCAAACAAAAAAACAACAACAAAAAAAACCAAAAAAACCCACAAACAAAACCAAAAACAAACCACAAAAAGACCCCAAAAAACCAACCAACAAACAGCAACAACAAAAATAATCCAAATAACTAGTGAGAAAAACAAGCAAGACTGTGCATGACCTGCCAGATCTGCCTTGTCCTGTCACCAGTAAAAAATGTGAAAGAAAAATCGCAGTGTTTTGTAAGCTTGCAAGCATTAGCTCCATGTGTCTGTAGATGGTTGCCTTGCATTACCCAAAGTGAGTTTTGTGGGTTTGGGGATCACAGTTTTAGCACAAAGCTTTCAACATGTCAAAAGGGCGCATTTAAAATTCTAGCAACTGCTTCTTCACCCATGAGTTTGGTCTTTCTCAATCTCAATCTGAAATCTCTCTGATTAGAGTCAAGCTGTTCTTTCCCTGTGTCTTCTGAAGGTGTGAACATCACCCCTCTCACTGGCACCAGAACTGAATGAAACAAGGTGGTTTGTGGATTTGCATCCTGTCATTGACAGTCTTTAGTAAACAGCAAGGGAATTAACTCAACCAAGAGGTTTTCTGTGTTTGGAAGAATTTGCAAGGTCTGTCATGTTGGCTCCCTTGAGGTTCATTAAGATAAAAATTTCAATATTCCTATATTCCTATATCCTAAAGGTCTCTGCGCTCAGCCTGATGATGCTCACTAAATTTGTAAAAACTGGATAATCTTGGAGAGTTCTCATTATCAATTTTGGATGAAACAAAGAAATAGAATAAAAAACATATCAGGGAAACACTTGGAGGCTCACACACATGGACAGTAAGTTATTAGGGGCTCCCTTAAGAAATCAGTTTAACTATAACAACATAGAATTAACACTCTTATGAAGTTTCTCTGAAAATTCTGTATAGTACACATCTCTTTTGTTTACACAGTTTACAGGGTAAATTCCCTGGTTATTCATCCATTTTCACACCAAATCATGAACCTCTTATTGGATTAACTGAGAGCTCTGAAAGCTAAATCCAGAGGGAAGTTGGACACAGTACCATACCATGCCCTTGAGGAATGAGTTTAGGCTGAGTGCGTTGGTCACATTTTTTTGTGAACAGCAACACAGCGTTTCCCAGTACCAGGCTGAATTATTTGAGATGACACAAACTTAAACTTAAGACTCAGGATAGAAAGTAGACTGTGGGTAGACCATGCTGCCAGAAACCAGCCATAAACTAACATTTTTCATTTTTTTGGACATTGAAACCCTATAAAGGGCCTCTTTTGCAGAAGAGTCCCTTCAAAGAGACAAAAACACCAAAACAAAGCCAAGATGGAATTTCTAATCTGGAAATGTTTTTGTGGTTTTTTATAGAAAAAACTCATGTCTGGCTCATTAATTTACATGATACTTTCCATGGGTAATTTCTATTCCTAACCATTTTATGCCGCTCTAACCACAATCCTTCTGATCCTGTGCAATCATTTCTTGTCTGCAGTATGAGAAAGCACTGGAATAGTGAGATAATACTCCACAGTCATCAGCTGTAGAGGCATTTCTCTTTTGCATGCTTTTCAGTATGGAGGAAAAGATTTTCTATTATTCAGAAAATATTGTGTAAAATAAAACAGAGGAGTGTGGAGGGAATGTCCTAGGCAAGAAAGTGCTATCATTTACAACCAGTAGTAAGGAGCAATTCTTAGTTTGGATTGTTCAAAAGAATTGTGTGGCTAAACGAACATAGACCATTCCTTTACATGGATCAGGAAGACTGATTTTCCATCTAGCAAAGAGGGACTTTTTCCCTGCCTATGCAACTGGCAAGGCCCTCTTGAAGCCAGTTGATGTACCGATGGAAACCAGAAGAAATAAGCAGGAAATAAATTATTGCAGGTAAGATTCTGACTTTTTGGAGTTGCACTTTGGTGCTTATTTGGTGGCATTTCAAAAAGAAAATTTTTGTTTCTTTGTGTGGTTCTGTTTGTGGCTTTTGTTTTGTTGTGTTTGGTTTGGTTTTTTTGGGGTTGAGTTGGTTGAGTTGGGTTGGATTGGGTTTGGTTGGGTATGGTTGGGTTGAGTGTGGCTGGTTTGGGTGTGGTTGGGTTGGTTTGGGTTGGTTTAGGTTGGGTTGGGTAGGGTTGCGTTGAGTTGGGTTGAGTTGGGTTGGGTTTGGTTAGGTAGGGTAGGGTTGGTTTGGGTTGGGTTGGATTGGTTTGGGTGTGGTTGGGTTGAGTAGAGTTGGGTTGGGTTGGCTTGGGTTGGGTTGGGTTGGGTTGGATTTGGTTAGGGTAGGGTTGGGTTGGATTGGGTTGGGTAGGGTAGGGTTGGGTTGGTTTAAGTTGGGTAGGGTTGGGTTGGGTTGGGTTGGGTTGGGTTGGGTTTGGTTGGGTTGAGTTGGGTAGGGTTGGGTTGGATTGGGTTGGATTGGTTTGGGTGTGGTTGGGTTGGGTAGGGTTGTGTTGGGAGGGGTTGGGTTGGGTAGGGTTGGATTGGTTTGGGTTGGGTTGAGTTGGGTTTGGTTAGGTAGGGTAGGGTTGGGTTGGATTGGGTTGGGTTGAATTTGTTTGAGTTGGGTAGGGTTGGGTTGGATTGGTTTGGGTGTGGTTGGGTTGGGTAGGGTTGTGTTGGGGGGGGTTGGGTTGAGTTGGTTTGGGTTGGGTAGGGTTAGGGTTGGATTGAGTTGGTTCGGGTGTGGTTGGGTTGGGTTGGGTTGGGTTGGGTTGGGTTGGGCTGGGTTGGAGGGGGTTTTGTTTAATTAACTTTGTTTTTACTGCACTGTGGTGATGCCCATGACTCAGCTGCTCATTGCTGAGCTGCTTGGAGACTCTGTCCTTGTACTGTGGGTGAGCCCACGCTGGAGAGCTGTATCTGTCCCCACATCCTCCCACCCCAGCTCCTTCTCACCCTGAGTTACCTCTGTTCCCCCCTGTTCACTCCTCCTCCTGGTGGACACACAGCTCTTGCACCATCCATCACTAGGCAGCAGCTCCCCATTGCCACCAAACCACCCTCAAAACCTCTGCACAGATAACATGGGCTTGTTCTGTATTGGAGGTGTACAAGGACCAACCCCATAGCAGCAGTAACACCTTGGCTGTTTAATTCACCTCTAGCCTGTGCACCCTGGAGAGGCTCTTCCATGCTCAGCAAATTCTCCATTAGAGCAGCCAAATGCCATCTCCTGTTGCCATCAGTATTTTGTAGTATTGATGTGCTTGTTTTGAAAACCAGTTCATGAAAATCCTGAAGAAAGTAAATTTTGTTGTGGACTGCTTGAGCTGTGGCACAACACGATTTTCTCTGACGTCTTAAAAAAAGTATTTTAAATTTAAATTTAAATTTAAATTGTCTTTTTTTTTTTTTTTTTTTTTAATTTCATTATGAGCTCTGCAGGGCATTTTCATAGAATCTCAGGATGGTTTGGATTAGAAGTGACTAACTATAATCTTGTTCCAACCCTTTTCCATGGATAGGAACACCTTCAACTAGACCAGGTTGCTCCAAGCACCATCATGCCTGGCTTGGGACACTCCAGGCTCACCTCTAGGCTGTGTGCACAGCACCTGGCATCACAAAGAGCTTGAGTCCAGGGCTTCTGAACAGTGATGGAAGGAAATTTCAAGAAACAGTTTAAAGTCAGCATTCTTTTTTCTCCTTTGGAGAGTAAATGCAGCAGAAATTTATTGTGCAAACTGGCTTGGTCAGAGGAGATTTCTTGTTATTCATAGTAAAATTCATCTGTGGGAATTTCACAAGTTCTCATGTAAGAAGGGAAAGCAGCAGCATTTTATTAATTCAGTCAATGAGATTTTTTACACAATCAGGAGGCTGGTTTTGAATCCCTGGTGACACCAAATTACAGGGTGGATAACTTTTTTGATGCAACCCAGTTCTCTCCCTCAGGACTGTGATGCTGGGACATCTTGCCATCAAGAACAGGGATGTACATGCTTTGCTGTGCTTTGCAAAACTCCCTCAGCACTGAACCCTCTTTGAGGCCACCTCACCCCACATTCTCCTCCCAGAGCCACCAGTTTCAACATCT
This sequence comes from Catharus ustulatus, assembly GCF_009819885.2. Classification (NCBI taxonomy): domain Eukaryota; kingdom Metazoa; phylum Chordata; class Aves; order Passeriformes; family Turdidae; genus Catharus; species Catharus ustulatus. The sequence continues at coordinate 2,022,843 of NC_046262.2, forward strand.
GCTCCATGCGATGCCTACCTGGGGAAGTAAATGCAAAAAAAGACCAGTGGAGATCGCCAAAGCAGGCTTAAAAATTGAGTGGATGATTCATCCATGTCTTCCATGCAAAATACACCCCAACTTCAGCCTCTGCCTCTGTTTTTCCCCTCCCCATAACCCCAGCAAAGCCCTAACCCTCATGGCTTAGTCCTATCTAGGCGAGTTTGCGTGTGTCTGTGTATGCCTGTGTATTTTTTTTTTTTTCCAGAGTGACTTGTTTGTGCTGTCATCAGCCGTTGTTTTGGTAAATGGTGAGTTAAACAGATATATCCAAGCGTAAAATCTAAAAAATGTTCCCTGTGGGCGCCTGGGGGGTGTTGTTTGAAATCAACTACATATCAATTGAGCGGCGGCGAGCGGATCCGATGATAAATTCCAGTCCACAGACGCCTTATAAATTACATTTTTTTGTTCACGATCTAGCCTCATCTCAGCTCCCCAGAGGCCCTTAGACTGAGAACTATGATTGTGTTGGAGAAATGTTTGCTCAGCTTGAGCGATGCCATTAGTGTTACATGTGCCAGGCCGCTCTCCCCACTTCCACCCCTCCATCCCCCCAATCCCAATCCGATCCCCCTCCCTCTTCCTGCCTTCCACAAAATGCAATATGTGCCTGGTAATTTTTCTGTTCATTATCTCATTGTTTTCTGTAAGTACAAGGTTAGATTGAATTACTGCAGGCTCTATTGTCTATTCGTAATTCTCCTTCCATGCCGTGCTACTAATGAATGGGCAATTTAGTCAAATCTTTGTAACGGCTTCTTCTGTGCGTCAGCCACTTAATTACTCTGAGCTTTTCTCACTGCTGCTTTATTGCATGGAAACTCAGCCTGCTTCCAGGTCTTTGCTAGGGGATCTCCAGCTCCAGTAGAAGGAAAAAATAACCATAACAATAACCAGCCTGGATTATCTTGATTCCTTGGCGTAGCAGCATCCTCGGCGCACAGGACTTGCCCCTCCCGTGTGGTTTGCTTGCTCTGGAGTTGGTGGGTTTGTTATTCAGTGTGCACAGAGGAAACTGTCATTGTGCAAATTAGGCAAAGTGCATCTAAGGTGAAGGTGATCTCAACGTGATGAGAGCCAGAAAAGAAAAAAGGGCAAAATAAAAAAAGGACAGGATCACATTATATGGAATATACCCCACTCCATGCAATTCTACTGAAGTCTACTGAGGTGCCAATCTTGATCTGTTTCAGGATCTCCAAAATAACTTGGTTTTGCCATCAGAGGTAGAAATTGTGCTTTTCCTGTTCATCCACAAAAAGGATATATTCACCTTCGTGTTTAGCATGTTTCAATCTGCAAATCAGGGGCAGGGTGTGGGAATAAATACATTTTTAAATCCATTTAAAAGAACTAGTCTTGATCATTTATAACTAGGATTAGGTAGGTATGTGTAGAGAGTTTTAGAACAGCCCCTTTGTATGATAAATACTTTTTCTTTTCCTTAATAAGAGGATACAAAGAATGGAAGTGCGAGGAAATAAAGGAGTTTGAAAGAAAGTATTGTGAAATATAAATAATAGTGTGACAGATGATCTCCATGCATGATCTGACTCATCTATTTAAACTCCTAAAGGGATTCTATTCCTCTCTTCAGTGTCTGAAATTCTTGGAAGCTGATGGAGTGCAGGATAATGGGCCCTGTGAGTATCTGAAGCATCTATAGGTGGGTCCTATGAGTATGTGAACTTCACTTTTTCTGTGTTTTTAAACCGGACACTGATACTGAAATCACATCTTTAGTAAACTGTGCTACCTCTTTATAACATGACTGTATTTCACTTTTTCAATTTTGTGCAGAGTGTATTGTCTCCACAGAAGAAATGCTTTTAACAGTCTCTCTCTGATCCTGTTCCAATTTATACCTACGTGTTGATGCCAGAAATCCAAACCTCTGGTTGGACTTTTTTGGTCACGTTTCTCAATTTTTAATTCAAAATTGAAACTTTGAATTTGTTCAGGGATTCATTAATTTGTGTCAAGTTGACCTTTTGCAGAGGGTTTTATACCCATATAACAGACAGGCATAAATTTCCTATTGATTTTGCACGCAGGATCTGCATGCCCAGTCATCTAGGCAGACATTTAATACATTAACAGTAAGTTCAACAATATAAACATATTTTCTTTCCAGTTCCTGTGAATGGGAAAAAAATTCCAGTTAAAATTCTGCTTTGCACAATTTTTAGGGAATGGATTTATTGGGAAGATTCTGAAAGCTTTCTAAGAACATTAAAAGGTTGATTGCAAATTACTGTAATCATTAATGATCAGAAAGGTCTTTCAAAAGGCTGTACAAGGAACTTTCCTACAGGGGAATTTCCAAGCCCCTGGACACACATTGCTGAAAAGAGTTGCATGCTGAAAACCAGCACAAGGGCATGGTGAGAGATTGAGAGATTTTGACGAATGCTCAAATCAAAATCTTCCCCTGGCTCGTGGACAGAGGTTGCTGGGATGGGGCAGGGTGGTGTGTGTGCCTGGGACAATCTGCAGTGTCCATCCCACAAGTTCCTGTCTGCTCTCTTGTCCCTTGGCTGGGATTTGTTTTACCAGCTCTTGTGGTGGAACTCACTTGGCCTTCATGACAGACACGTGGGGCTTTAGTCCTCCACTCTCCCCCACCTAAAGTGGCCATCCAATACAGATTGTCCACAGCCAGAGTTTGGTTTTTACTTCTTGGGGATCTGCTCCTAAAAGCTTTACATTCTTAGGTTTCAGCAGAAATTTAAATAACCCAGTTTTTACACGATTGCAAACAAAATAGACTGCAGAGATGTGACAGAATTTGGCCAGGACACAAATGTGAAACCCTGTGGAAACCTCCAAATTCTTGTGCCAGTAAATGTTCATTTAAATCACAGCAGTGTGGCCAGGTCAGGCTGACCTCTTTTTCCCTTTTTAGGCCTAGGGAACCGTGCTGAGATCATTGTGACCCTAACACCATCCCAATATTCTGCTTCTCTTGCCGTGTGCCCCTGCACGTGTGCTCTTCTTGCAGTGCTCCTTCCTCTCCTCATGCACAGGCTGGTCTTTGTGTCCTCCTTGGAGGTTCTGCAAATAGACAGATCCTGTCCAGGGCTTGCATTTATTCCTGGATAACACCAAGAAAAAAAAAATAAAAATGCACTGGGATAGGACAAGGGTGATGGTTGTAAACTGAAGGAGGGTCAATTTAGATGAAGAAGAAACTTTTCACAGTGAGGGTGGTAAAACACTGGCACAGGGTGCCCAGAGCAGCTGTGGCATCCCCAGGATCCCTGGAAGTGTCCAAGGCCAGGCTGGATGGGCTTGGAGCAGCCTGGGACAGTGGAAGTTGTCCCTGCCCATGGGTGGAACCAAATGATCTTTAAGGTCCTTTCCAGCACAAAACATTCTGTGGTTCTGTGGCATGGCATGGCTGTGCCTGGAGGGGTTGTCCAGATCTCACTGGATCAGTGGCCCCTCGACTGCTCCCCTGCAGTGCTTTGTGTGGAGGAATAAGGGGATTTCTGCCAGCACCTGGCTCAGTGAGTGCTGGGTTTCTAACCACCCCTCTCTTGTGCCACTCAGAACTGAAAACAGCACATGCCCTCAGAAACACGTATCATTAAATAACAGCTTATTTCTATTTGTGTTTATAGAATAGCTGGAAGTGGGGAGGCAGCCTGAGAGCAAGCTGGTGCCTCATAGACCCAGATAGGCTCTTTGCTTGCTTTGTTATAATACTTCATTGGAACTGACACATTGATAGCCACAGTTTTTCTAGGAAGTGACCTTCATGCTGCCCATTGATTCCCAGTGGCCATCAACTCCTTACAATTGGAATGACAGGCCAGGTTAAAGGTCAGTCCTTAAATAAAGCTTCTGGATTACTAAACACCTGAAGTTCAAATGAAAATGGAAATCTGCACCTCATTTTATGTGACATGTTACTGCTAATGACACTTCGGGATCTTAAACGGCTCCTGCTCTTTAACTCATGTGCATGTTTCACTTGATAACCCCTTAAACCAGCTCCTTTCTCTGCCACTGCTGGACCCTCACAGGACAGGCAGCAGGGAAAAGCAATCTCCCTGGGATATATGGCTTCTGGAGGGAAAAAAAAAAAACAAGCTTTCTAAGGAAAAGACATCAGAACCAATTAAAACATTTGCCTTTCAAGCGATGGCCAGAAACAATCATTCCCTTAATTAAGATTCACAGTGGAAGGATTTTATTTACATGAGCTGTGGCATTAAAAAGACCCCAGTTGTACAGTGGAAGTTGGATGTGTTTTGTTTGCCTGTGCACAGAGGGGCAGTGCTGGACCTCTTGGGTGTGCCTGGCTATGGGGATGGGTGCTGGGGTGTGTGCACAGCAAAAAAAGAGGGTTGTTGTCTCCTCATGCCTTACAGAGTGGCTGCTTCAGTCATCCTCATGCCAAGCCTTGCTCCCACAGCCCTCAGCCTCGGTCAGAACCAGCTTTTCATCTCTGGGGCATCCAGGGGCACTCACAGCTCTCAATTCCTTCCCCAAGGGACCTCCAAGATCCCTGAGGGTGGTGCTCTCAAAAGTGCCTCTTTATCTTCTCCTCTGATTTTTTGTTTATTTTCTGCACCTTAAGTTGTCAGAAAGGGGAGAAAGTTGTCACTGCATTTTCACGAGCATTTATACTTATTCTGAAGCTTTTGCCAAGAATACTTTGACAGATTCTGCTAATTTACTTCTGTGTTATTACAACATCTCCAGTTTCCAGCTGAGGTTAGCATCCCCCTGTGCCAGATGCACGTAAGTGTTCCCTGTAAGATGCAGTACCCACCCCAAAATTCACACAGCCTTGAAAATAACATGCAGCAATTTGCTGCAGGGTAGGTTCATCTTCTTCTGTGTATGCCAGAATCTGGTGGACACATCATCATACTCACATTTCCTTATCCATAGTCCCCAGTGTTTAAAAAAGGCCATACAATAAGTTTAGGGTGGCTGAGAGTCCTTGCTGGCACTGCTGCTCACTGTCTTGGTATGGCCTGATCCAATGCAGGGCTGCCTTGTCCAGAATATTTTCCTGAAGGGATCTCTGGACCACCCCAAATACAAGTTGTGCTTGGAAATTGACTGAGACCCAAACACAGACAAGGTCTGCTCTGACAGTCTAAAGTGTAGTGACTAGTGTAATTTCCATGCCTCTTCAATTTGCCTTGGAAATTTGCTTCAAACTGCACCAGGAGAGGCTTGGATTGGATATTAGGAAAGATTTCTTTATTGAAAGGGCTGCCCAGACCTGGAAAATGCTGCCATGGGGTTCCCATTCCTGGAGGGGTTTAAAAACCATGTAGAGGTGGCACCTGGGGACACGAGTTGGTGGTGGCCTTGGCAGTGCTGAGTTTGACTTGATAAACTCAGAGAGCTTTTCCAACATGAGTGTTCCTACAATTCCATAATATTTATCACCAAATTTCCAAATGCAATCCTATGTGTGTGCTGCATCAGTTTGTGTTGGATGATGGCAGGAAGGATTCCCAGAAGGAAGGATTCCAGGAAGGAAGGAAGGATTTCAGGAAGGAAAGATTCCAGGAAGGAAGGATTCCAAGAAGGAAGGATTCCAGGAAGGAAGGAATAGCCTTAATCTCAAAATCTCACAGGTACTCTACAGCATCTCCTGTATACACGATTTTGTCACCTAGATGAAGTTTTTTTTTTTTGGAAGGCAGGAATCTGGAATTTTGATGGATATCTTTAGTTTAGAAACCAGTTCCAGAATGTAACTTAAATACTTCCACAGGTATTGACCGTTCCTAATAGCAGAACTCCACCAGCAGGCATTGCACAGATCATAGGGATGTGGCATTTTGGGATATTGTTTAATGTGAACATTAATGGTTGAGTTAATGGTAAGATTTAGTGATCTTAGAGGGCTTTCCCAATTAACAATTCCATAATTTTGTGATCAATAGCCAAATATGCAGCAGGCTGTGGTCGCTTCTCCTTCAAGGTCCGTGCTGTCTCTGCCAGTGTTGTATTTGGGACCTGTGGTGTTTTTGGAGGGTTTCTGGTGCCTGTCTGCAGCAGAATGGTTTAATTGCTGTCCAGACTGGCATTTCTGGCTGAGGGGCTGGGGGCTGGGGGCTGGGTGGACAAGGGTCCCAGTGATGCTCTTGTTTCCGAGCAGCTGTGGGAAGCGGGATCGTAACCGTCCAGGTGATGGATTGTCCCTCGTCCCCACTGTGTCAGCCTGACACCACTCACCTGCACTAGATTAATCCAAACCACACCGTGCAGCCTGGCTGCTGCCAGGGCTTGCTAATGCCCAGCTGATAAAGCAGGAATAGCAGAGCACAGTTTGGGGAATGCTCATTAATGGGCTGGGAGCACTTAAACCGAAGTGTGTGCTTGCTGCCTATCTGCTTTAAGCTTTTGTTAGTTTTGTTGTTTCTGGCAATTATTTAAAATGTCTAAGAAGAAAAGTAACTCTATCCCAGCCAAAACTAGAATATAAACTTAAAAATTAGGTAATCTCTCCAAATAACCCTTTGGTTCTATTCATTTTGAAAAAAAAAAAAGAAAAAGCAACAAAAAACCAACAACAAAAAAACCAAACCTCAAAACCTAGCTTCACCTACTAAAATCTAAGGAAATCTGTGTAACATTGGAATAATAGAACTTGCCTCAAACAATCTTCCAAAAAATGTTTAAAATGTTTCCCCTGGCCAGAGACCTTACACTGAATTTCAGCCAGCAGCAAATTTTTTGCAGCCAGTGTTATAAATCAAGACTGGGTTTCTAATGAAAGTGCTGACACAACTTTAACTGTAATGGTACTTTCAGGCAAAACTGTAAAGAAATTGGAGCAGTACACTCAGTATTCTTGTGTGATATCCAGAACTGACTTTTTTTTTTCCTTCCTCTTGATACATCCCTCTGTATCAGAGCAATGAGAATAAGTGTAATTGTCATGATGATGTGTAATAGAGATACCTGCTATACCCAGTGAAATTCCACTCTATAAACCCCCTTCCTAGAAATATCAAGAGAAAAAAAAGGTCAATATTTTTTAATGATTTGTCTATGAACTAACAGCTCTGTGTGTGAGTAGCTGGCCAGATCACTCAGCATCATATTTGGTCCCTGACTCGACAAATATTTAAAATATTTTAAAATATTTTAAAATATTAAAAATACTCAAAAATAAAGAGTAGCCAGTATTCAAAAACTCCTCCTGGTTGAACACCTATGTAGAGCAGCCTTTTGCTCCAAAATTCTTGAAATCTGGGTGAAAACTGGGTGAAACTGCAAAACGGGCAAGTGATGCAATTTTGGGAAGTTCAGGGAAGCCCCTTGTGCATTAAAGTTTGCACAAGCACAGAGATGTTACACAGGACATTGGGGTTGATGGAACACTTGGGAAGTTATCATGCTTCAAAGCAGGTTTTTTTTGGAAACAGAATGAAAATTAGGATTCTGGTGAAAATTTAAAACTCCTGAAAAATCTGTGGTTGGGCGACTACCAGAAAGAATCTTCTCAAAGTGGTCCAATGTAAAAAGAGACCAGAAAATTCCCCTGCAACAATTATTTCTGAGAGAAAAAGGTAATTTTTAGTGAGATTCCGCAGAAACAGAAGAAGATTCTCCATCAGAAATCTGCTTGGTTCCCTACACAGTTTGCTGCTGTATTTCAGAGACTGTGATAAATGCATGAATTATCATAGGGATTTCAAAGGCTCTTCCCAAGTATCATCAAATGAAGGAGTTTGAAATCAATTTCCCTGCCTGCTCCCCATGAATTCTGTTCGAAGTCCAGTCAAAGGGCAGAACACCATGCTTCTTCAAATCCAGAAACTAGGAAATGCCCAGGAATGTGGTTCTAGGAAGCCTGAAGACTTTGCTAACCTTACAGTGATCAGATTCAGCTGTTCTCTTTTGGAGTTTCTGGTTTAGAGATACCCAAGACACAGAGGACACCTGCCAGGACAATGCATGGCCACTTTTAAAGATGCCAAACCATTTACAGGAATTAAAAATTACTGTCTAGTTGCTGGTCCTGCAATGCATGTCCTGCAGGGAGGACGGGAGCTCTTTATTTTTGCTTTTCTCAACCACAATATGACATTCACATTATTTTCTATAGAATGGTGGATCTGCATTTATATCTCCAAGACTGAGTTACTTGAGTTAATGATTTTTAAAATTTTTTTTTCTATAGGGTATAAATTATGAAAGAACCTGGCCTGCTTTCCCACTGCAATTTTATTTTCCTTGTCCAGTTGGGGTCCCAAATGAGAATTGTTGGATACCTGCTGGTGCTCATTTTTGTCTCTTGAGAACTATTGCTGAGTAAAATAGTGTCACTTGTCCCTTTACTGACAGCCACCACAGTTTTAAAAGGTGTCAGGAAAATAATTCACAGAGATGTTTTTCGGGAATAACTGATTTTTGGACACTAATGTTAAAGGAAGGAATGAATTTATGAAAGTATAAATCCCTTCCTGTATGTATAAGAATATTTTGTGGCTTGGAAATCAGAAGTTTACCGGTCAAATGGGACATTTCAAAGGCTCTCAACCAAAACATCTTGCTTCTTTGGAAGATTTTCTAATAGAAGCAAAGGAAAAGTGGAGGTGGAGAGGACATTTCAAGCCAAAAAGGTTCATGTTCTAATGGGATCAGAGTAATCTGTTCTATATGCTCATTTATACTCATGTGAACCTCACAGAGGAAAAATGAAGCCTTTCTGTTTCAAACAGTCAGCCATGAACCACTCTGACTTTTTTCCAATCAGGTAACAGCACTCTGAATTTCCAAAATGTTTTGTTGACCCTAAGGTGCATTTCTCCACAAGTAACCCATTTTTTTCTTAAACAGGCAGAACACACCCAAAATTAAAACACTTGATGTTCCTGTCTCAGTGTTTATAAATACCACCATATGTGTGATATTCTGATTAAAGTCTTTATTTTGTGTTATGATTTCAGAACAGTGAGGTATCTTCTGAGTTCAGAGCACTCTTCATCATTTGTATGTTCACCTTAACTCTTCAATCTAAAAGGCAGACAAGAAAGGGAAATGTGGCCCCAGCATCCTCCCATGACTATGTCCAGTAACAGCAGTAAATTTCAAAGCCAAAGTAGCTGATATGAGGCAGTTTTAGTAGATTTTTTTTTTTTTTGGACAAAACCTATGTTTCTGCTGCATCTCTCTTGGTGCTTTTATAAGATCTCACAAAGACCTCTGTGCTTTCCAAAACACTGTGTCCAGGATCCTGTTCTTTGGCTTTCAGTCTGCCATCAAAACTTGTGGTTTTATTTCTGTTACATTGACAGGAAAGAAATTTTAATACAGTACTGTGTATTTACTTTGTCTGCTTGTCTTTACAAATCACTCTACAATCCCAGGGTTTGGTATGAGACAGAGAGAGAGCAAGAAGTAGTATTTATAGTAAAACATGGGTAGTCAATAGCATGTGGGAAAACAACTGAATCTGAAAATGGTCCCAAAGGTAATTTGCAAATCTGCTGAAATCCCGAACAAGCTTTGATTTAACCGAAGCTTGAAATGGCTTTTATTTACTGTCTATTGTGGAATAAATGACATCTCATAAACAGGCTTTATCCATTACCACAGAATGGCGATCGCTGTGTTAGGGACATTTTATCCTCTTGATATAAAACAAGATATGCTATAGTGTGTTATTACAAATAGAAAAATCAATGCTGAGACACACACCTCTGAAATTTCATTTTTGCGGAACCCCATTTTCAAAAAATGTATTCTCTAATAAAAACGTCTCCATAACCAGGGGGATTTACAAAACACTGAGCAACAAAGAACAATAACAAACAATGAATAAAGTGGCTCCATCCTGAGTCTTTTTGGTGTACATTAGTCACACACTTGCATACATTTCTGAGCGCTGAGCAAAGCTCCCACTAGGCAGGGAAGCAAACCAGCTGAATTACCTTCACTTTTAAGCGCTTTATGGAGAACACACACTGCATGCCAAGTTGTGCTGGAGAGGAAAACTTTGCGGTAAAAAGAGCCTGATGCACAGATGGAGTCATCCAGAGAAATACTTCCCTTATTTTATCCAAAGTCTGGATCAAAAAGCCATCTAAAAGCTGGGGTTTCTTTTGGCTGAGGCTGGTGTTGGCAGCCACTTTTCATTCACAACAGGTTTGGAGTATTTGCCCCTATTTGCTGTTCATTGCTTAATGCTGATTCATAGGATTCTGTTCCTTTGATAAATTTCTCACCTGAAAATGCCTGAAAACAGATTTTTCTCCAGTCAGTCAGTTATGAATTTTGAGTCCACTCCCACTGCTCATGATTGACCCCCCAAACATGATACTGTAACTGGAGTCAGCCTGAAAAACTAAAATTACATGAAGTAGTGAATGGCAAATAACAAACAGGGATTGCATTGATCTTTTTTTTTTCTTCCTAATGCATGATTATTTGTCGCTGGAATTTATGATTCTTCTGAGATTTTGAGACTCATCAATCAAGCGAGTGAAACAGGGAGTGAGTCTTCCCCAATACCGTAGCATATGAGCTGTAAATGATTGTGAAGTGACTTCCCTGAACACTCCTGAAAATGCAGATAAATTGCTTTTGAATTATTCAGTTGCCAGAAATCAAGACCAGATAGCCACCTTTGGTGGGTCAACACTATTCCAAGGATGTGAAGCTGAGTAAGGAAAGAGGGTCCCTGCTCTTGCAGCAGCAGCAATCCTATGGAAATTCACATTTCCCACAGAAAGGGGAGAGTCATCATCAAACTCCACTGGCATCCCCATCCTTATAAATCAAGGAACAGGTAGTCCCAAAATGGGGTTTCTGATGTTTTTTATAGCTTGACCTGGGCTTCAGTATAACTTAATTTATATGGATAGGTTCAGAACACGGCAGGGAGGTCCTCATTTGTTTCCAATACTTTTTGTCTAAAATTATCCCATGGCATTAATGTCCGTGGATGAGCACATGAATGAGTAGCTGGGTTTTCACAGACCCTGAAAAAGCAGATGTCAAAGACCAGATATATGGCTCTCTCCTCCTCAGGCAGATAAGTGAATTTATTAGGATGACTTGCAAAGTACTGTGATCCTTAATGTAAGCAATCATGATGAGGTCACATTTACATTGAAAATGATCTCATAGCCCCTAGGGTTTGCCAGCCAGAACTGGGAAATAATCCTTGCCTCTTGCTGTGAGAAATAGGATTCTTGAGGCTGGAAAAGCCCTCTCAGTTCCAAATGTCCCCCAACAATGCCAAGGCCAGCATTAGCCCCTGTCCCCTAGTGCCACAACCTGGGAAGTCACAATTTGGAAGTCACAATTGCTGCTGCCTTGGGAAGGTTCATGAGCAGCTGGAGTGGTGATTCTGCTCTGAAACAGCTTCCACAGAGGTTTCAAAGGAAGGTGGAGAGCTCTTCAGGCTTTCTCTCTGTTGCAGACAAAATTTGCTGAAGCCCAAGGCTGGCAACAATTCCCTGTGGGGAGCACCACCTTTGAGAAATGCATTCAAATAGAGGTTTGCCTACTGCAGACACAAATAGGAGCATGTGGGAATGCTTTCAGGATGCAATTAAGGACATTTCCTTGGACTAGAGAAATCCCTTCACTCTGTTTCTTTGTGCCCCATGTCATGTTCTGGCCCTCCCATGCCAAGAGTTCATTCCCAGTTACTTCAACAAAATTATGGTCTAACTCCTAAATGGATATATTTCAAATACTTTAAAAATGGAAGAAAAAGAAAGATATGACATCAGCAGTGGCCTCTCCAAGCATGGCCAGTGTGGGGAATCACAGTTTTCCTGCCTTGTGGAAGGGGATGAGGTTTCAGGCTTAGGGTTGCAATAATGAAAATTAATATCACGCATTTTTTATAAATGCAGCTCCTGGCCAGACCCTCACAAATTGATGCAGACTTGAAACACCTTCTCATTGTTATCATTGCATTAAAACTGTACAGTTATTCATGTCTCGAGTTCCCCCAATTCCAAGGATTTACCCACTGCGTGTGTTAGGGGCTGGTCAGTGACAAATGTTATTTTCACCTGGACACCTCAAACCTCTGCATCCATTCACAGCAATTCAGGTGATACAGCAGGGGTTTCAGGTCCATGAAACCAAGACACTTCATCAAAACCAAAAGAATGAAGTGGAAAAGTGGAAAGAATACGGAAAAATCTGATTTTTCCCTTTCTATGCCATTGGTTGAACCTACATGTCCCAGCACACACAGCCACAGTCAGCCCCATGAGGACTCCTGTAATGTCCAAAAGTTCATGGGACACAGTGAGGACACAGATCAGGATTTGATAAAGCTGATTTGACAGCAGTGCATGGTGATTCAGTGGGATAAACCCCTTTCATAGGCAGACTAACAGAGTCTGTTTTTCATCTTTCCTGCAGTGAGGGTCAGAAGATGCTCATCCCTCTGTGTGTTTCTCCTTCTGGAGCTCCTTTCAGGGTGAATTGTCTCAAAGCAAGGTGGTGTGGAGGGGAATGTCATCTCTTCTCTCAAGTGGCAGAACAAGAGGAAACAGTCCCAAGCTGCATGAGGAAAGGATTTCTTTGCTGAAAGGGTGGTCAGGTGTTGGGAGGGTGTCAGGCTGCCCTGGCAGTGGTGCAGCCCCATCCCTGGAGGGTTTGAAAGCCATGTGGATGTGGCACCTGGGGACATGGGTCAGTGGTGGCCTTGGCAGGGCTGGAGGAATGGCTGGACTTGATCTCAGAAGGCTTTTCCAGCCTAAATGATTCTGTGATTCTATGAAAAACTCTTTGGTTTGTGGGCTGATGGAGGAAACAAGAAACTGTCTCTTTTGTCCTCATCTCTGCCCTTGTTTTATCACCTCTCAGTCTATTCCAAAGGCATCTTTTTCCATTTGATGCTCATGGACAATTTGGGACATGTTTTCACCCAGCACTGACCCCTTTCCAGGACTCACCAGACCACCCTGAGTCCAAATGAGGTGCAGATCTGCAGACTGCATCTCTTGCTGGAGATCCTCATGCACATGGTTTAGGCTTCCTCCTCAGGTGGGGATGAGCTCTGCTCACAGAGATTATTTAAGAAGTGAATGCCTAATGGAAAACTTTGAAAGACAGTCTGCTTTTAGAAACAGTACTTGAACCTCCAATATCCAATATTGCTCTTCATTTCTTTGCTATCACAGAGGACATTTGCATGAAAATAGGATGGCTGTTTTTAAACATTCATCTGCTTTTGCTGCTTGTTGCTTGTTTCGAGACTTAATGCCAGTGGAGTCCCAAGCCAGTGACTGTGTGGAAAATAAATGGGTCAGGGATGGGAAGAGGAGGTCTGGAGGAATGCAATGGTTGAGTTTGTATTTTGCTGCCAGATTGTTCAGGTAACTTGTACTGAGAAAACATATCAGAAAGAAACAAGAAGAAAGTCTAGAAGTTTAAAACTTATCTTCTGCAGGTGCCTACACACTGACATGGTAGCACACTGAATACAAAAATCCCAAAACTGTCTCCAGTGGTGGCCAGAACCAACCCAATAGGGAAGGATATTAGAAAATGATAAATAAATGTGACCTTCACATGAGTGGCTTTCCCTATACTAGGATCAAAGCCTGTAGTCTGTAATTAAATGCTGTTGTCCCTTGAATATGTATTTAGAATTTCACTGTGAAACATCATGGTTTGCAAACTGGGACGTGAGATGAGATTGCTCTGAGATTTATTTATGACTTGCTGGTCACCTCAGTACCCATCCACACTGCAGGAAAGCATTTTGCTGTAAAATGTTGAGTTCCTCTTCAGAAATAGGTCATTAGGCTTCATAGTTAACACTCATTTGAGATAACTGGTGTGGAGAGGTGCAGTTTCCACACTGCTTCATAGATGTTGCTTCAGGTTTTTTTGGATTTCTTTCATGACTTTCACAGATCCATGGACACATCATGGAGATGAGTCTTCCAGGAGTGGAGGAATTAGGATTAAAGCATCCTGTCCAGTGTCCCAGCTAGTTGTGATCCAATTCGGCATCAGGAGCCAGACCTCACCTCCAAATATAATAATTTATATGATATACATGCACCTCTTCCAAATATGATAATAATCAGAAGAGCATTGTTTCAGTACAATATAATGTGCTATATTGCAGTTATGAGTAAGTGGGCAAAGCATCTTTGCTTTTTTGATGGTCCATGAGGAAGAGGATGAGTAGGAATGGATGTCTGTCCTGTTACACAGCCAAAACTCTTCATCCTACCCAGTGCACCATCTAATGGGGCACCTGAATGGGTAAAAACACTAATTAACTGATGAAATACACTTACAACTTCCTTCAGTAAGCATCTATGGCAAGCTCAGTGTCCAGTCAGTTTTGTCAGGAAGAGAAAAGAAAGACATTTCATTTAATCACTGACTTCTGTCTCACCTTTAGTGCAGTGGTGACAAGCGTCCTTCCCACTGCCTGCCTGCATGCTGCACAGCTCACTTTTTTAAAGCTGTTTACCACAGAAAAATGTTTAAGTAGGATTCAGATATCCCTCGGCAAAGAGAAAGAGGAAAGGAAAAGATGAAGGGAAAAAAAAAAAAAAAGCCTTTCAAAATATAAAACAGAAGTTGCTGCAGGCAAAGATGCCTTTGAGCGGTCTCAAGCTAAGACTTTCCATTTCCATGTAAAAATGTCTGTCGAAAGGGCAAGCTACATTTACAATGAGCAAAGTTTTATAGCTTACACAGGCGTGAGCACCTGCTAGGAAGATGGGGAAAAGATTCAATTTACCTTTGGGTTGCAATGCTCAGATTCCCATTTAAAAGTCTAAGACCCCTGATTATTTATTGATGTCTTTCTCTTCATAGCTGTCTGCATCTTTACTGGCTTGCAAGATGCAACAGTGTGGCCTCAAGGATTTTGTGAATTAAGTTCTTTCAAGTCATTTTTTCCCTTCAGGCGTTTAGCAACGATGCTGAAGTTTGACAGGTCTCCTCTGTATTTGGGGGGGTGATATATTTATGTATTTATTAGCCAAAGTCAAATTAACTGTGCCTGAGCTGCCCTTAAACACTAGGTTATGACAGGGTTACTGAATTTTCTGCCTTTTTTTATTTACAGGAGGAAGGGAAGGCAACATCAGTGGGAGTAATGTTCTAAAGCAACCCACATTTTACAGTGAATATGCTTCAAGTTCCCATAAGGCAGTGGTAGACAAAATTTATCAGCAAAATCTCGATCCACATTCCCCTCCCCTCTCTCAGAAAACATAAAAGTGGCAGCTTGTACATTTTCTTTAACTTACAGGAGGCAAGGAGATTTTTACTGAAGACATCTGAAAAGACATTACAAGGCACCTCTGGCAATGAAATGAGTATTTTCTTATTTCAGCAAGAAGAATAGAAACTCTGGTTCTTTTTTCACAATAATAAGAGTTGTAGTAGAAGAAAATAAAACCAACAAAGTGGTATTGCAATTAATTTTGATACTTGTAGCACCCTGGAAAATCAAACCTCTTGTGCTGGGTAAAAGCAAAGAAGCAAACACTAACTCAAGGGGTCTTTTATTTGTTTATTTTAGTTTTCTGAGAAAAAAGAAAAAGCAGTAGTAATGGGAATCTCATACTGGCATAGCGGTCAAAGAGCACCATCCAGCATTTACTGTCAGTTAACAAAAGTGATATTAACAACCCTAAATTACTATAACAAGATTTAACTGGAAAATTATAGAGGTAGGCTGGACCCAACTCAGCAAATCCAGGGGGAGAATCATTAAGGGATTGCATGCCCCAAAATAGGGTTTTTATTAAGCAAGGAGCTAGAGCAGACAATCTCCAGCCATAAAACATCATCATCCTCCAAGGGCAGAGGAAGAAGCCCTGGTGGTGGCTGCCAGGAGCTGCTGAGGACACAGTCAGCTGGAGATGGATCCTCTTCCTTTCCACACTGCCCTTTCCTGGCGTGCTGGGGGCACACTGGAACCCTCCAGAGATCAAGGCCTTCAGGGACCTTCAGGGAAAGAAAGAAATCCTCAGCCACGAAGCTTCAAAGCTGAGTCCTGCATGTTGAATATATTCCTTATCTTGAAATAAGGCATGGGAACTGTCAGCATTAATCACGGGGCTCAAAGGGCTTTTTTCTCTGCCACTCACCTCACCTAAATTTCTCTACCCTAGGCTGACTGCCTTAAATGCCCTTTTAGTCAGTGGAAGGGGCACCTCAGGGCATGACTCTGATCTGTCTTGGACACCCTGAGGGAGTGAATCATGGTTGTACCATGTCTTGTTCTTCCCTGGACTAAAGATAATTTGTGCTCCAAGAGTTACAGCAGGACATCAGTGAACCTCTCCGCCAGAGAGGGGCTGTGAGCCAGTCCCTTGCTAAGGCAAAACCTCTCCAGCCCTGCTCCATGTCATCTTTTTTGGTGACAGCAAGCAGACCACGGTGGTTTTGATCAAGCTGTAATGGAGATGTGCTTGGGTTTTCCATGGGCAAAGCCATCCCTGGAGTTACAAGGCTTCAGCTGAGTTCTTGGGGGGGTCTTGCTCAACTGTGAGCATCCAGCATGTCTGGGACTTCCTGAATTACAGAATCCCAGAATGATATGGATTGGAAGGGACCTGAAGCTCATCTCATCCAACCCCTGCCACAGGTAGGAGCACCGTCCAGTAGACCAGGCTGCTCAGAACCCCATCCAGCCCAGATTTGGACGTGGACACTCTTGACAGTGATTGAATACTACTGCCAAAGCTGACAAATAACACTCCAGGACAGAATATTTATGATCCAGATTGTGAAATTAAGTAACTGTCCAATCCATTTATCAGCACGCTCACAATTACAAAATAAGTGAAGAAATAATAGTTATTGCAGTAAAATTGATTATCACCACGCACACCATTATGGTAAGTCACAGACCAGGAAAGGTGGCAGATTATTGTAATCTGTTACTTGGTGAAAATGGGAATTCCTGGGAGGGAATTGGTGTCTTATGGAGGGCTCATGGCACTCTGGGGTGGCACAGATGTAGGATAGGAGGTTCACCCTGGTGATATTCTGGTCTGCTCTCTGGATCACAGAGATCCAGATGTGGATTTCCGTGCAGGTCCAAGCCCAAGCACTTTGGAACACCGGTCCTGGTGGCATCAGGTGAGGCAGATGTGCGACATGCTCAGATCTGTGTCTGCAGAAGTGAATTCCAAAGGAGGTTTTTACACATGGGATGGATCCCAGACCCCTCCAATGCCACTTGGTTCCTTTCTTCCCTGGGTGGGAGTTAATAGGTACATGCATTAATGTAATGATCTCTTTATTGACACACCTTCATTTCACTTCTCTTTAACCACCATGAGAGTAAAACCCAGAACTGTTCAGAGAAGAGTGACTACATTTAGAGAAGTAAAACAAATGCCATTACATAGAATGCACTAAACCCAGGTAATTAGTAAAATGATGTCATGGACACTATTATTAATAGTGCACACACAACTTAGGTTGTCCTCCTACAGATCATTTCAAAGAGGTGTTCACAGTCTGAACTGAGTCTGGGTGTTCTATTCCTTGGAAGACATTTATATTGAAGATATGTCTGTATCTGAACCCATATTTCACTTGAAAATTGGTCTCAGAACCGACTGTAAAGACCTCATCTTTATGTATACATAAAAACCACATTAATGCATCTCAGTTATGAGAAGGGCAATTGTTCATATCATGAAAGTGGGCTCTGAAAAAAGAAAATGAAGCCCCCATCTGATTTGAAGAATGCATATATGTCAGGGGTTTATGGAAGACATCCCTCAGTGCATTTCTAAAGCACAGACTTAAATATCGACTGCATGAAATATTTTGTGGTAGAGGATATTTTTTGGTGGGTATTTTTCCTGGATGACTTCTTACTCCTTTTTAAAATCCAGCTGTGCCAAGGTGGAGAAATGAGGGAAATCAGGTGTTAGAGAGCATGTGATTCAGCTGGATTTTGGCTGCATTGTTTTCTCTGAATGAAAGCGCCAGGTTTATTCACCAGATTAAAAACCCTTAAACGGTTCCATTTTCCTGCCCTCGTGATCATTGCTATTGATTACTGTGTGTTCTTGAATCTATTTTGTGCAGCCCTTGTTTAATATTTAAGAGACATAAGGAGCAGCGTGTTGTAATATTTAAGAGGTTAACTTATTGCAGAGAGATAAAGAAAAGGCACGGCTCCAAATGAGGTGGAAATTTGGTCCATTTTATTGATGTGCTGGAATAGACATTTAGGGATATACACTGCACTGTAATATGGATCCTTTAAAAAAATAATAATAATAATAAAAGGTAAAATACTGGTAACATCTGAGGTCTTTTATCTTCAGTAGAGGGAGTGCCAAGGTGCTCAGCACCTGCCTGAGGGTGTTTGCCAGCCTGCATATTCCTCTGTGTGTGTCACAGATGCACCATGTTGCATTACAGGTGCCACATTCTTCATGGTTATCTGTCTAACTTGGGGTCTGGGGTGAAAGATTCGCAGAAATCTGGTTTGGGAACAAATGATGTGTCCTGCCTTGGCCCTGGCTGTGCAAGAGTTTGTTTTGCACCATCCTGACCTGCATATTCAGGGCAGACAGACATATCTGCCCACAGGTACTTTTAGTTCATATGGCTACAAAAGCTTTGCATACCTTTAGAAGATGTGCCAGAGTTGAAGGGCTGATTTTGATGGTCAGAATAGCAAAATTTTTTCCATGTTCATTCAGGGTCCATAAATGTGATTCTTTGCAAGGCTCTGGAAATGCTTGGGCACAGAATTATAGAATCACAGAATAGTTTGGGTTGGAAGGTACCTTAATCTTAATCCTCCACCCTGTCACGGACACCATTCCTATTGTTCTAACATCATGAGTTTCTTTTTATTTGGGCATTGCTAAAGCAGAAGGCCTGAGACCTGCCAAAATGCTCTGCAGAAGAAGAGTGAAGTGCAGGTTTTTTAGGGTTTGTAACTTCTGGCTTCAGGAGAAGCAATTATTATTTGCAACAGGAAATAAAAAAATAGATCCCACACAGAGAAAAGAAGGAAGACACAACCCAAAATAATCTACAAAGTCTATAGATGCTACCAGGTCCATAAGGAGTCACGGAACAATTTTTAGGTTCAAAGGCCAAAATAATTTAACCTCATAAAATCACAGAACTGTTTGGGCTGGAAAGGACACCTTCCACTGTCCCAGGGTGCTCCAAGCCCTGTCCAGCCTGGCCTTGGACACTCTGGGAATCCAGGGGCAGCCACAGCTGCTCTGGGCACCCTGTGCCAGGGCCTGCCCACCCTCCCAGGCAGCAATTCCTTCCCAATATCCCATCCAGCCCTGCCCTCTGGCACTGGAAGCCATTGCCTGTGTCCTGTCCCTGCATGCCTTGTCCCCAGTCCCTGTGCAGCTCTCCTGGAGCCCCTTCAGGCCCTGCCAGGGGCTCTGAGCTCTCCCTGGAGCCTTCTCTTGTGCAGGGGAGCAGCCCCAGCTGTGCCAGCCTGGCTCCAGAGCAGAGGGGCTCCAGCCCTGCAGCATCTCCGTGGCCTCCTCTGCACTGGCTGCAGCAGCTCCACGTCCTTGTGCTGTTGGAGCCCAGGGCTGGGGCAGCTCTGCAGGTGGGGTCTCACCTGAGCTCAGGGACACAGGGGCACAATCCCCCCTGCCCTGCTGCCCACGCTGGGGGATCAGCCCAGGGCACACTGCCAAGACTTGTTGAGCTTCTTTTCCCCCAGAATCCTCAAGGCATGGGAGAAGCAAATTTGATGTATCAGCTGGTGTCTACATGCCTGCAGCATCTGTGTACACAAATGTTTGGTACACTGGCAAATGGTACTTGACATTTTCAGCATGTTTTAGGTGCAGTGGGGTTTGGCTGTCCCTCTGTGGGCTGTTCATGCCCTCCATCACTGGAGTGGGGGAGCTGGCTGATAAATTTATTCGTGTTACTCCTTGGGAATTTAGGGAAAGCAATGACTGTCATTTGACAGAAAAGGAACCAAGTAGCTTGAGGACAGATTTTAAATGGTATTTAAGAGACTTGCTTAGTTTTCCATTGAACTCAGAGGTAATTAGGCACCTCAGATTTAAGAAATCTGGTCCTTGGTGGCTTGAGTGAGGTCTGCTTTAATGCTGAGAACTAAACTTCTATTTCCCAAGGCTAAAGCAGGTGTTTCAACCATGGGCTGGGCTGTTCTGTTCCTCGACTGTGCTGTGTGGGAGTACACAGCAGATTTTGATGATATTTTGTCCCTTTTTGGGACTGGAGTATGTCCAACATCTGTAGAAATGAGCAGGTGTCCTGCTCCAGTGCCTGCCCCCGGGCACCAACTTTAACAACAGGTCAATAAACACTTTTTACCTCTTATTTTTCCTGTCAAAACATTGTAAGACTCACATGTTGCTGTGGAGGGATGTCAGGTAATTAGCAAGTGATTAAGGGTAATTAATGCCTAACTGCAGTCAAGTTTTTAACGTGCAATTTTGTTGCTTAGGTTGAGAACTCTAAAAAATAACAGGAATAGAAATCAAAATGACGAGTAATTTTCTGAAGACTGCAGTAAACCAAGTATCTTCACAGCAGCTCTTGCAGGGAAGATCCTGTAGCTGGCACAAGGCTGTACACCATGGGGTGCATCAAATTCCGGGGGAAAGGGCAGAGAAGGATAAATCTGTGAAGAGTTTTTCAGCTGGGGATCTGACCTGCAGGGTGAAGTTTGCAGCTCTGCAGCTGTGGTGGCAGCCAGCAGTGACTGGTCCCCACTGCAGGAGCTGATTGCAGGTGTTGGCTGCAGCTGGAGAAGGAGGCAGCCCTGGAGAGACCTCGGCACAGCCCAGCATCCATCCTTGCACACAACGCCCAGGGATGTTGCACAAATCCAGGCAACGAGTGGCAGGTGGGAAATCACTCTAACTTTTCTTTTCCAGCCCTCAGACCACCTCCTCCTCCTCTTCTTCATCAAATCCCCACAGTCTGCTCAGGGAAGGGAGGAGTGGGTGCAGCCAGACTCCGTGTCATCCAGGGATAGCTGCTGTCCCAAAGGAGCTGAAGGGATTTGCAGATAGGTGGAACCCTGCCTGGTGAGCCATAAACACTCCTTGTGAGACAGAAAGTCCATCTGATGAAATGCAGTGCCTGTAGTGCCACACCTTCCTTCCACAGGCGACACCTGCCAGGACCACGACAGTGCTGTGGTGGTGTGGATGTGTCCACAGTGAGTGTGGGGTTATGCAAATCCTCTCCTTTGCTGGACTCAACCCACACAGCCCAGGGCAGCAGGGATTTCCAGCCATTTCTCTCCAGTCAAGCCTGAATATGGATTGTGTGATTCCCACTCCTAAGCAAGGCTAGGGGTGGGTTTGGTGCCTCGAGTTGTTTCCTCCCTCTCCCACAGATGAAAAAAAAAATAAACCTCTGGAGCACTTTAATGAAACAGTTTCTCCTTATTAAGTTGAAAATAGAAATACACCTTCCCCCCATTGGAGACATAACCAGAATGGCACAAGGCTGTGGAGTTTTATTATCTTGGTCTCAGCTTAAAATACTAAGAGGCGCTTCTTTAAGAAAGTTTAAGAGAAGTTCTATAAACCATGTCTATATATAATCCCTTTTGTAAGCATCTAGGAAACTGCAGGACGGAAAGGTTGCCTGCCAGACCTCAGAAAGCAAATACTAATTCAGCAGTCTAGTCACTCTGTCAAACATTTAGTGTATCAGGGTTGATTGTTCCCTGGTAGGTATAGCTCTGGTATATCCGCCAGGCCTTTTGTCATGTTAACTGCAACCGATCAATGGATTGAGGTCAGGACTTCTGATGTAGGTGCAAGCTTAGAGGGAAAAAAGTCTCAAAGATTCATTTTTTCTCGTCTGGTAGCACTCCGGTCACTTATTTTTTCTCAGTTAGCCTCTGCTGCTCTAAAGTGGATATTGATCAGTGCTTTAATGCAAACCTGTCAAATTAATTTTGCAGAGCTGGGATATGACTGGCCTAAAATTGCTTCTGCATCTGTTCTCTGCAGCAAGCCTATGAATTTTAATCATGACCAGAATGGGCTGTTGGCTTTTTTTGTTAGAAACTTGAATAGGAAAGGTTTAAACTGTAAATGCCATGAAATGATGCTGTTTTGTTCTTTTCAGAAACTCATGTGGCTGAGGTCAAAGAAATTATTATGTCTGTGCATTCTTGTCAGATGCTCGGGGAGCTGTGCAGGGTTTTCTTCTTTTGCAAAGCAAAGCAAAGGTATGTAGTGAGCTTGTTAAACATTCCCAGGCCAATGAGGGAACAGCAGGCTTCGTGTCTCCTGCAATGCCAGATACATTAGTATTAATGTACAATTTCCTCTCCAGCCCCCACTCTATGATCTGATTATTCCTGATAACTTTATCTCACAGGATGGAGAGGGAGACAAACTGGGAGAACAGCATCTATTTCTTTAGTACAAATTAAAAATAAATAAATTCAGAGCATCCCACACACTAGCATGAGGTGAGTGTGGTTGTCCCTGAAGTGGCAACCCAATGGACTGGGGGAACTGCAGATGGTTACAGATTTTCTCCATCATGCAAAACAGGAGATTCTTCTTCTCTTCATCAATTGAGACAGAGTGTGCAGGGCTCTGTTGTGATGTCAACATCATGCAAAGTAAATAATGAATTTTAAGCTTTGCACTGCACAGACAAGACTTGTTTATAGAGAAAAAAAAAAAGACATGTCAAGTTTAATCTGCTCTGGAAAACCTGCAATCAGGCAGGACTCATCCTTCACAGCCCAAACAGTGACATTGACCATAACAGCTTGATTTTGTGTTGGCTCTTTCTCCAGGTGATTTGAAAGCATTCAGAGTATTAATTATTAAGTGCTGCTTGATCCCTGAGAGGTGGTGGAGAATTTGAAACTGATTCTGGCACTGAAAAAGCTGACACTTGAGGTGGGAGTTGGAGCAAACCCTCTTCCTGTGGTGCTGGAGCAGCCTGGGAGTGCTCCCAAGGGCAGGTCCTGGGTCTGAGCTGAAGGAATAGCATCAGCTGGCTCATGTCTGAGACCTTACACCTCTCCAGCTATTTCAGAAGACAATTTATAACTACTGCCAGCAGTGTCAGCCAACAAAAAGATCTATGCTTTTCCCTGGTGAAATAACTGGCAAAACCTGTATTAGCTACAGCAGTGCAGAACTAGAGTGGAAGGGCTGGTCTGGGAAACTCCTGCCTTGGTCTCCTGCTCCATCCAGCTGTTCCCTGGCATCCTCCAGCACCTGAAACCTTGTGACTTGCAAGGGTCTGATGGTGGCCAAGTCCTCCATTGATGCAGTTCTCAGGAAGGATGGTTGTATGAAAGTTTTCAGCTGTTGGGGCCAACTCTTCTGTCACTCCTGTGCCTTTATATTTTGTTTAAGGAAATCACTCTTTTATCTGCACCTTTGCAACACTCCAGAGCTCCAGCCTGGTCCAGGGCTCCAAAAGGGATCTCTGAAGAGCAAGGGTGATGGTGGGACAAAGGAAAGACCTTTGGCATGTCCCTCTGAAGGTACTTATGAGCAGTCTGCAGCAATGTGTCCTGGTAAACAAGCACTGTGGGCAATCAACCAGCCCCAAAAAAGGTCACTGCTACCAAAGCCACATCATTTTTGGTGTCTATCAGATATTTCTTCATTTTGGCTGGTACATCCATGCAATTCTTTGCAGGTGGCCATGGGACATACCTGGGGTCCGAATGTGGAGATTGTGACTGAGTCCCAACCAGGTTTACCTCTGGACACCTTCATCCTCTCTTACTTCCATGAAACCAAGACCTTTGCTGCTCCCCAGCATGCCTGGAGCTGAAGCACTAGGTGAGTTGGGTGGGCAGGCTGTGCCCCTTGAGGGTGTCAGGAAGGACAAGTAGGATGGTCCTCTTTGCTGTTTTTAAAGGAATTAACAGTATCACAATCCTGCAGAAGAAGATATTCCATTTCACAACAAATGAAATTAGGTTTAAATTATGCCCGTTGTAGTATTAACTCCAGGAAAACATGACAAGGAGTTCACATGCACTGATTTATAAAACACTTATTTTTCTTGCTATTTTTCATTGTGAGCTGTGGCTGCCCCTGGATCCCTGGTGTCCAAGGCCAGACTGGATAGGGCTTGGAGCAATCTGGGATAGTGGAAGGTGTCCCTGCCATGGCAGGGGGAGAAACAAGAAGGGCTTTAAGGTAATTTCCAACCCAAACCATCCAGTGGTTCTATCAACTCAATGGAGGATCCATCTCACTGGGTAGCCTGTAGAAGGGTGCAAACAGCTTTCTGTACATCAAATTGTACATTAAAGGCTGAGGTGATGTTCTGGCTCCTGCAGTGCTGGTGGTAAATCTCCCACAAGCTTCCCTGGTGGTAAGATTTCAACCCCAGCCTGCAACCTGTTAAAACTAGAGACTGTGACTCGCTGTCCATCTTACATCTTCCCCGTCTGCTTCACAAAATTTGAACAAATAATGGGCTTAGGGTTGTTGGCTGGTACAAATATCACAGAAACTGCTGTTCGTGTCAAACCCAAGGAAATTTTTTCCTAATTTTTTAGATTAAATATAACACAATGAAAGTTTTAGGTCAAGTCAAGAAGCAATATTTGAGTCAACCCAAAATGAGTTGTTTATTTCAGAAGATATTTAATGTCTATGAAATCTTCAGGGTTTTCTTAAGAGACTAAAAATGTGTTTTTAAAATGAAAAATGAAATAGCTTTTCCAAATAGCTTGTTTGGGCTATTTTTTATTTTGTCTGTATGTGTGGTGCAGTTTTTTCCTGACATCATGAATAATTTTGGACCTTTCAGTAAAATTATTTTTTGTCAACTATGTCTACTCTAGCTATAGGTTTGACTTATTTCCAAGCAACAAAGGTTCATTTTTTCAGTCCTGGAAGATGAAACTTCGTTCTTCTGGCAGCTTCAGCAAGAGAAGACTTTAAAAAGGCAGTTGGTGGGAATTGCTTAACTTTTTTTGGATTTTGTTTGATCTCATAGAAGCCTGTTGGGATTTTCTCTAACAAAGCATTCGATAGTCTACATTTCTTCTGGAAAGGAATTTGAAATTCTATAATATGATGATACACACATTTTACTACTACATTTTGCTGTTACATTTTACATACACTGCAAAATGGTACACATTTTTTTAAAGTCCTCTGCCCTTATATCTTCAGCTTCAAAATTTGCAGACCTCTGTGGGTTCCTACAGCTTGGTTACACATTGACCCCTGGAAATTCCCTGTTGCTTGAGTCAAACATCACACATGCAGAGCCTGAGCACTTTGATATTATCAGTGCTGTCATCTGCAGTCACAAAAGCAAAGAACCTTTCCCCAGATTGAGAGGTGCCAGAAGTGATTTGACCACCCACAGCTGCCAAGCTACTCCAGAGGAGAGAAGAGTTGTGCTGGAGAAAGAAAGGGAGTAGGTGGAAGATGTCATTGTGAGCCTTCAAAACTGATCTTAAACTACCAGAGTTAAGGGAATCACCAAAGACAACCTCATTTTTCTGCTTAAAAGTCATTGCCTTTTGCTGTAGGACAGGAAAGATGTTAGAGAAGCAGATGCTGCTTCCCAGTCAGAAGTGACTTTGCTGTAGCTGGAGGAGACTTTAAGAGAAACTGCAAATTATTTCTTCAGTAAGAGCCCTGTTTTGTCCTGTAGACAAAAAGAAAAATGTGTGAAGCTCTCTGCAAGCAAGCACAAAGTTAGCCATTGCCCTTCAAACCCCAGTGATTCCACCGAGTCACGGCACTCCAAAACGCAGCTGAGCTGCGCCGCTCCCTCGGTGGCACGCGGCATCCGCGGTGGCACTGATGGATTTGGCTTCTTAGGGGCCAGATCCACCTATTAATTGGCATTGGGCTGGCATTGTAGGCTGTCAGCAGCCCCAGCTACCAGCTTGAAGGATATAATTGTGTTGTAAACGCCACGTGTGAGGGTGATGGATATGCGCGTCTCGGCAGTCTGACTGCTGGGATGTACGGGGCAAGGCATCCTCTAATTCGCCACCAAGAGGGTCTCTTGCACTGAACAGCCTCTCTTAAATCAAAGTGTTCAATCCTCCTGAAGGTGGGTGCAGGGAGAGGAAAGCTGGAAGAAACAAAGTAAGACGATAAAAAAAAAAAAAAATCAATAGTGCTTCCTTATAAAAGAGACCGAGCTTTGCAGAATTCGCTTCCACTTGACGCCAGAGGTGCCAATTGGGCAAATTAATTTAAGGCCAGATTGAAAACTCAGCTGGTGGTTGGGGTTTGGGGACTGCAGCAGTGTCCATTTGTGGAGCTT
This sequence comes from Catharus ustulatus, assembly GCF_009819885.2. Lineage (NCBI taxonomy): Eukaryota > Metazoa > Chordata > Aves > Passeriformes > Turdidae > Catharus > Catharus ustulatus. The sequence goes on from NC_046262.2 coordinate 2,049,102, forward strand.
TGGTCATTATTGCATGTAGAGCACTTTGAAGCATGTGTGCTGTGAGTGCCACAAGAGGTGGGTCCCGCTCCCACCTCGTGTCACCCTCCTACTCTGTCCCCTCTCGTGCAGGGGACTGCTGGCCGTGCCACATGCACAGCCATGCTCCTGCTGACCTCCATTTCTCCACACCCAGAGACCAGTGCTAGCCCATGTTCTGCAATTCATCCTTTTGGAAAGACGTGGATGGTGACCATGCTGGATCTCGTGCCCAGGAGAAGCTCCGTGGGAGTGGGTTTTGTGCTCTTGAAGAGTCTGTAAGCCCTGCCCTGGTGGTTGTTCCCCAAACAGGAGTGGTTTTTGTGCTCTTGAAGAGTCTGTAAGCCCTGCCCTGCTGGTTGTTCCCCAAACAGGAGTGGTTTTTGTGCTCTTGAAGAGTCTGTAAGCCCTGCCCTGCTGGTTGTTCCCCAAACAGGAGTGGTTTTTGTGCTCTTGAAGAGTCTGTAAGCCCTGCCCTGGTGGTTGTTCACAAAACAGGAGTGGTTTTTGTGCTCTTGAAGAGTCTGTAAGCCCTGCCCTGCTGGTTGTTCCCCAAACAGGAGTGGGTTTTGTGCTCTTGAAGAGTCTGTAAACTCTGCCCTGGTGGTTGTTCCCTAAACAGGAATGGTTTTTGTGCTCTTGAAGAGTCTGTAAGCTCTGCCTTGCTGGTTGTTCACCAAATAGGGTCACAGAACTGCAGCCTGGGCCATTGGTGTTTTTCAGACATTAGCCCCCAAAAACGCCCTTGTCTTCCCTGCTGGGGAAGAGACAGATGTGAGGAGACACAGGGACCCATCAATCCTACAACACTTTCAGGGTCTCTGCATTTCATGTCCTCTAAAGCAAAACTGCTGAAGGTCTAAGGCCATGTGAGGTCAGATCTGTGGACATGAACTTCCATTGCCCTGCACAGGGCAAAGGGTGTGTGAAAAGTTACCAAATCACAATGGTTCTGCTTAACTTGGGGAAATTATTTGTGATGTATGGTTTTGCTATCAACAATTAAAAAAAAAAAAAACCACCAAACCAAACAACAACAACAACAACAAACTAAAACAAAAACAACCCCAAAAAGTTTTATTTTGTAACTTCCACCACTACTTGAGCCAAAAATTCCATTCATGGATATTTAAAGTAAGGGCTCTAGAAATCCACCTTAAAGAAAATTACCTGGGTAGACTTTTTTGATCCTTATGAGTCTCTTCTAACTCAGGATATGCTGTGATTATAACCCTTTCCTTTCAAGCAAAAAATTCCAGTCTCCTTCAATATTCCTCTAATATTCCCTCCTTGTTCAGCCATGTATGTTTTGCACACAAATTTGTATCTTCAGGCTTCCCCATAAGACCAGATCCTCTCCAGTGGCACATCAGAGGCGTGTGTCACCACCCCACACAGAACTATTAATCCCTAATTCTGTTTTCACAGCATTTCTATTAGAGATTATTCATGCAGTTCTTTAAATATTCAGAATCTTCCAATTCTTTCTCTCTTAATAAATTTTTTTTAAAAAGTTATTAATTACTAAGTCAAATAGGAAGAGCAAATTTCTTTGTTCTTTGAATGTTTCTGCCAGGTGCCACAAGAAGAGTTTCAGGATCATGCTACAGTCAGAGTTCAAAGCCACTCTGTGGATCCTGGTAGTAGCATGTGGTTATTGTGGTCTGGTATCAGGTGCACTCACAGTCGTGGTATTAATGTGGTGCTGGTCTATGACCCATCATTATACAGCTAATGACCCTGCTGCAGAATGGGATTTGTTCTTTGTGACCTGGGGAAAATGAAGGAAAGTAGTGAGGAATTCCTAAGTATTTTTTGTCTTCTAGGAAAATACAGCATTTTTAATAAAGCTGCTTCTTGCAGCCCTGCTGTGAAGAAGTTGAAGGATTTTTAGTCTCTTCAGAAGAAGACAGAAGAATTTGCAGTATTCTCACAGGATTATCAAATGCTGATGAGGAAACCCCAGAAACTCTGATTATTGGTGCCAAAACAAGTTTCAAAGGTTTTAAAAGGTGAGGATTTGGCTTTTACAGAATTAGAATTTCATACAATTATTTAGGTTGGAAAAAACCTTTAAGACAGAGTCCAACCATTCCCCCAGCACTACCAATGCCAGCCCATGTCCCCAAGTGCCACATCCACTTTAAAATCCTCCAGGGATGGGAATTCCACCACTGCCCTGGGCAGCTGTGCCAGGATCATGTTCAGATCACACAATTACTTTTCTGTCTAAGGACAGAAAGTCTTTGAGGGGTTTCCCCTCTCAGGTTGTGTATGTATAAAAAAAGAAACCAAGCCTAGAGTAAAAATTGTTTATTTACACTTCTTAAATGCAGTAGAAGTCCTCAAAGATAGGAAACCTCTCCCTGATTCAAGGACTGTCTGCCCTAACATTTACAGAGGACAGAAAAACATCAAAGGTAGTTTGGAGAGGAGTCTGCAGACCTCAGCTCTCCAGCACAACATTAGAGGGAAATTCTGTCTGGGGCTTGGTGGGGAGCACATGGGGTTGGGATTTGTTAGGGTTTGAGATGTATGATTAATGTTTATCCTACAGTTTGGTATCTCCTCAAAATCCTCTTCCTTCTGCACTAGGGCTTTTAACTACAGGGATGGAAGTCTCAGTAGGAAGGCAAGAGACAGCTTAAATCTGCTCTTTGGTATCCTGAAATCACACAGAAAATCTCTTTTAGTCTTGAAGACAAAGCCACCTTCCTCAGAATATTCACTGCAGAGATGGTGTTGAACCTGCTGCAAATGGATATAGCTTTGGATGTAAATATCTCTGAGACTGCAAAGGGGAGGCTGAGGGGCAAATGGCCACCTTAGTAACAGGTAAAATCTCTGCCAGGTCTGAAAAGTGTTCACTTTGGCTCATGTGGCTTAGTTGTCTTGATGTAGAGACTGAATCTCAATTTGACCTCCTGAAATTGAATATTCACTTTAGCCTAGATTTGCAAAGCTGTTTGTTAATGCGCACATACAGGGCTGTTTTCTCCAGGGTTTTAAAGAAAAAACTCATTTCAATGTAAAATTCACAGGATCAAATTGAAATTTATTTTGAGAAGGTTAACATTACTGATTTTCAGGCTCAGACAATCACTTCCATGTCAGATTGTAATTACACCGTTTTGTGCATCAGCTGCATGCATGGTATGGGCGAAAAAAAAAGTAAGATAATGCAGTTTCTTTCAGCTACAGAAAGGACCTTTGTACTGTCCTTCCCTTGAAGTCCCCCACACTGAAAGGAAAAAAGTGATTTATTTCAATCAGTCTGACAGTATGAACTAACACATTAATTGTACAAAGACATTTCTCTTGCCCAAAGTTTTGTTTGATTTTTACTTGCGATTGTCTGCTAGGTGTCTGCATAGAATTTTCTTTCCCCCGCAGCAGTTTTCACTGCCATAAAAATCTTGCTTCTGTTAAATAGCAGCATTAAAATATTGTAGTGCTGACCTTAATGGTTTACAACATTCAGCTAAGGAGCTCGAGTCTCTAAAATAAGAGTAAAGCACACAGTAAAAATTTATCTAAGGAGAATTAAAGCCTCAGAAGATTGAGAACCGTGGTGTCATTTCAACCCTTTTTGTACCTCCATGGGGGGGTTGGAAGATTGCAAGAGTCATGGAGGACTGAGATATTTGGCCCAGATATCTCAACACTGACAGAGGACAGCAGGGTTGGAAGTGTGATTTCACACTGGTGGAGCATCCCTGCCCTTGTGTGCAGAGCTGAGTTCGAAACATCCCCGAATCAGGAAGGGGCAATTCTTTCTGCTTGCTTTGTGCTGGCCTACAAGGCTATGTGAGATGCAAATGGAGAACTAAATATCATAGCTTTAATGTTATTTAATATTTTATTAGGTTAAATGGACACACACGGTGTACTTTGTAAAATACTCAACAGACACTACCTATTTTTGTATAGCATTTAAAGGATAGTACAGTGGAGCTTGTATCAAAATTTTTGCTGCAAGACATTTCAAATGATCAACAAGTTAACAAGTTTGTTTCTTGTGTGTGGTTTTTTGGTGGGATTTCTTGCCTTTTTTTTTTTTTTTTGAGGGGGTTGTTGTTTTGTTTTTTGTTGTTTTGGGGTTTTGTTGTTGTTGTTGCTATTGTTGGTTTTTTTGGTTGGTTGGTTGGTTGGTTGGTTGGCTGGTTGGTTGGTTGGTTTTGGGGGTTTTTTTGTATGTGTTTTGGTTTTTTTCAAGGAGCACCAGATATGGGGGGAGAAAACAGTTTGTCGTTGAACTGTATTGTCATTTTTGTTTTAGAGACCCCTAAAAGGATGCTTGCCTACCTGTTCCCCCAAAATCTGGCAGAAGAGCCTGTTCAACCACACAGAGCAACTTATGAAGCCTTGGAATGATCACCTAATCCAATCCCCCTGCAGGGACAAGGGCACCTTCCCCTACCCCAGGTTGCTCCAAGCCCTGTCCTACCTGGAATTGGACACTTCCAGGGATCCAGGGGCAGCCACAGCTTCCAGAATCCTTTAGGAACATCATGGTAATATCATCTGTAAATTGAAAAGGATGGGATCCACAATGCTGTGAATTATTCAGTTTGTCCCAATTGCCATTGGGAATGTTTGCAGGAGCCTGGAGGATCTTGGAAAAAGAAAAGCTGCAGTGTAGAGTGTGACCCCCTCTTCTCAAGACCTCATTTTGATATTAGCACAGCAGGCCCAGGAGTCAACAAGAGCTAATTCTTCTCTCCAACAAAATAACCTTCAGAACTGTAATTTTTATCAAGTAGCAGAGAATTATCAGTGTCACAGAGACAACTCTGGTCCTTCAGGTTCTGCAGCAGCTGAGCACCACAAAAGCCCAGCTAAGCTTGATCCCAGGACAGCTCAGTTAACAGGACCCACAGTGCTCGAGCAAGGATTTGTAGTCATAATCCCAACCCAGCTGCCACTGAAAATGATGGAAAAATGTTCCAGGTGGACTTCTTATCTCCTCCATGAAGTGTTTCACAATAGGACAATGGTGACCAGCGCTGCTTCCCTTTGCTACAGCACCTTTAAAGAGCAGCCTGTAATTCAGGGTGAAAAAGCAACAATCATATTGCTTCACATAGAAAGATAAAAGCCTTCCTTTGCAGCAATGAAACTCAGATGTCTTGAGCAATGTGTGTAGCTTAAGGGGTTTTTTTTGACAGTGCAATATTGTATATAATAACAATTACCAATGACCTCTATTAGGTTGTCCAGTCTCATTAAGGCCAATGCATTTGGTACCTGCCACTGCCAATTTGCCTCAACAGAGGTTTTATTCAGTGGATATGATAGAGCTGTAAAGCAATCTTTTTTCATTTAAATAGTTTAATTGAGGAATGCTATCAGATGTTTCAAAATTTAATGCATACAACAATTTGCTTCTCCTATCTCTTTTCAGAGTTTAGTTTGGAGAAAATGACATCTGATTCTTATAGAAAGAAGGCAATTACATTTTGGAGCCTGCCTGCCCGTATTGCATATGTTTTTAAACATAAAAAGAAATTCTTAATATGTAATTGTCAGGTAATAAAAAGGAAAATATTTTACTTTGCATTTATGAAGTAATTTTTCAAAAGCATAAGGGAATTGCATGTTAACGTTTTTCGTTTATTACCACACTCCTAATGCTGCACTGTTTTCACAACTTTAGATTTAAAAAAAAGGCAGATCTGATGCTTGTGTATTAGTATGGTAATACCCTATAAAGTAATTAGGACAGAGGAAACTACAGAGGTTTGTCAGTTCCAATAACCCTATGCCCACTCTAGGGCATCACAGAAACACACTGGGAGTTTCTCCACCAAATTTTATGGGTCCCAGCTCTTAACTTAACCTTCTGAGAAACGTCAACCCTGGCTTATCCATTTTGTAAACTGTTTTCTCCACAATTTCTACTACTTCACCTGGAGTATAAACCTTGAAGACCAACACAGTGCCTTGAAACTTTTTTCCCTTCTGCAGGGAAATAATGGAATCATAAATTCATTGAATAGTTTGGATTGGGAAGGACCTCTGAAGGTCATCCTGCCCCAGCCCTCCTGCAATAAGCAAGGACGTCTTCAATTCAACCAGGCTGCTCAGAGCTCTTCCAGCCTGACCTTGAATTTTTCCAGGGATGGGATAGGCACCACATCTCTGGGAAATCTGTTTCACCACCCCTCATTATGAAATACTTCTTCCTTATGCTTTATGGCATCAAGCCTTTCTTGGTATAAAATCATCAAGATGGGGCAGAGCTGTGCCACTGTCACTGTATGGAGGTGAGCACTGGAGTGATGCCCCAACAAGGCTCACTCTCCTCTGCTGTGCATCTTTTCCACCTCTAACTTCAAACTGGACCACTTGATCCTCTAGCAGGTACTACAGGTGTAGTTCAATTTACTGCTCTGTGAAAAAAAGGTGATTTTCTGTTTCAGAAATTAGACTCAAAGATCATACACTGCAGCACCAGGAACCCTGAGCTGTAAGTAGAATGCTGCAGAGCCTTCCTCTCATTTGTTTGTTTTATATTCATTTAATAGAGTTGACCTTGCTTCTCTTACTCTCCACAAAGCCAGTAAATACCACTCAGCTGTCTTAAAGAAAATCACATGTGTATGAAGGGCTGGATTGCAGTTTCATTAAATACTCACTGATATTTATATTAAGTTATTCTTGCCTCCTAAAACAAATGCTTGAAGGTAATCCCAGTTAGCAAAGCAGGACTGAACTTCATCAGGGCCTGGTAAATCCCTCTTCCTCCTGTAGCTTTTCAGTTGGAACAAATCCATCTTTAAATCTCTGTCAAATTTGGTGCACAACTCAGCTAGAAAAATACAAACCCAAGTACTTAAAATATCGAAGGATTTCATTCATCCTTGATGTAGTTTTCTGCAATGTTTCCAATGGGAAGTGAGGAGAAGGAGAAGGAGAAGGAGAAGGAGAAGGAGAAGGAGAAGGAGAAGGAGAAGGAGAAGGAGAAGGAGAAGGAGGAGAAGGAGAAGGAGAAGGAGAAGGAGGAGGAGAAGGAGAAGGAGGAGAAGCTCTCATGTGCTACCATAGTCAAAGACACAACTTGGGGAAACCCAAGTTCTTTTTTTTTAAATGCCTTTGGAAAAAGAACATTCTGTAGGAGGGAACCTGAGCTGGCAGTGCTGAAAATAAAATAACCTATTTTCCATAGAAGGGGTGAATTATGGGCAGCACCTGCTAAGACAAGCCACATGCTGAGATAACCCACCCTGTCCCTGCTCTTCCCTGTAGGTCAGCATTTTGCCATCTCTGGTGAGAAATCATCCAGAAAACCCTGTGAGCCTTATTCAGACCCACACAGGCAAACCTGGCTGGGCTGATGAGCTGCCTGTGCCACCCCCAGACTCTCAGAGGAATTAAAGACCTCACTGAAAAGTCTGTCAAAGCCCTGGAGCAGCTTGCCCAGGGAGCTAATACACCTCCAACACTGGTAAAACACTCTCACAGGCATGGCTCAGGTCTAGCTCTTCTCACCCAAGGTCAAGGTCATACACTGAACAGCTTTCTAGGTTCCTTCTGGCCTTGCTTGCTCTATTTGTGTGACTTCAGGCAGAAGAGACAGGACAGCAGCTGGGCAGGCACCACCAGGGTGGACACAGGGCACGATGGCTGTTTTACAGACTGCTGGTACCTCCTGACTTAGTGCCACTTAGCGCGAGATTAATGCCATGTGAATGCAGCTCATGTCCCCAGCTGGGATTTCCTACAACTTACTGCTCATGCTTTGCTGGCAGCAAGAGCAACAAGCTTTCAGTTTACTGTTGGAGGTCAAGGTAAAGTGATTTCAATTAGAAGAGGATCACGTAGGTCTCAATCCAATGCAGGCAGGTTGTGTAACACTGGCAGCGTGAAGAGCAGAGTCATTTATTCATTTCTTAGCTGCATGGTTTGGGATTTCATTTTCCCCTCTCTGTTTTTACAGTCTGCCTTGTCCCTTTTGCCATTTAAAGGGTAATGCAAACAGGCATTTAGGGTTCATAGTTCCTTCCCTTTCATCAGGAGGTGGTTTGCTCCACCCCAGTCACCCCAGTAATTACCAGTGAAGAACTAGAGGAAGAAAGAGGATGCAAAGATGGAAAATGAATATTCATCTGACCAGTTCCTTCCCCTGGTGGCATTTGCAGCTGCATTTCAAAACCCCACACATATTTACATGCCTCTAAGAGGAAGGGCATGTGTTTGTTGTCCTGTTAAAAACCAAGCACGTATTTACATGCTTTGCTGAATTGGGGCCATATACCCTTCTTTTTCCTTGACACTGAGGGCAACCCTTTGTTTCTGCTGGTCAAACAAAACAGAACACACACACACACACAAAAAGAGGAGACCAGGGGAAGAAAATGTATTTATTAAATGGTTCTATAAATAAAAGAGCTGGGAAGATATAGGAGTCTCTGATCTCTGAGGGGTGATGGCAAAGTGCTACTGATAAAGTGGCTACGATTCAGATCAATAGCAAACAAGACAGGCAGGTGAATTTCCCCTTTGATCTTCATTCCCCGTGCAGCCTGAGTTGGTCTGACTCTGCCACACAAATTACTGCTTTATGCAGGGAAAAAAAATACAGTTTGTTTGGCTTTTTTTGCTTATTGCACAAGTGGATTGGGTGGCAAATGATAAGTGTCGCTTGTTATCATTTCAAAAAGCCACTGGAAAATGGTGGGTCCAGCACTTTAACTTGATGTGTTGACATTTTATGTGTCAGCAGGGTATTATAGGGTTGATACAAAGATCAGTGCTAAATAGTCTTAATAAAAAAAGATTAAATCTGGAAGAAGGAAATAAAGCTCAGGGCAGGTTCACCTGTAAAGCTATAAATATACAGCAGGGAAATTTGAGGTGGCAAAATATTCATGGGAGACAATACTTTGCAAGTCAAAACTGTGTTTTGGTCTCAAAAGCTGCGATGTAGCCTCCTCTGCCCTACTACTGACTTGGGAAAAATCACATCAACCCATGCCTTAATTTCTCCAATAATCAATAGGCATGGCTGAGAAGAGTTTTGAAAATTCAGCAAAGGAGGTGAGCTGTGATATTCCCATCACAAACCTGGAATTCAGCAGCCTGGATGAGACCAGTTTGCTAAATCAAAGTGAGCTCAAGCTCACTTTCCTGTTGGAAACCACTTCTCCCAAACTCCAAGGGGCTGCATAAAAGCAGTTTGAATTTCCGAGAAGAATGGGTGATATTGTTCCTACCTTAAAGAGCAGGTGAGTGTTTTTGCCTTCATGTTTTCACCATGGTGACAAGGGCAGGAGGGACACTTTGCAGATCTGGTCTTACTTCTTGAAACAAAGGATAAATCAGATCAAATCACAGAATCTGTGAGGTTGGAAAAGCCCTCTGAGACCATCGAGTCCAAGAATTCCCCCAGCACTGCCAAGGCCACCACCAACCCATGTCCCACACACCCATGTGGGTTTTGAATCCTTACACAGATGGAGACTCTACCACTTCTTTGGACAGTCTATTCCAGAGCTGGACAACCTTTTCCATGAAGGAATTTTCCCCATATCCTCCTCCTGTCCCTGTTCCCTGGGATAAGATCCCAAATCCCCCCGGCTGTCCCCTCCTGGCAGGGAGTTGTGCAGAGCCACAAGGTCCCCCCTGAGCCTCCTTTTCTCCAGGCTGAGCCCCTTTCCAGCTCCTCAGCCCCTCCCCATCAGACTCACACATAAGAGAACAGATTGTACACAACTTTTTCAAGGCTGCCACGTGTCCAGCTGAGCCCTTGAGTTTGGACAGGGAGCTGCATCAGGGTGATGCCAGCTCAGGGCAGTGTGCATTGGGGGTTGCTGCCTTCTCTGCAGTGCAAAACTCATCTCAGACAATGAAGCTGGGGATGGGGAGAGGGCTACAGCCCATATGGATCACCTTCCATCCAGTAAATCCACTCCTGTGGTCCACGGAGCAAGGCAAGCCTCCCTGGGTATTCGTTATTCCTGGACTGCAGTGGATGAGGCCTCATCCACATAGGAAAGCTGTTAAACCATAAAATTCTGGCTTCCCATATGTTCTCATTTTTATCAGCCAGTCTGTTGCAGGAAGAACTTCCCTCTGACAGGACTGATAGTTCCTTAAAAGATAAACAACGATCTTGCAGCTTCTATGCCCTCTACTGCTGTTCAACTTCCCATCCAGCTGTTTTAATTGTTTTAAAATTAATTCTACACCATGGAGATCTGTGGGTAGTTTAAACTTGGAATTTGCTGTTGGCTGGGGCTAATGAGTCAGTGATATCCACTTAAATGTATGTCACCCTACAGGTTTCTGAGCAATCATGGGACAATCTCCCACTTGGTTTCACATAATTTTTGAGCTGGTTGTTCCTTATTTTTGAGTTCCAGGGAACCCAGAGATCCTTGCAGGTCTGTGAACAGCCTTTAAGTTGAAGAACAAACATGATTAATGGGAAACAAACCACATTTTCCAGATACTGTGTCCTGCATGTGAGCACAACTGCCATTCATTCATCATCCAATATTTAACACCAATCCCCTCCTTGTTGTATTCCCTGCACTCACATTTGGTAGCAGCTGGAATTTTTCACCTGTTCGAGTTTTCCACTCATTATATTTTTAAACAAGAGACCAAGAAGGTCATTAGAAGAGATGTCCTGCAAAGAGAGATGAGGAGAGCAGCAAACTACACAGGATAAAAACCTGGCCAGAGAATTTGAGAAAACACAGACTCATCTTTTCCTCTCAGGGGTGCACAACCCCATATTCCAGTGTAAAATCCAGATGTAACTAAAGTAGGCTCAAACCCTGGCAAGGAGTGATGCACCTCCCACCTTCCCATGTACCCTGTGGACCATCCTAAAAAAATCATTATCTTGTTCCCTACAATCCCTTCCAGGGATTTCTAAGCCACTTTGCTGAGTTGATGGGATTCAGTGGTAGCACAATTTTCTTCTTAATCTTCCCAATTCCTGTTCTCTATATTAAATTTCAATTTTCTGTGTTACTTGCTGGTGGTAACATAAAGGGCAATGGAGCTGGAGTTACTTGGTATCACCATAAAAAGGGGACCTGATGGTTGAACTTCAGAATCATGTCAGTGGAAAACCGATTTTCAATCTACATTTCTGAATATGCATATTACAAGACAGAGTATTACATAAATAATGCCTCCATTAAGTGGTGTGCAGTGCTCGTCTGCATGAGTAAAAATGGAAAGAGTTTTTATTCAGTCCAATTTTAATCAAATTCTACTGAACAGCATTTCTATGGCCTATTTAAAATTTAAACAAAGACAGAATAGCTCCCTCTATATCTATACCCTCTTACTATTGTCTCAAGGAAAGAACAAGTAAAAGCTAAAAGAAACCCTTACAATCCCATTGACACTGGCCAGATGCAAGCTGTGCAGATATTTTAACCTCACTAAATAACGGTTTGAAATGCCTTTCCCTTCTATTTGGGGTTCTAAAGAGCCTGATGAAACGATACCTGGAGAAAGTGGCCAGTCCTATTGTTTGTGGGATACCTCTGTGGATTCTTAATAGCAATTTTGAACACTAAGCAGTTGCCCTGGTGCCTGTTGTGAGATTCTCAAAAGTCTGCTCCAAAGTGAAAGAGACAAAAGAGAATGAATGAAATCAAATTGAGTTGTAGCAGGAGACAGATGGGACCCACTCACTAATGTAACCTGGCCTATTCATGGCATTCTCTCCCATGCAGAACAAGGTTCTAGTACTTGGAACTAAGATTAAAACAATATATATTGTTCTGAGGACCAGCTTTACACTGATGTTTGTGCTCCACAAGGAATGTGTTTAAATGGAAAACTTGAGTGGTTTGTTTTTTGGGTTTTTTTTAATTATTTCTCTTTCCTGGTAAAACCTGGTGACTCAAAGGTTGTAATGGGGATTGGGCTGATCTTTTAGCAGCAAAGTTTTCTTGGATGTACTCAGAAGTGAAGTTCAAAAGTCTCTACCCACCAGGGCTCTAAGGAACTGCCAGCTGGACCTGCCTTTTGTATAATGCCAGACCTTCTGCTTAATACATAAGATAGATGTGAAATACGAGGAAAGAAATCCTGATGGCTGATACCCCAGAAATGAGAGAAAATGACAGTGTTCAATATTAATTTTGTGTATGGAAAATCACTGCCCTCTTCCAAGGCATCTGCTGCTAGTTTACCTCATTGCTGCTGCTGGGGAGGTTCTTTCATTAGCAGCACCAAAATTTGACATCCAAAATCAAAATTTTTCCTTCTGGGCTAACATCTTTGAGACCCCAATTTGTGGACAGTAGTAAAACCAATTCCTTCACCTCAACTCTGTTTTCTGCCATATTACCTCTGTGCATGGCATGGGGACATGGTTGTGGTTTTCCCCAAAAAATGTCCCCATGGTACCAAGACGCAAAATAAGGAGCTCCATCAAGAATTAGTTGCAGCAGGTCTTGCTACTCCCCAGCCTCAGAAAATAAATAGTTGGAATGTTGGAGGGTTGGGGCGTGTCTGTTATGGAGCCAGGCTGGAAGAGTTAAGAGTTGTTCAGGCAGCAGAAAAGAAGGATCTAGGGAGACTCAGAAACCCTGACAGTGCCCAAATGGGCTCCAGGAGAGCTGGAGAGGGACTTTGGGCAAGAGAAAATGAGACAGGGCAGGTTTAGATTAAATATTAGGAAGAAATTCTTTCATGTGATGATAATGAGGGGCTGGCACAGGTTTCCTGGAGACATGGTAGAAATCCCATCCCTGGAAGTGTCCAAGGCCAGGTTGGATGGGGTTCTGAGCAAACCCCATCCTTGGTCTAGTGAAAACTGTCCATGGGAGGCAGCTTGGAGTAGATAATCTGTAAAAGTCACTTTCAACCCAAACCAGTCTGTGGTTCTGTGGCTGCTGTTCCTGATACTTAGAAAAAGCCAGAATTCTTAGAAAAGTAAAACACATAAAGTAAGGACAGGAGCAAGCACAGGCATCATCAGGATGTCCACTCAGCAGCCATCTGGAGCTAAAACAGGGTCTAGGCAATGAATGGAGGAGGATTTGCAGAACCTGATTTGCAGAACATCTCCTTGCCAGCCATGCATCATTTGCAATGCTCTGTCACTGTTGGGTGTCATAATTAGCAGAAAAATCAAGCTGCTGGCTGCTGTTGGATGGCTGTGTAAGAGACAATTTCAGTTTCTAAACTGCCTGATTTTTCCATTTCCTGATGACCCTCCTAGTGTAAAAAAAAAAACCACCAAAAACCACCCACAACATATTGCATTTAATCAAACTTACGCAGGAGAGAGTGAGTTTGCTTGTTTGTTTGTTTCATTTCATATTTCTATATTCCACCCATGGAGAAATCTTGCTGGTAGGGAGGATAAACAAACAACCAACCAAACAACCCAAACACTGGGCCTCTAGGAGCCGTTGTTATTTATTTCCACAATTAGCAGTCGAGTTCTGGTGCTGTGCCCAGAGAACTCCTCTAATTTTTCAGTGTGTCACTCTGTGCACAATATGCTTTTAGGAATTGAGGATTAAGGCGGCTGATTGTGGGTGGTTTATGAAACTTTTTATGGGAAGCCATATAGCCAAACCTTTAGAGAATCAGACCATCATTTTAATGGGCTTATGTTGTGTACAAGACTGTTCAGTAAGATATTTGCACAGTACAGAGCATCTTGATAAAGAACTTGGATTAATCAGGGATGCTGTTACCAGTGGATGCTGTGGGTTGTTTTCTGAATTAGCTGTGAGTACTGCTGAAAACAGCCTAGGGGTGGCTGCCCATCCTCCTTAAGGATGCTGAAACACATTCTAGAGGGAAAACATCTACACATCCATCAGTGAAATAAACTTAATAGACACTCTCTCTATAAAGAGGCAGAGTGGACTCTTCAGAGATGTTCTCTCTGAAGTCCAGTGCCACCAGGAAGAGGTCAACAAAATCTATTTTCATTTTATTTGCCAACATTAAAAACACAAATTTCTGCTTTCCAGAAAGAAAACAGAGATTTCAGAGAATGCAGTCACCTCATAAAAACTGCAGGTGCTCAGCACCTTCCAGGATTCAGTCAAATACTTCAGCTGTGGCAGAGGGATGAGTATTTAAGGCACGGATCTATAGCATAAAGTTCAGATTTACCAGAGATGTCATTCTCTTTCAGGGTTGTTAAAGGTATTGATTAATTGCCTATTGTTAAAGTTATTGATTGATGATGCTGCAGTATAAATACTGACACTGGCATTTACTCCATACAGATTTTAAGCTGAGCACTCAAATGTTTTATCTCTTTTTGTATTTGTAAATCAAGGAAGTTTCATGCCAAATTCCCACTGTGACATCTCTTAGAGCCCTCTATGCATGATTTTACATTAAGGAATTCACAACAAAACCTCATCTCTGCCTGTGCTTCAGGTTCTGGGACCATCCTGATGTCCATTTGCCTTTCAGGTAGTACTGGAGATTTTTGAAGATCAGCTTGTGATGTGTAACAGGCAAATCATCATCCACCTTTCAATATGGCAAAGAGCAGAAGAGGTAAACCAAAGCAGGAATCATCCTCCCAGGATGAACAAAGAAGCCAATTTTCTGGATGGAGTTGAACCTTCAAACACACCTGGGAACTGAAGACCTGATGAACTCTGTTATAAATCCTATATAGAAAAAAAAATCATTTTTATTGAGTGTCATCTACTTTCAGCACTGTTATTGACACATTTGAAAGGACTTCTGGAAAACATTTCCAAGAGCCTTCAAGGTCAATCCACCATTATCATTAGCAAATTGTTGGAAGACACTCCATGCTGATTAACTGCCATCATATTTAATTAGTGCTTGAGTGGCACTTCATCCTGCTTATTGTCAGAAATCCCTTTATCTTCCTATTTGCATTGCAGAGTTTTTAATTAGGATATGTGTAGGGAATCTCTTAATGATCTCCTGTCTGCCTAACCATCCAGACTGTGCAGAAGGTTGCTCAGTTGTCTCTGCATCTCCAGAGGGTGCTTTGCCACCACAGGAGAGACTTGTGCATCCTCAGCTGAGCCTTGGGAATGTGAAGTTGCTTTCTTAGCAGCTCAACCTGTTGTAGATGTGTCCCAGTGGGATACATCCAACAGGTTGGGCACTACTGCCCAAGGCTTCAGCATTGTTCTATGGAAATATTTGTGTACTATCACCCAAAACCTCTCCAGGTGCAACTTCTTTCTGCCATACTTCATTACCAACAGCTCTTTGTAGCAGCCTTTCAAGTAGCCTTAATGTTCTGTTTGGTTTGTCCTTTAAATTTATCTTTTACTGGACCAATTAATTTCCTTTGCTCAAGGTCTCCTTGCACCCATGTTCTGCAGACTGACTGTCCTGAACATTTTCCAGCAAACAAATTTCTCAAGATTTGCCTTGACATTCACCACAGATAAAAAAATCTTAGAAGGGGTAAGGGGCAGTTGCAGACAGAAAGAACAAAAAATAATTGTAGGAAGGCAGTCCCCTGTTGTCAATAAAAAAGAGAGGTTTTGTCTTTGTCCAGTAGAAGCTGTCCCTGCCCTTGGCAGAGGAGCTGGAATAACATGATCTTGAAGGTCTCATCCAACCAAAACCACTTTGTGATTCTGTGAAAAGTTCTCAACCACCTCTATGCCACAGCATGTGGTTATTCAGATTTTTCCTCCAACCAGTTAAGAAGATAAACCTCCATGGAAAGCATCTCCTCTCTTCATCTCTGACATGCTCTTCCATGGGGTGAATCACCCTCTAAATCAATCTGCTTGCAGTGGAAGCTGTGACTGCCAGATCCAAAGAAAACCTGAATCACGAGTGGGTTTTAGGACCCAACACACTGCAAAGAGTGACTGGAAATTAAAATGCATTTCTGGTGAGAAGAGAGAGGCACAAAGGCGTCAACAGAAGCAAGAAGGCAATGCCACGTTCCTGAAGGAGCCCTAATGACCATCCTGAAGAGCAACAAACCTGATATGACACTAGTCTGGCAGTGTCACAGAATCATAGAATGATTTGATTAAAGGTCATCTCTTTCCAACCCCCTTGCCATGGACAGGCACACTTCCACTAGACCAGGCTGCTGGCTGTGCCTCAAAGTTGTGTCAGCACCATTAAGAGGAGAAAAATCCTCTCTGTTGGTGTTAATAACCTCTTCCTTCTTTGTCTTCCTCTTGGATTCCTGTGCTGACCACTCAGGCATCCTAAGGGTTGTGAAGATGAGAGAGATTTGCTGGAAGGCTCCACCAAATTACAGCTGGGCAGCTCAGTGGCAGGTGAGAAGCAGAGGCAGTGTGTAGGTAATGCACACCAGAAGGAAAACAGTTTAAACTACTTGTACATGCTGATGGGTTCTGAATTAGTCGTAACTCACTGGGACAAGATTTAGGCATTGCTACTGACAGCTCAATGTGCAGCAGAGGTCAAAAAAGTAAATAAGGCATTAGGCTCTGTTAGGAGGGGAGAGAGAATAAAGAGCAAATGTAAGGCTGTGGCTGTGCTGCATGCACAAAGGATTGAGCTTGTGCTATAAATGCAGGTTTTGTTTCTTTGCTAGCTGGCCCAAAATTGGGACTGTCCTAACCAGGGAAGCAAAGAGACACTGTCGACACCACTGGTATTTCAGGAAAGGTGGAATCTCAAAGGAGATGCCAGTGCCAGCCAAAGGGTGAGTTTAGCACACATCAGAGTAACCAACTCATGGCTCTTGTCCAGAGGATGCACCACGTACACACCACACCTTCTGCGTCCAGAAGCTTCTGCCTCAAGGTAGCAGGGGAAAAGGTTGACATCATCTGGACTCTGACATCAGGGATTTCCATTTCTTCTAGAAAACTCCTTCCATGTTCTCAGACAAGTACAGTAATTTCACGATTATAAGCCGCACAATTTTGACTAAAATTTTGGTCTGAACCCAAAGTGCGGCTTATAATCAGGTGTGGCTTATATATGGACAAAGAACAAAAAGTTGCTGTTTTAGTTTGGAGGACAGGTGTCTGCTGAGAAAGGCAGGAGCTTCTCTTTGAAATGGAGAATGTAAACCCCCTCCCTCCAAATTATTATAATTTTGAAATCAAGGGGCTCTCAGGCAAAGATATGGGAATTAGGAATAACAGTTCTTTACTAGGGAAATTAAAATAGAAATACAGCACTACAAAGAACAAACCCCAAACCCTGACACAGTCAGAGTACAACCTGACACCTGTCAGGCAGGGTGTTGGCAGCAGTCCCATCCCATGGTGGCTGCATCCTCCTGCAGTGACAGATGTGGCTCAGTTGGAGCAGTGCTCCTGTACAAGGTGCAGTTTCCCTGCGGAGCTCCAGTGGGGATGTGGAGAAATCCGGTTTTCCTCTGGAGTCCGGTGCAGAAAGGGGTTCCCTTAATGTCCCAAAACCTCTGTTTTTATCTTGGTGAGAAATGTTGGGCTCTTCCCCCTGGCTGGAGCAACTCCCAATGGGATGCAGTAATTTTATCAGTCCCACAGTGGGACTCAATGGCCATGAGCAGAAAATGACTGGCTGGAGGAAGGATGGGTTGTGAAAAGATAAAGAACAATGCCCTGCCTGGTTTCAATGGATGGCCCATTAGCAGAATATCTCCCGTGGAGATAAGGATCACTGCCCCCACCCTGAACAGATGGTGATAGAACAGATACCTTTTATCACACTCTGTATTGTAATGTGCAGCTTATAATCAGGTGTGGCTTATGTATGGACAAAGAACGGAAAGTTGCTGACACCTGGAAGTGTGGCTTATGCTCAGTGTGGCTTATAATCGTGAAATTACTGTAACCCAGGCACTCCATCTGCTCACAAAGTGAAAAGGGTACAGGGGAGGTTTGCATCAGAGTCATAGAGTGGTTTGGGTTGGGGGGGCCTTAAAGACCACTCATTTCCAACCCACTTCCAACACCCCTACCTTCCATTATCCCAGCTTGCTCCCAGCCCTCTCCAATCCTTGAACAATTCCAGGGATGAGGCAGCCACAGCTTCTCTGGGCAACCTCCCCTTTGTGCCAATGCCTCCCCAAAAATCCAGAAAAATAATTTTTCTTTCAGCTGGGAATTGAATTCCTTTAGATATTGGCAGAATGAAGCAAAAAAACCTGTAACTGTAAAATATCCTAAACAAATTATCAATATTATAAATATATTGTATTGATTTATATTAATATTTAATTATCAATAAATTATCTCTACTCTGAGTTTCATTAGTATGGAAAAAGATCCTGGAGTCTGAAGGGCTGGAGAGTGAACCACAAAAGAGTTCACTGAGGAGGAAAATGGAAATGCCTGATTTTTTTTTCTGTCTTCATTTTGTTTATCTCATAAGTGAAAACAAAGCGGAGGGAAAAAGGTGATGTGCCTGTACAAATCAACCATGGAGTTTTCACTGATGAGCTTTAGTTATTTGTATTTTATTTACAAATCTATATGTGCTTGGAGCTGTACAAGAAGCACACACTTTTCAAAGCCAAGCTCCTGCACAGTGATTTTTGCTCTTCACAAAAGAAATCTTTCTGCAAAACCAAACTCTGGGGATGGGGCTGTCCAGAAAGGACACTACATGAATGTTATCAAGTAAAGCCTGGGGTGCTCCCCTGCACAAGAGAAGGCTCCAGGGAGAGCTCAGAGCCCCTGGCAGGGCCTGAAGGGGCTCCAGGAGAGCTGCACAGGCACTGGGGACAAGGCATGCAGGGACAGGACACAGGCAATGGCTTCCAGTGCCAGAGGGCAGGGCTGGATGGGATATTGGGAAGGAATTGCTGCCTGGGAGGGTGGGCAGGCCCTGGCACAGGGTGCCCAGAGCAGCTGTGGCTGCCCCTGGATCCCTGCAGTGTCCAAGGCCAGGCTGGATGGAATTTGGAGCAGCCTGGGACAGTGGGAAATGTCCCTGCCATGGCAGGAGGATGGAATAAATGGGCTTTAATGCCTTTTCCAACCCAAACCATTCTGTGATTTTATGAGGCTAAATTATTTTTACCCTTGAAACCTAAAAATTGTTCAGTGAGAGTTATGGACCTGGGAACGTCTATAGGCTTTGTGGATTATTCTGAATTATTTCTTTCTTCTTTTCCCTAGGTAGAGTCTACTTTCTTTTCCTATTGCAAATCACCACTACTTCTCCTGAAGTCAAAAGTTACAAGCCCTAAAAAACATGGAGTTCACTCTGCTTCTGCAGAGCACCTCAGGTTTCAGGCGCCCTGCTTTAGCAGTGCCTAAATAAAACAAAATTCTTTGTTTAGAATAGTAGGAATGGCATCAGAAATGCCAGTTACCACTCATTTCCCTGGGATCTGGAGGTGTTTTGCACCCACCCACCTCATTCCACCCGTCCCACGCAGGCGCCTCCTTTGTGCTCAGGCTGCCTTGGCGTTACTACAGGCTGTAAATTCCCTGGTTTAGCGTCGGAGAAAGGGAGGGACAAACCCACCAGCACCTCCCTGAGCTGCAGACAGATGCATCTGGATCAATACTGCCATGCTGTATCAGTCCTGGATGGGGCTCACCCCTGACTCCCTGTTTTTTGTCTCCCTTGATCCCCATCAAGCTGATGAGCTGTCATAGCCAGGGCTCTCGTGGAGAATCGAAATACATTGTCAAGAAGTGGAGTGGATCCCAAGTAATTAAATGTATAAATTAATTCTCCCCTTAAGATATGTTCCTGTCCCATTATTAGGTTTGTCACAGAGAAAATCCTTGGAGGATCTCCATAAAACTACCACTACTTCAAATATTGTCTTTCTAAAGGTTTCCTTTTTCTTTTTTTTTTTTTTTCCTGTTCTTTCTTTTATTTAGACCCAATGCCTGCAGCCTGCAATTAAAATAAGTGACATGAAGATGTCTTTAAAATAGAGATCTATGAAAAAAGCGGAAAGGATTGTCTGTCAAAGGGAGAAAAATGAAAAATAGCAGTCTCAGATCTCTGAATGGATGAATGGGGAAAATTCCTGTCTGTCCTAGTACCCAAAGGGATAAAACCCAATGATAGCTTCTCAACTGCTTAGCAGATAATGCATGTGCTGTTTTGATGCTAGTAATGTGTTTTTTACTTCTTTCTATCTGGGAGGAACGAATCAAATATGAGAAGTGCTGGGACATGATTTTCAACCCATTGCCTTTGATTAAGTGCTTTAACATGTGAGTCCAGAGACTTGCAATAATACTAATGGGGCATAAAGCACTATAAACAGGACAGGCCTACTTTTGCCCAAATGCCATTATCCTGGAATAAAAAAGAGCAGCAAATGTAATATGTCCACTGCTAACCTTTTTTTGACAGGAAATTTTCTCTCCTGTGTGCACACCATGAATTATGCTGCATTTTGCCAAAACCGTGAGCAATTGTTTAATTTCGTGCAAAGGAGTGTTTGCTAAGCTTGAACCACTTAAGTCAGTGTAGTATTTAGCTGTGAAAATGTGGCAGTGTGAAGCAAAACATGAATGCAAAGGGCAGGCTGACTGGGCTGAAATCAAATTTCTTTTTATGCCAGGTCTGGGAAAAGGAGGCAAAGACCTGTCAATAAATATTGAGGCAAGTTGCACGTTGTTCAGTGACTTTAAATATAGTGAAAAAGACTCCTGGATATGCAAACCACACATTTATCCAGGAAAGATACGTGTGGTTAGAAACTTTGGCTAAGTTTGGTTTAAAAAGACACTGAGGAGTCTGCCCCTGTAACATCCTCTGGTGGGTTCAAAGCCAGCCCTGCTGCCACACCAGCCTGTCTGGATGCTTCAGCACAGCTCTCTGGGCCTGGCTCCATGTCACTCCTAACTTTGTGCTACATGTTATTGCTCTCAGCAAGTTGCAGATTGTCCAACTGTTCCATCATTTATTGTAAACTGTTGCAAAATAAAAAAAATCTTAAAAAAAAAAAAAAGGAAGAAGGGCAAAAAAAAAAAAATCCACAACTCTATAACGTAGTCCTTGGTGTAAATCAAACATTCCCTGTCATGTTGATAGCTTGTGTTAGTCTAATGTATTTTATATTACTCAAAAGCATTGAAACCCTGCAGCTTTCTTCATATAGGCCATTATGCGGTTATCATTAAATTGTCTTGCAAAGAACATTATCGGTAATTATAGCAGACACTAAAATCAAATGATCAGACTGGGACCTTTAACACCAAGAGGAACTATTAGAAGTTAATCAAATAAAAGGATGAGAATAATTATGTTAGGATTAAGCAGTAATATGCCAGAAGTTATATACTTCGCTGACTATATATCTTTACTCCCAGCTTCCTGCCTCTCCTCCCGTTTGATGCTTTTTATGTAATACTTTGGCACAGAATGTAAATGACAGTATTTTTGTGTGCCACAAATGGGGGTTTAGGGTTCAAATGAGGTTCATGTCTGAATGGCACAAAAAGCAGCACTATGTAATGATGAAGATAAAAATAATAGTCCTGTGTGTATGGATAATATATATAAAAGTGCAAAGCTGGAAAAAAAAATCCATTGGTCAATGGAGCATAAAGTGGTGATAAAAATAGTTGCAACAGGAGGTGAAACCACATGGCTATTGGTTTGCTACTTGAGGTTGCTTTTCTGTTTTTAAGTGAGAGTCTTCCTGCCTTCTGTCTTTTCAACAAGCCACAAGAAATCTCCCCTACATGCACAGAAATTGCTCCTGTCATTCCTAACATTATTCTCTGGGGAAGAACCTTTCTATCAAATTTGCTCTTGGTGTTTGCATGAGCCTCAAAGCAGTACCAGTGTCAAAATTGTCAACAAAATACAGAAAGGAGGCTAAGGAGGTGGTCCCAGGAAAAGCAGGTTGGTTTTGGTTACGGCAGGTGAAGCCAAAACCTGCCATAACCAAACCAAAATGAAGATCCTTGTCATATTTTTGGCAGGGGCAGCTGATGAGCTGGAAACTGAGAGAATAAGATCACAAACTTGTCACTTCTGGTAGGAGCCCAAGAGGTGTTTCCTTTACTGATTCCTTCTTCACCAGGAGAATGTGGTGATGGGATCCTCGCGTTTGTTCCCTGTCGCTGCAGAGCCCAGGACCTGGTGACAATGCACCAGGGCGCCCTGGACCCCTTTCCCACAGAGGGAAAACAAAACAGTGATGCAACATCCGTGGGAAGTCTGGAGTCTGGGATTTTCACCACGTCCTCCTGACATGGAAATAAGTAGTCAGCCTCAAGTCATCCTGTCTCTCCTAGAATTTTTTTCTTTTTACTGGCTTTCAGCTTGGATTTTTTTCTCATTGAAGATCACTAAAACATGAAACCTAACTGGATAAGACAGCTGGTATTGGAGCCAAAGCATCATCTCAGTCTTGAGAAGCTTCAAATCAAAATTTTCATATTTAGGGAGTACAGAACAAAGCCAAGTGACAGATGTGGAGATATTCTTGAAACCTCTTGTATGGTTGTCCAGGGCTGAACAACCCTTTTAATGAAGGGATTTTTCCTGATGTCCCCTGTAAACCTCCCCTGCACATTATGAAGTCAATTCTTCTCATACTGTTAATTGTGAAAAGAGACCAACACTCAGGGGGAGAGACTGACCTTAGGTCTACAGAGTCTTAAAAAGACCAAAAGATTTTCCATTAACCAGACCTGAGAGAGAGAAATTGTTCTTCCTTCTGACCCAAGCAGACCAGTGCTATCTGGAAGGATACTAGCTTTTCTGAAAAAAATAGAAATAATCATATTTTTCTTTTTTCTTTTTTTTTCTCTTTTTTTTTTTTTTTCCCAAGATCTAGGGAAGAAGTAGTATTTCGAGAATGGATACCTGAAGAGGAAAAAGGGGACTGCCCATTGTTAGCTGCAAATTATTTCTTGGGGGTTTTTTTTGTGGAATTGAAAAGCTAATTTTGAAAATTATTTAGGGGCCAGTTAAAATGATCATGCTGTAATGAAACAATTTCTACCCTACTTTTAAACCTTTTCAAACACCAGCAATTGGGAAAAATTCAAAATTTAATTTATTTCTTAAAAATTGTTTTGTTTTAGATTTTCCAGCTAATTTTTTTTTTTTTGTTTTAACCTATTCCACAAATTAAGCACAAGTCCACCATGCTTTCCTAAAAAAAAAATAAAAAAATGTGGTGGCTACAAAATATGAAAACTTTGCCAGCAGTCATTGCATCAGATAAAATCAGAGCCATAGAATAACAGAATCATAGAATAGTTTGGGTTGGAATAGACCCAGTTCAAGTCAACCCTGCCATGAAGAGGGAAACTTTCCACTAGAAAAATCCAATAACATTTCCTATTCAAAAATCCAACAGATATCTAAAAGTAAGTTTTCAACTCCAAAATGGATGACTTACCTTCATAAAGTGTTGAGGTAAAACATCTCAGAAAAGTCTTTAACACCCTTGCAGTATCCAGCCTCCCAAAGGTCATGGAAGATAGTAGTTTGTGTAGAAAAACTTAGTGAGGAAAAAAAATCTGAGTTTTGGGTGTGCTCTGATTTCAGTTTTTCAGGTGGACTGCTGAAAAATTTTAGATGGGGGGTTTAAAATCCTCTTTTACTAGAAAACCGAGCTGGCTGGGACACCAGAAATTGTTTAGCAGAAACTTTGTATTTCCTCTACTACATTCTTTTTTATTCTTAAAAATGTCTTGTTGATAGGCACCACAGCAGAATTGCAAATTTAACACCTCTGCTTATGAGACTGTAGTGATCACTTTCCTTCAAACATAGATTTCCTTCTTCTCCTAATCACATATTTTAGAAAGCTCCCATGATCTGCTGCTGATCTTCCTGAGTCTGCAGCTCATGGCCACACTTATAGGGCACAGGTATCATAAAATCATGGAATGGTTTGGGCTGGAAGGGACCTTAAAGCTCATCTCCTTCCACCCCCTGCCATGGGCAGGGACACCTTCCACTGTCCCAGGTTGCTCCAAACTGGCCTGGCACACTTCCAGGGGATGGAGCAGCCAAAGCCAGGATGGTTCAGGGGTCACAGAATCATTTAGGCTGAAAAAGATCTCCAAAATCACCAGCCTTGACCCACCACATTGTCAAATAAACCACATCCAGCTGTTTCTTCAGTGTTTCCAGGGATGAATTCAGGGATACAGGGATGTGGATCTGGGGATGCAGGGACACAGGCTCATCTACCCAGCAGGAAGGAAGGACTTTCCTTCATTGCATCTTCATTGCATCTTCACTCATGAAATAATGTTAAGGAAACCACTGATGCTTCAAGAGTCAACACCTAAAGTCTTCGATAAATCAAAATTGTAAAATGCAAAGAGATTTGTACCTTGCATGGACATAAACATCCATTATATGTTTTCTGCTTGTTCTACTGCCTTAAAGCCGCCTTAAATCAGAAGAAAATTACCATTGAAGTCATATGGACATGTGTTGCTATCCCAGCTGTGCCAGGGCATTGCACTGACAGCACAGCAAAGCTTTCCTCCCCATTAAATTTGCTGAGACCTGAGTGCCACAACCAGCTCCTTCTAATACCTCACAATTTGATTATTGTGCTGATTCAGAGATTTCAACTGAGTGCTGCACTGATTGAATTTTAATTGTGATATTAATTCAATAGTTTCCTCTTCCAGATCTGCGTGTTGATGAAACCAGAGCAAATCAAAGTCCAAGCTGAAGTGAGGAAGTGATTCAGGGACTTGCCAGGCTTGGACAAATCCCATTACCTGGCACCATCCAAGCAGGTCTCTGAGACCAGACAATTAAAATGGCAGTGACCACCACAGCTTGTCCATACCAGCATCTCTCAGCTGTGGCAACAGTAGAATTTCTTCAGCTACAAAGGTCCAGTTGTAGGAAATGGAAAAGGTATAGAACTCTCAGCTGTGTGAAGGCAAATCTCAGGATGGAGAAATGCAAGAATGCTGAAGATGCAAGGACAAGAAACAGTAGGACTGTGAGCTGAGTAGAGAAAAACCTCAGAAAAACATGTTAAGCAAGATAGTATAAATACATAAGCTTAATGATGAATATTTATCCATTGTTTTAAGTATTACAGCAAGCATTGTTCAAAGCAAGATGTACCTGTGGCTTTATTAATTGGCCTGAGCAAACTCTTTGTCCGTTTTAACATTATGCTATTTGTTAGAAAGTTGTTAAAAGACTTTTTAACAAAGAGAACTTGGTGTGCTGTGCCAGAATCTGTTTCATCTCCCTTGCTTGGTTCCAAATGAGGCTGATTGTGATGGAATAAATCTTTGGGACAGCTGCTCAGCACTCCTGCCCTGTTGTTTGTGTACAGAGGTATATGTAAATATAAAACAAGAGAAAAAACATCCCAGAAAAACCCCAGTGATGGCACCCTGTGTGAAACCCTCCAAGACCAGACAATTAAAATGGCAGTGACCACCACAGCTTATCCACACCAGCGGCTCTGAGCTGTGCCATCAGCAGGATTTCTTCAGCTGCAAGCAGCAAGGGTCAGGTGAGTGGGCAGAGAGGATGAATATCTTCAGTCCTTGTCCTGCTGCCACCTCAGCCCTGGGTGATTTGTGTCTCAGGCCAAGGGTTCCCCCACCTTCACCCAGGGCTGCTTGGGGAACCTGCAGGAAAGAGAAAACTGCCTCTCCCCACGCACCAAGTTTGTAATGAGCTGGAGTTGGCCTTCTCATTAGACCCTTTAAAAATAACTTTACCAAGGGATAAAACCAAAGGGTCTTTAGAAAGCCTCAAAAAGTCAACCTACTGGAGGAAACAAACTGATTTTATTGTTTTTCGCAAAAACACAGCTGGTTTCACTGTTTGCCAATGTAAGCTGTTATTACTTTTTCATTAAATCTTTTGCTTTACTATGGGAAACAAGCTGCTATTGCAGAGGAAACCATATGCAAAGAGACCTTCTTCCAATCTGTGCGTGGAGTGAATACTCCTCCTTTCCAAAACTTTCCATGTTAGAAATAATTTAAAGGATTCTCAGCACTCAACACCTCATGCCCAGTTCACTCTTCCGTTTCCACTGGATTTTATTGAACCACCTGGGATCATTTTAGGAAAGATGGTTGAAGCTTTTAGGAATTAATTGGTATAACATGAAAAGCAATGGAAAAATATGGTCATGTGTATTCATTCTGAATTTAAAATCAAGTTGTTTCTGCTTAGATCCTGTTTATGGCCTTTTCTCTTGGTTATTCCAGTGAATTTTAATTTACTGGCAGGGTTGCTTGGTGGAATGAGGAGTTTACTGGCAGGAGTGTTGGAGAGAATTGGAGAGAGGACAATTTAATGTGCAACCCACAGACATTTGGCAATGAAAACAAGTTAAAACGTTTCATGCCCCAAACTGGAAAACCAAACTCCTGGGGTGAATTACCTGTCCCATCCCACAGTTCAGCTTTCGTGTGTAGTGCACAACAGTGAACTGCTTGTGAACCAGACCCAAAGTCAGACTTATTTGCAGAAGTTATCTGGCAAGTAATTTAAAGTAATTAATGGATTTGAGAAAACTGCAATCTGTTCTTGGATGACCAAGAGCAGGAAAGGTCTGATTTTGGCAAGGAAGTAAATCGTTATAAATTATTGGTCCAACTCTACTATTAGCATTAGTAAATTTTCCAAAATAATTAACAAGAAAACTCTTGCTATTAACAAATTATCAGTCACTGTCCTTCCAAAGTGTTAGGTCTTTGCCTCATGGGGGTGCTTTGGTTTTTTATTAATCTGATGTGAAAATAAGAGAGTGCAGCCTTCTCTGCACACGGTATTAGCACAGGGGATCAGCTTTTCCACCCTGAGAAATATTCCCCTGCTACCTCAGAGCCAAAGACACTGGGAAAAGATGGAGAAACTCCCCCTACAATCAGAAGTGCTTGAACTCTGACCAAACACTTGCTCTGTGTCTTTAACACTTAGCTAAAACTGAAGGTGTTAAAGTGTTGAAAGGGCTTGAAAGTGTTCCAGGCCAGGCTGGATGGAGCTCTGACCAACCTGGTCTAGTGGAAAGTGTCCCTGACCGTGGCTGGGGATGGAATGAGATGGGCTTCAATACCCCTTCTAACCCAAACCACTCTGTGATTCTTGGATTTTGGAATTTCTAAGAGCATTCCTGTACAAAGACATGGATTCTTGATGTTGATCACTAGGATGATCCTCGTGACAGTGAAATATCCGCTGGAAAATTAAGTAGGAGATGCATTAGGGAAGGGAAAAAAGGAAGGCAAGGCAAGACAAAAAACCTAAATATTCAGTTCACAGCCAGAATCTCTCACCTGTGTCTTCCTGATTCCCTTTCCTAGGCACTGCTGAAACCCTGTGACCATTTTGCCACTTTTGGACAATCTTTGGTACCACAGAGTGTTACTAAAATTACACCTATCAAGGTGTGAGTCTTGCCAATGCTGAGTAAGGACTTGAGCACACTCCTGTAGCAGAGAACACAGACAAGTACTTTTAGCACCAAAAATTTGAGAAGACAAATTTTAATCTGGTCTTCACTGAAACTGGTTGCGCTTTTTTTTTTTTCAGGTGAGCTACCAGTTACGGCCAAATGCAAGCGATTTATGATATGCTGAGAGAGACTCTGAAAAAGCCTTTATTTCTTCAATACTCATGCAAATTGTCTCATCAGCATTACAGGTGCATTTTTGGCACCTTGGGTTAGTGAGATAAAGATGTGCTGGTTCTGATATTCTCTTGGAGGGAGGGTCAAGATGTGCAAGTCCTGAAATTCAGCAGAGAGAGCTGTCACTGCAGGGACCCTGCACTGACACCTTCCCTGGAGCCTGATTCTGCCTCTCTTGCCGGGCAAGAGGAAATAAATCCCAGCCCCAGTGACAGAGTGAACAGAGGGCAGTGAGTCCTTCTGAACCTTGGGGAAATCCTGATGAAAAACAGACACAAGCAGATTAAGACACAAAGATCTGATGAAAACAACAGCACTGCAAGAAGCATCTCATAAAGTTCCAAATTACACTGTTTCTGTCTTTAAAAAACACTGTTTGCAACAAGCAGTACAGATCTGGTTGTCCACAAATCCAGCTTTTAATCTGGTTTTAGAAACAGAAATATCTACTTTTCTTGTGACCTGACAGAAAGAATGGCCATTAAATGCTCTAAAGAACAGAATGCTAAAATGAAATTTTTCTCTGGAAGAGAGGAGAGTTTCCTAATCATGTTTCAGATTATTTTTTTTTTCTCATCTTCTATCAAAGCCTGATGGCCAGAGAAATGAAAGGTACCTTTCACCATTAAGTAACTATAGAAGTTTTACCTTGCTAGATTATTTGTAAGTTGTAACTAAAACTAAAAAAAATGCCCTGTCAGAAGAAAGCTTTAAAAAATGTAATATTTTGTTTTATTTAGCAACTACTTGGGAAAATTTAACACCGAGACAGAAAGGTTGCAGAGCAAGTAGCACTTCATAAATTGCTTGAGCCCTAATCAATACATATTGTCATCTAGTCAAGTCCTCCAAGCAGATTTTTCTTTGCCTTGCCTCAAAAGCGTATTTTATGAGGTTGTTACTAGCTTGTGCTGCAAGGCCTGGCCTAATGAATCTGTCACTGGCACTATTGATTGACATGCCAGTGTAAGTGAGACATGTGATTCCGATTGACTTCCTAATTACTGCTGCTGTGATGTCTCACCAACTGGTAAGGCCAGAGGTTAATAGTTTTGATGTTCAGCCATTGCTGGCTCTGGAAGCTGGAGTTAAACCAGCTTGTTGGAAGTCAATATCTGAATCAAGTTCTCAAGGCTACTTTCGAAGCTGATCAATTAAGCCCTCCTTGTTCCCCCTCTTGTTGCCTGACAAGACTTTGATGAGTGGGGACCTCTAAAGCTGGCGGTTTAAGGTAGAGCAGGGAGGGTCGTGAGATTTAAATGCAGCAGCCAGAGCAGCTGTATTTCTGCCAGCAAGGAGATGGAATCCTGCTCCTCTTTCTCGCTGGAGGAAACAGGGCTCAGGTTTCCAAAAGCTCCTGGGTGTCCCAAGTGCCTTCATGGGCATTGTTCAGGATTTTCATAAAGATGGGTGACAACAGCCATGCCCTCCCATCCATCTGTTCTTCCCTGTAGTGGGAGGATGATGGTCAGTCACCCTCTGTGCTTGGAATTCCTCAGCTGTGCAATGGTCCTGGCTCAAAATCAGGCAGGAGAACCCTTCATTAAAAAAAAAAAATATATATATATATTCTTCACCCTGATTCCTGTGCAAATGACCCTGAGATGAGGCAGTGTAACTGTGATGGTTGCTGAGCATGCAGACACCCTGGGAAGATGGCTAGGGAGGGTCAGGTCTGCTCTAGGTGTCTGTCCAGAGCACAGGGCTTCTGAGATGCTCTTTGAGGTACTGCAGAATTTAAGGATTTTGCTGTAGCCAAAAAAATACAACAACTGTCTCCACCCCAAAGACCCCATGGCTGAGTGCTCTCTGTCTGACCATTGCTCCTGGCTCAAGCCTAGAGACAAATATAAGAATATGACAAGCACAAATCACTTTGCATCAAACATATTCTCTGAATTTCCAGCATAAGGGCTTTCTGGAGTGAAAGTGATAGATCTGCATCAGAGGCCTTCATGGATTTCTCTTCCATTATTTGGTTCTACTGAGTCCTGAGATCACATCAACTCTCAGCTTCCATCTCATCTGTTTTTGACAAGCCCACCATGTACAGTAGGAACAATATATCTTCGGCTTTACACACCTCTCTGTCTCCACACTCACCTTTTTTTGTGGACTTTCCTGGACCTTGTGTGAGTCCATTTTTGTGTTGCACAATCCTGCCACTCTTGTTCCTATGCCTTCCTTCAGGAGGTCCTGGAAGGGATGATGCAGTTGTAACATTAATTCATGCAGCTCCATAACATTCCTGCCTTGTTCTTCACTCCTTAGTAATCAGTAGCAGCCAGTTTGCTTTTCTGCCTGTAATCAAACAGTGAGATAACAGCTTCTCAGAATTGTTGTGACACCAAATTGTCTTTTTTGAAGGTAATAGACAAGTCAGAGTACACGTGTGAGCATCACTTTGCATTTAGCAATCTTGAACGTCAGTTTTATTTTCTTGTCGCTTGGGGTTGCAGATCTCAGCGAGTCTCATCAGACAGATCTGGCTTTTACCATCCTGAATAATTCAGTAATATCACTGAGCTTTGTCATCTCACTATCAACACTCCTTCCTTATTTATGAATATGCTGAACTGAATGGATCTCACTGCACACACACACACAGGATTCCATTGGTAACTTGTGCAAGATGCTCTATTTCCTGGGGTTTTACCCCATCTGTTTATTAATTGATTAAAGGTCCTACCCTTCTAGCTGCTGCTTGGGCTTTCAGGATGGAATGTTGCAGAAAGCTTGCCTATGTAACATCAGATTGCCTTTTCCTTATGCCTAACAAGACCTTCAGAGAGCCCTAACAGATTTAAAAGCTTGTCTTCCCTTCATGAAGGATGGGTTGAGCCTTCTCTGTGATATTGTATTTACCATGAACGCCCCCATGATCATCTCTACATCTAACAGCTTACTTAGTGCAGGCTTGAGACTTATGGGCTGTGTCAGTCTGCAGACACCCTGGAGCAGAGTGTGTGTGTGCAGGAGTCACAGTCACCTCGAGCAAGGACACAGCACAGAGAAGGGTGACCAAGGCCATGCTCAAGTTCCTCTACAGCTCAGAGAAGAGCACCATCCCACCCTAAAATCCACTGTGTTCCCTGGTTCAAGCCACTTTAGATTTCCCCTCCTGAAGCTTCAGTTTCTGGATTATCTTCTGCTGAATCCCAAGAAACAGATTTTACAAGTGTTGCACACTCTGGGATTCTTTGTGCTGAATACAGATGTGAAAATCTTAGTTTCTCTGTTGAGGCCCAATCTTCTCTAAATTTCACTACTGCATCATAAACACCCTCAGTCCCAGTGAGGTCTATAGGAAGCTACCAATCCTCAAATCCCTGAAGGCTGGGAAAGGGTCCTGTGAAACCAAATGTTGTGCTCTGCCTTCCTAAACATCAGTATCAGCTGCTGTTGGAGACAGGGTACTGTGGTAGAGGAAACTTCAGTCTGACAGTGCAATTGTTCTTGTGTTGTAATTGCCCTGCAAACCTTCAGGCTCCTACCTCTGATTTATTACCAGTGTTTGCCACCTCAGCAATTTTTTCCTGAAAATCTTCTTTTTATTTTTCTTTTTCTTTTTTTCTTTTTCTTTTTCTTTTTCTTTTTCTTTTTCTTTTTCTTTTTCTTTTTCTTTTTCTTTTTCTTTTTCTTTTTCTTTTTCTTTTTCTTTTTTCTTTTTCTTTTTCTTTTTCTTTTTCTTTTTCTTTTTCTTCCTTTTCCTTTTCCTTTTCCTTTTCCTTTTCCTTTTTCTTTTCCTTTTCCTTTTTCTTTTCCTTTTCCTTTTTCTTTTGTTGGTTTTGCCCTGTTATAGTTTCAGATTGAAGGTGCCAAATATTTTGTTTCCCCTTTTCATGTGGTGGAGCTTCCAAATCCTTGTAATTTCCTATGAGCTGCTGCTGATTTGAGTGTGAATTTTCCTTCTGTGTACTGTAATCTGAGATGGAGACTTATTATTAGTCTCTGAAATAACACCTCTATTATCTCCCCTGCCTCTCAGCACCTTTTAGCCTTCTTCTTCACTCTTCTCCTCTTCATACTGACAAGACTCCCAATTTTATGCAGGTCCTTTCTCTAAAATAGAACACCACTGATGGCCAAAGCCTCATGGCTCTTTTGTCATTCTGCCACATTCCACATCTGATCCAGTAGCCTGTTTTAAAGTGCAATGTTTAAAAGAGATTTTATTTTATTTTATTATTGAGTTTTGGCAGGTTCTGGCCTATCCTTTATTTCAACACAAAGAGATGCTATCATCTTTACTTAGCAGAGTATGCATCATCCTGAAGCTTGTGATCCTCCTTTCCTGCCATCTTTCCTTGAGTTTTAATTTTTAAAACTGTTCCAGGAACATTTCAATTTAAAGTCTCAGTCCTACAATGGCCAAGTGTCTTCTGCTTCTCCTCAGGAATTTCTCTGTTCTTGATGAAAAACCATTTTCTCAATTCTTAACCGCAAGAATTCCCAAGTCTCTGCATTAAGCTGGCTCTGCAGTAGTAAACACAGAAATGTAATTTAAAGCCTGAGTGCAAATCTTATTTTTTTAGTGTTTGTGGTCTGTATGGCAAGTTTTTGTGGGAATTAGTAACGTAATTATCATTAGCTTGAAACAGATCTCTGCCATTTCACTGTGTCTGAAGTTGCTGGAAAAAAACTCGGCAGGATTTGTGATTAATTACACTCCATGTTGTATTAGACAATATAGATCAACCTGCCAATATGAATTTCTCAGATGTCAAAACATTGGGTAAGGAAAAAAAGATCATATGAGAAGAGGACAAAAAAATCATGAGATGGTCAGGGACAGCAATAATTCACCCACACCTGTGCACTGTGTACAAATAATGCCCAGGGGAATATTAGCCATACTTATCCCTTCATCAGATGTTTGTTGAGAGTAGGTAGTGCTGGGCTCCTCATGTGTCTTTTTTCTGGCAACTTTTCTGAAAAAGATGACATAACAAGAGGTTTTGAGCTCTGCATCTTAAATGGTTAATTAAGGATAATCTGAGTTCTGATACCAAATTCACTTCAGAACCTGTGTTTTAAGAACCCTGCATAACACATAAAGGGTTAGAGACTCTTTCAGAAGTCTTAATTGCAGTTTTTAAGACTTGGCTGACTTGGGAAAGAAAGGCAAAAAAAAAAAAAATAATCTCTGGAAGGGTTGTGTGTCACTGCTTCCTGTTCTGCCAGAACACCAGCTCCTGTGGTGTCCCCATGGTGTCCCCATGGTGTCCCCATGCCAGAGAGGATCTCTGCCAGCTCCACAGGATCAGTGAGATGCTGTGGCTCAGAGCTGCCAGTGGGGAACAGGGACCAGCCCCAAGGGACCTGCCAGGGGCAAAGACCTCATCCCATCTCGTGTCTCCTGGCCTCAGTCACTAGGTATTAGAGGAATCAGAGGCTGGCAGGATTTAGTCTTTCAAGTGGGAAAAATGGCACTACTGGGGGTTTTAAACCTTGCTCAGGAAGGCCATGGCTTGGTGGTTGTAACCTGCAAACCCAGTAGGAATGGCAGGGCCCCAGTTCTGTCCTTCCAGCAAGGATTTGAAGCTGTCCTGGTCCTGGGGAACACCCATCAGCTCATGGTCATGGTGAAACTCAAGGTCCCCCAGAGCATGACAGTTTTCAAAAAAAAAAAAAAAAGGACTAGAAAGAAAAGAGCAATTCATTGTGAAATAAGAAACTTAATTACTTCCAAAACAATTAATTAATTAATTAATCCTCATGTCTCCCCTGCAAGGTAGGAAGTGATTATTCTACCCATTTTACACAGAGGGAAACCTCACTGTTAAGTGACTTGCCAGAGGCAAAGGCATGGAAGGTGAAACCAGCATCCCATGGCCAAAATCCCAGGTCTTGCTCCAGACCAGCCCAGTTTTCTTGGACACTGCTTGTCCTCATCACCCCAAGACTCAATGTACCAAGACCACATCGGGTCCCACTCTTATTCCCCAAGGAAAACCCTGAAGTGATTTTGCCAAAGCCCAGATCACACCATGGTCAAGCTGAGCTCTGCCGAGCCTGGTGCTGCTACATTTGTCATCCAAAGGTGCTGCTGACCCTCCAAGGGATCCTCCAGCTGTGCCCCAGGGTGAGACAACCCCAGGCAGAGATGGAGTCTCAACAGGGAAAGAATATTTTTGGACAGAATTTTGGTAGAGTGCTGTCTTCAGGGTCCAAGTGAGTTGTTGTTTGAGCACTTCAGGGTCAAGGAAAGGAGGACTCAGCCCATCCTGTCTGCCCTGCCTCAGGTCACAGGGTGGGGACTGGCAGCTCAGAGTAAATCCTTCTCTAGTGCATTGCACAGGTAGCTGTGTATTTCAGACCTGAGGTGGAGGTGGAGTAGTGAAAATAAGGTTTATCTCTTGTAAGACCAATTCACATATTTGGGGAAAAAACTGATGAGTTTTCAGGTGTGGAAACCTTCCAGCCTTCTGATACAGGAGGACTGAACTCCAACTGGCCACAGGAGAAGGGAGAAAATAATGGAATTATAGAACCTTTTAGGTGGGGAAAGTCCTCAGAGATCACTGAGCCCACCTGTTCCCACCACTGAGCCATGTCCTTAAGGACAGCAGGTCACACTGTGGGCCTGATGACAGTCACAGTGCTCAAACCAGCTTGGGCTCATCCCAGCAAGCCCAGCCTGGCTGGTTCCTACACATTTTCAGGGAGACCATGGGCAGGGATCATCCCCTTGGATGGTCAGGGAGGGAGCAGATGAAGCCAGAGGAGAATGATGTGTGACAGAAATGCACCTGCCTCTTGATTTCCCAGATCAGCAAATTCCAGCCCATGTTTGCATACACCTGTTTCTTAAGGAAAAAAATATTTCCCATTATCCCAAGGCTCCAGGAAATAAGGAGTTAACAACAGAAACCAAATACCAGAAATAAATCTTGGTGCTCATGGGTTTGTGCAGCCAAGTGGAGTCTAAGCAAGGAGAAAACATATTCAGGGTGGGTCAGAAGGTTGCTCAGGTTGTGACTTTTTTTATGCCTCTGAGTCCTCCCAGGAAATCCTGCAGAAGTGCTCCATGACAATGGCAAGTACAAGAGCTGTGACTTAGCCCTGTGGGCAAGCAAGCAAACCATGGAGATGCAGAGTGGCCCAGGGATGGCCACAGTGTCATCTAGACCCTGGACCTTTGGGAGAGAAACTTGAGCCAGCATTTTTGGTGGGATCAGCCACGAGCCCAGCCTGGACCCTGGAATCATGAGGATACAGGTGACCAGGGAGGGAGTAGTCTGGAGGTCAGGGCTGGATCTGTCCTTTAGATGTTCCCATTCCAAGAGCAGCATCACTGCCAGGTGAACATTTCCACCTCCACTTTTTCTTCTCGGTGGCACTTGCTGTACTATATCTGAATTCTCTCCCAGACCAAGAAGCCAGGAAGACAGACCACAAAGGCTGGACCTGCACTGCCAAAATCAGCTCACCTGGGCCATTCTCTACCACAAACACCCTCATCTATACTGCTGCCAAGACCCAAGCAGGCAGTCAGGGGTGGTGCTGGCTCAGGCTGCTCCCCAGAGCATCCCTAGAAAGTGGCTGGGAATGGGACATCCACCCCAGCCTAGAACACCTTCAGACTGGATTAACAATTTGGCTTACAGTCACATTCCAGCGCCCAGCAGTGACCCTGGTAACTTTTTAATTTCCTAGCCACAAGGTCCCCAAAGTCATAAAACCCAGGCTTCATTTGCCTGAAACAAGGTGGAGAGACCAGGATCCCTCACCCTACAAATCCGAACTGCGGTCACTCCGGGGAACCTGTTATAATTCTGCTTTAATTGTTGTGAGAGCTTTCCAGAGGCAGTGCTGGCACTGATTTGGATTTAAACCCTCTCTCCTTATCTCAGGGCACTGCAGGAGTGGCGTCTGTGAGACCAACATTTATAGCATCCCTCCAAGGGGTGAAATGTACCTACTGTAAAATACTTTCAGTTAATTCTGGTGCATCATTTGCAGGAGAGCCGCGTGGGGATCAGCGTGGGACAGACAGATTTAGATCACTGTGCTTGAGTCAGGTGCTGCCTTGCTCCCAATTCCTCACAAGTTAATTCTTACCTGGGATAATTATGTCTCTCTCCAATCTAGCCTGCATTAACCCTTCTCATCCCACCCTCCTGCTGAGGCCACACCTGTGGCCATGGGGGTGATGATTTGGTGTTTGTGGCCATGGCTGACCTCTTCTGCAGATTTCCTCAATGACCTTGGGCAATTCAATTAATTAATTTAGCTTGCTTGCTCTCTGATGCTCTCTGACAGATGAAAGCTGCCTGGTGTCTAAATTACATACTCCTGAGAAATGATTTATCTGTTTAAGACAGACCTGGCCCTTTGGATCTGGTTTCTGATGAGACTGACCCTGTCACTACTGCTCCAGCTGTCCAGAGCTGTGTCTTCTGAAACAGGGAGTGACTTGATGCTGATGCATCTTCATCTTGTGCTGTGCAAGAAATAGGAATAAATAAAACAGGGAGAGAATCTGACCTCATCTTGGAGCCCCTCTTCTGTGTGAGACCAAGGGAGCACTTCCCAAGCCATTCCCGTTCCTGTTGAGCCCTGGTGCTGGAGCAGCTGATTTGAGTCATCCTCTGGGTGGGCATGAACTTAAACCAAGTAGTATGTGCAGGAATAGGGGTAATTAAGAAGAACTGAAAGGGCTGTCCAGCCCTGGCACAGCTGCCCAGGGCAGTGGTGGAGTCCCCATCCCTGGGGGGGTTTAAAAGCCGTGTGGATGTGGCACCTGGGGACACTTGGGTTAGTGGTGGCCCTGGAAGTGGTGAGGAATAATTGGTCCCTTAGATGCTTTTCCAACCTAAAAGATTATAGGATTAGGACTTGCACATTCTGAGACCCACTCTTTTTTAAGCCTCTCCCTCTTGAACCCAAAAAATCTGGCAGGTCACTGCTATTCTGCCCAGAGGCCAAGGACAGCATCTTCCTGCCTCCCAGCCTCTCACAACTGCCTTACTCCAGGGTCTTTTTCTGTAGCTGAGACAAAAGAAATAATATCTTGGATTCCAATAACCAATAAATTATTCTTGAAATGCCATAATTGCTCAGCTGCAGCT
Source organism: Catharus ustulatus (assembly GCF_009819885.2). NCBI lineage: Eukaryota > Metazoa > Chordata > Aves > Passeriformes > Turdidae > Catharus > Catharus ustulatus. The sequence continues at coordinate 2,085,684 of NC_046262.2, forward strand.
GCAAGAGCAACTAAATACAGAACTTTAATAAAATATTATCGTTCAAATCAATTTGCTGAGAGTCTGCTTTGCTTTCTGCATGGGGTGCTAAGCAGCAAATGGTAAATACTGATCACTGATTAGAGATCCAAAGAGCAAGAAAAGCTGGAACCTGATTTTGCCATCTGTACTTTTTTTTTCCCCCCTGTTTGAACAAGGACAGGGGCCAGATTCTGCTCCTTGTCTGCAGAGTTGCACTTGTTCCAAAGGCACGGGAATGGCAGCTACTGAATGTATAGGTTTACAAAGTAGCTTAGGAATTTAAGAAGATAATAATCTAGAGAGATTTACAGTAGTGACTTGTACAGAGGGAGGGGCAACAGGAAGTGCCCAACTCCCATCAAGGTGAAAAATAAACACAAATAAATCCAAAGAAACGGTGCAGCAGGCAGCTCAGGTAACAAGTTCAGAAAATGACCACATCTGGGCTGTTCTGGATCAAAAACTATTGAAGTCAATGAAATTCGCTCTGGATTTACAATGGTATTAACTGAGATCAGAATCCGACCCTATAAATTTACTATTACTTCTAATCCTGGTGCCTCTGATCTTGCTGAGATATTTGCTAACTGCTGAGCAGCTTGCTTTATTGACACTGAAATAACACACCCGTGCCCTAATATTGTTAAACTCAGCTGGTTTTAAAAACCCATCATACTGTTTGTCATGACTGACCTTAACAAACTGGCCTGCTGTCCTTGGATCTATGGGCAAGAAAGTTGTCAAATGCCCCCTTTTTTTGCAGCTTTCCACCACCAACAAAACAAAACAACAAAAAAAAAGAAAAAAAAAGAGGAGAAAAAATCAATTTCAATCAACATGGAGTGTAATATTATCAAATGTCAGATGCTGAGGCCGTGTGCTTTGAAAATTATCCTTGACAGCTTCTTGTCGACTTAATTAAGTGCTCAAAAAAAAAAAAAAAGAAGAAAAAAAAAGCAAAATATCTCAATTGTCGGCTCCCTCTCTTTGTGCTTCAGAGGTTCTATTGACAGCTCTGAAAAAAAGATTGCCTTTGGGGGTTTTATTGATAGATCCTTGCCTGATATTGGAATGATTCCTGGGCAGATAAATCACATTTAGATTTGTTAGTAATTGAGGAGAATTGATTGAATAGTTAGGATGGTCCCAGAGGGAGGTACCTATTCCTCTTCCGTTCTGCAGAGGTTGTCATCAGATAAAGGACCTCTTTGGGCAGGATGGATAAAGGTCTAATTGTTTACATGATCAGATATTGCTTCCTTTCAGCCCTCCCTCCCCAGACTTCCCCAACTTTCATGTGGCAAGTGTCAAGATGACAAAGGGGAAGGCTGTAAATAAAAACCAAAAGTGGGCGAAGGTGATCAACGCTCTTCACGACCTGGAAAGGCACTAATTATTTTCAAATCATTATTGGAATTTGGGTACTAACAGCAGCGGGTCCTTATTAAAAATACTCCATGGTGTCTACTTGTGTTGTGTTTGTTTAAGCAGCTATGAATTTTAGGCAGCAGCAGGTTAAGTGTGGCTCGTGGGGGCTCTGCAGGGTGGCCCTTTTTGGGTGATGAGATCCATGTGCAGGGCTGGGTTCTGGCAAGTTAAATCCTCACTGGTGAGCTCCACCAGGGTCCCATCACCATCCAGAGAGACCTGCTGGACTTTGCATGGTCCTAGAGGGAAGCAGCATCTTCCCAGAGAATATCCAAGAAAAATGGGAGAGTGTGGAGAGATGTTTTTGACAAGGGCGTGGAGTGGCAGAATAATGGGGAATGGCTTTAAACTGAAAGAGATTAGGTTTGCATTGGATTTTAGGAAAAAATCTTGTCTGTGAGGGTGGGCAGGCCCTGGAACAGGGTGCCCAGAGCAGCTGTGGCTGCCCCTGGATCCCTGGCAGTGTCCAAGGCCAGGCTGGACAGGGCTTGGAGCAGCTTGGGACAGTGGAAGGTGTCCTTGCCTATTTCAGGGAATAGAATGGGATGAGTTTTAAGATTCCCCCCAACCCAAAGCATTCAGTGATTTTATGATTTTCCAGGCTGGAGAAGGTGATAAAAGCAGAGGGAGTCCAGAGTAACGTTGTGTGACTGTGGAGGGGGCAGATGCTGCCCCAACCAGAATTTGCAGCAGACACTTGGATGACCTGCTCAAGGCTTCCCCACCCTGCACACCTCTTTCCACTCCACAAGAAGGAGTGAAAAGGATGACTATTTCCAGAGAGGGTCTTTCCATGGACTATAAAGAGCTCTGAGTAAGAAAGAGTGGTATTTTCATTTCCACTTCCCATCCATTTTTAAAGATTCTATTTCTTTGAGAGAGGGCAGATACGCTGCAGTCTGCTTGGCACTTCCAGAGGCAATTTATTTCTGTCCATACCAAGTGTAGACCCTGCATGGACCCTCTCTCTCTCTCTCTGTTTCTATAAGTGCTCAGCCAAGATCATATTTCCCTACATCTGCAGAGGACGGGGTGCTCAGGCTGATTTTCAAGGTGTACTGTGCCACAACTTTCTTCCAGGGACCTGTTTGGGGAAAAAAGGGAAAACGTGAAAATCAGCATTTAAAATCTAAACTTAATACAGGTATATAATAAGTGGATAAAATTACTTAGTCGGTATTTCTATTCCTCTTCTCTCAGCAATGTAGGGAGTGTTTAAAGTTATAATTAAAAAATCAAAATCAATCAATTTTATTTTCCTGTCTTCCAGCTTCATCAAGGATGAATGACGTTGAGAGAAAGGAAGGGACAATCTCTTAGCTCAAAGAAAATACCATTTTGACATCACCAAATATTTAATTAATAATAAGAAGTGATGATCATCCATGAATTCCCCACCTTCAGGCTTGATACTCTTAATATTTCAGCCCCACTCGTAGACTTCAGATGGCCATTGCTCAATCCAGTCACCAGGGACTGTGACAGAGGCTGCAAGAACCAGGTTCCTCTCTGGGTCAAACCTATCACCTCCATCTAAGGCCCTGCAACCTCCTGCTTTCCTCTGGGAGTGGGCTATTGAAGTGCAAATGGATCTAAACTAGCCATGAATAAATTTAGGCTGGAAATTACAAGAAGCTTTCTAATTATCAGAGCTGTGAATATCTGAAAGGACGTCCTGAACAAAGTAAGATGGTTTGGTCATTGTGGGCATTTTTGGGAGGTACCAGGGCCATAATTCACAGAGTAAATTTTCTGATTTGCCAGTAGTGAAAATGATGTGTGTGTTTTTTTATACACATTCGTGTGCCTTCAGATAGGCTCTGCAGCAATAATGAATCACAGACTCATTTAGGCTGGAAGAGTACTTTAAAATCATCACATCCAACCATTCCCCCAGCGATGCCAAGGTCACTACTATCCCATGTCCCCAGGGGCTAAATCCAGACAGCTTTGAAATCCCTACAGAGATGGGGACTCTACCACTGCCCTGGAAAGCTGTGCCAGGGCTGGACATCCCTTTCAGTAAAGAAATTTTCCCAATTAAAAAATTTAAATTTTAAATTTAAACCTCCCCAGCCCAGCCTGAGGCCGTTCCCTCTCCTCCTGTCCCTGCTCCCTGGGATAAGATCCCAAATCCCCCCGGCTGTCCCCTCCTGGCAGGGAGTTGTGCAGAGCCACAAGGTCCCCCCTGAGCCACCTTTTCTCCAGGCTGAGCCCCTTTCCAGCTCCCTCAGCCCCTCCTGGGGCTCCAGCCCCTTCCCAGCTCCATTCCCTGCCCTGGACACGCTCCAACCCCTCTTGTGGCTCGTATCTGTGATCAACACGTTGGCTCGTCACAATGCTATTTGTTCAGTCTAAACTCTCAAGGTTTTACAAGTAATTTAATGAGAGTTTTAACCCTGAAAACCCAAACTCACCCATGTCTACACAAGTCAACTGCTCTTACAGCCAAAGCAGGTATCTCAACAGAAAAAGCCTCATTCACTTTTGATAGGTGTGAGGTCACTGCTCTGCTTGTCTGACCATGGCTATAAGCGAAGACTTCTTGAAGACCTACAAGAATTTAAATAGATCATAGACCCTGTTCTACCTAGGTACCATAGCTCCAAGAGGAAAAAAATCACACTTGTTACACATCTGTAACATTTACAGGCGCACAAACTCGTGTGTGCACAGGTCACACGTGCACACTGACATGAACAGGGATCTTCTGCCGTGGTGAAAAGTCTGGCTGAGGTCAGGGAAGCAGGCTTAGACCTGACATCTGGCACTGACTGCGTTTCCCAGCACCAAACCCAATGGAAGTATTCACAGGCACATCCAAATCCACACCAAAATTTAAAATTTTTTCAAGTGCCACGTTTTATTGTTCCACAGCAAGGCGAGTATTCTAAGCAGAATCCTTTCTTCCCTTCGAGTCCTCTCCCCTGCAAAAGCTGTTGAATTGCCTCTTTTTCTCTTTCCATTGCTCATTCCTGTAGCAGGAGTGGAATTGATTTTTGATACTATCCATTTTGTTTGTCACAGATCGTCCTCCACTTCCCTCTGCACGCTGCTGAAATATCACCCACAAATGATTATTCCTATCACCGCAGCCAACGCTTCGCCTGGGGCAGGGAATTTTCCCACAGCTAAAAGTGGCCGCGTAATTGAAGGCAGAAAACACCAGTACCTGTAGCCTGAAAATGTTAATAAACTACCAGAGGTCCCAGGAAAGTTAAATATTGGGAGGGATGTCAGAGCTGTGGTGTGATTAGTGGAACTGAACGGCAAAGAGCACCTGCCCAAGGCGCCGGCGCGGGGGGGATCCGTCTCCCTCTGACATCCGAACACGGCTCCTGCCTCCCGGGATGGGGTTCTGCTCGCAGGGAAGGCAATCAGAGCACGAGGAGCGTGCTCATACTGACACTGAGCTTGATTTTCTGGTGCAGATTTGGGGCCTTGAGGCTGCTGTGCTGATGCTCTGAAGGGTTTTGAGCTTTCGGGGCTTGCACTTGATGTTGGGATTTCAGTGGCGGGGTTGTGCGTGTGTCTGGATTCCATACTTGCTGTGTAATAAATGTGCAGATTTTTTGGGGGTTTTTTTCAGGTTTTACCCAGTGCTGAAGGTCTGTGGTGTATTTTGGAGAAGTGCAAATATACTCATGCACTCCATATTCAGACAAAATAAAACAAGATCATGTATGAAAAAATTTTCTTATGAATGAGAGATTATTCTTATGTATGAGTAGATGGTATATGGGCACAAATTCTCATGTCTTTATGCTAATTTGTTGCTTAGAAATAGAAGACAGAACATAGTATGTGAGTGCATGTGTGTGTCTTACAATATGCTGAACAAAACAAGGGGGAATGGCTCCCACTGCCAGAGGGCAGGGCTGGATGGAATATTGGGAAGGAATTGCTGCCTGGGAGGGTGGGCAGGCCCTGGCACAGGGTGCCCAGAGCAGCTGTGGCTGCCCCTGGATCCCTGGAGTGTCCAAGGCTGGGTTAGGATGGAGCCTGGACCAACCTGCCCTATTGAGGGTGTCCTTGGGGTGGAACTAGACGGTCTTTAAAGGTGCCTTTCAACCTAAATAATTCTAGGATTCCTTTAGTTAAATATGTAGAAATGCATTTTTGTCATGGTTTGTATGCCACAGGGATATTTTGGGAGCATTGCATATGTAAGCTGCACTATACTATGCTATGTCCATAATGATGTATATATGTTAAATATATATACTATATATACTATGTAATGTATTATGTATTATATATTATGTATGACGTATTATATTATATACTGTATATTATATATTATATATTATGTATGATGTTTTATACTATATATTATATATTATAAATTATATATTATATATTATATATTATACATTATACATTATATATTATATATTATATATTATATATTATATATTATATATTATATATTATATATTATATATTATATATTATATATTATATATTATATATTATATATTATATATTATATATTATATATTATATATTATATATTATATATTATATATTATATATTATATATTATATATTATATATTATATTCTATTTTATATTTTATATTGCCTATTTTATATTTTATATTTTATATATTTGTTTTTATTATTTATTACATATCACTGGTTGTTTGGCCCCTGTGCTGAATGGTTGCTCTGCTTGAGTGAAGAGTGTTATTTTCCTGTGCAAACACTCTGCAGAGCAAGTCACAGCTGATTCCAGCACCCAGACCCAGCCCTGGCTCACAGAACCCGGGCTGAGCCACAGCTTTGTAAGACCTGGTAGCTGATCTTGTTCCAGAACAACCACTGCTAAGCAGGGAGGGGATTTTCCCTCCTGATAACCTGGTGTTCCACTGGATGGTCTGAATTTGCAGAGCTGTTTGCCCAGAATGGGGCTTGAAGACCCTGCCCTGGCTGTGGCCATGCTGTAATTCAGGGGGTCTATGTGAGAGTAATAGGGAAAGGAGAAAGGATTATTAATTGTGATTTCCATACATGCCTCCCTTGCAATTAACTCAGCTTTTCCCCCTGGGAAAGGGAAGGGGCTTCTTCTGTTATTTTACCACCCTTTCTTTTCCTGCTGGCTTGATTCCGTTCTTTCCTTCAGCACAGTATCTCTAATCATTGCCTTGCGTCATTATCATTATCTCTTTTTATGATCTTTAGTTACGATGTCAAAGAGGAGAAAAATGAGCTCAGTTTTCTGGCATCCTAACACATATTGATTTCAACAGCAGCTGCCACAAGACCTTCACGTATGATGGATTGCCGCTAGACTGATGCAAAAAATACCCGCATAAATAAAAGTATTTACCAAAGAGAATAATCAGTGATTGCATAACTGCATTGAAGACATTATCATATTGACCCAACAGCCTAGGCAAGCTCAAAGTGTAATCTTAGCAGTAATATTCTTCAGGATAAACTCTAAGAGATTTCACTGAAGATCCTGTTTCAATAACTACTATTAGAGACCCTCATTTTAATATTGATTTAGTAACTATTATTGTAATAACTATTATTAAGACCCTCATTTTAATAACTATTCCTTGGCTTCCTGGGGGCTTCTTTGAGCCTGGAAAAGGAAATAACCCAGTTTAAGTGTAGGGCATCTTGCTGGTGTCAGCCTTTGCTTTCCAGATCACAGAGAAAAGAGCTATACCATCCTGGAGGAGGGAGGAAAGAGATCATAGAGGACTTCCCTGTGGCCATGTGCTTTTGCTCCATTCTGGAATCACCAGACATGGGAAATGGTCCACCTCAGGTGAATGAGGAGCTGGGAAGCACCCAGCCAGAGCTGTGGGCAGCAGAACGATCTTAGGGACGCCCTCCAGCCCTAACAGTCCTGTTATTCTGTGTTTCTAAAGTTCTTGAGAGGATCCTGGGCACTGCAGGTTTTCTGGGTTGCATTGAGGGTTCTTGGGGGTTCTAAATGAGCTCTTTGAAAAGCCCAGGAGCTGGAGGCAGTCGGGTTTTCTGCAATTACAGCTTTGAGGGAACATCTCCTGGCTGTGTCTCATCAGCATTACAGCCTGGAGGCTCCAAGGCCAGATTAGGAGGGTGAGAACAACGTGTTTAATTTAATTTAATTTAGGGTTGGTCTCTACTCCCTGGTAAGAAGTGGACAAAAGGAAATGGCCTCAAGTAGCACCAGGGAAGGAGTAGGTTGGGCACTAGGGAAAATGTCTTCAGGAAAAGTTTTACCCAGCCTAGCACAACTGTCCTGGGCATTGATGGTGTCCCAATTCCTGGAGGGATTTAAAACCTGTGTGGACGTGGCCCCTGGGGACATGGGGCAGTGGTGGCCTTGGCAGTGCTGGGGAATGGTTGGACTTGATGATCTGAGAGGGCTTTTCCAATCCCAACAATTCTGGTTTTTTGCTCCCAAGACACTAGCATCAAATCTCTGGATTCAAACCTTGCTTCCAAAGAAAAAAGACCATACTATAGAATATTTTATTGCAGTTTTTCTTTCCCATTCTCTTCTGCTCTATCCTGGAGGCAGCCTCAGCCAATCCTCTCAGAATTGCATCTTTCCATCTTTCAAAGGGACCTCCTGTTTCTTACAGGGCGGGGGTTGGAACTATTCCTGCTTTCCTTTTCTGTTTTCATCCATCTGCACCAGCCTGGCAACCAGCAAAAATACACATATAAAGATGTCTTAATCTTAAATATAATTAGATATAATACCTCACGCAGTGTTGTATGATTAGTAAAATATATGATCATTAGTTATTAGATTAATGTGTCTACTTGTGTAACTGAAAGCCATTTGCAGCCAGAAATTAAATAGCTCAATTTGCTGTAATTGACTTATCTCCCATTGAGATTACTACACTTGCTGCTGGAGAAGGTTTCTTCAAATGCTAAAAGCAGCTGCGTGGAGAAGCTGGATCCTGTTTTCTTTGGAAAGCCCCTACCCCGCTGGAGGCAGAGATATCTGAGGTCTGGAGGATCAGCAGAGCCGTAATTACGGCTGCTGGAATACGAGCTGCTGCATTTGGAGAGAGGCAGCACACGATGATGCCGCTCTCAGCAATCCGTGGGGCCCGGATCACACCTGCTGAGGGGTGACCACAAGAGATGTGACCACCTTTTACTGCCCGTGGGCACCAGCCCCGTTGGTTCTGGTTCCGAGAGGAATTCCGCGCAGCCCTTCTGCGAGCAGCGAGGGCTGTGGCGCGTCCTGGCAGAGGGCTCCGCGCAGAGCAGAGTGGCAGGCACAGAGCAGCAAACCCCGTGGGGCTGGGCAGGGTATCTGCAATGCGGGTCTCTGCTCCCCAGGGGTGCCAGCAGCAGCTCCATGGGCGAACTCGTGTGGAATAGGGAATTGGGAGCACGTCTCTCCTGGCGACGTGGGATTGCGCCCTTAAATTATCCGCTGACTCCTCTGACATTGGGAGGTGCTGAGGGGCCCTACAAATCTCAACTTTTGCTGCTGCCTCTTCTCCTTCTTCTTCTTCTTTTTTTTTTTTTAAATAGGTTTTCTTATGGTTTTCTTAATTTATTTTTTTTTAGCCACAGCAACTAAGCGAACCGTTCAAATTGAAACACTGAAATGAACCAAGCTGAACAATAAACTAAAACATGCCTAGAGCAAGTTGAGCAATAAACAGGTTTTTAATTTTTTTTCCCCCTTCCATCTCGGTGGTGTCTGTCTCTGATAGATGATGTGACAAAGGAAGAATCCTCAATAAATTCTAAATTCTGAATACTAAATCAGTGAGCAAGAGCAAACATGTGAGATGCCATGCCAGCTCAGAGTGGCTTTACTGCTGTGATACCACAGTGCTGCTGAGTGCCCTGTGGGGCTGGGGTGGAGGTGCAGCTGGACAGAGGCAGATGCATCAAATCCATTATCCACGTGTGATGGTTTGATCCAACTTTCACCCAGCCCAAGTCCATAACCCAGGTGTGACTGAGGCTCTTCCCACTGTATCCTGGCTGGACACTCCAAGGAAAAATTTTATTCATGGATTTTAAGGCCAGGAGGGGGTATTTTCCTCTGCTCTGACCTCCATTATAGCACAGGACAGGGAATTTTGGAGTGATTCCTGCAGGAGGAACAAAGGAGAAGGATCATCTACTGTGTTGTTTCATCTCATGAGAGATGTAAAAATGCTGTGATTTCTACTAAGGGTTGCCACACTGCAGGAGGACCTGTGAGGCAGGTATTAAAGGAAAAAAAGCCCTGAGCTGAAATCGTACCGAGATGATCTATGTGAACTTGCTGCTGCATGTTCTTTCTCACCTTTCAGGGGGCTGAGTGCTGTGAAATGTTTGCCCTTGCAAAAATTGTGTGGCTTGGGAAAAACTAAAAATATTTTTTTGCTCAAGCATTGCCACAGCCTTTGCCCCAAGAGGATCTAAAAGTGAGATAATCCCAGAGGGGTGTGATGCAGTGCAAAGGGAGATGCTGGCAGTCACACAGCGAGCCCTGGGACAGGCTGATGCTCCAGATCTCGATTTGCAACCTGCTTTGGAGAGAACTGAGGTACATTTTCCTTCTGCAGCGCCTTTCATCCTCTGGTTGTCCTGCCTGAGTTAGCAGCAGCAGCTTTTCCTTGTAGGATGCCAGGCAGCCTCTTTGGGAGGAGCTATAGATTCCTGCAGAAGGCACTCTCTAATCTTTGGTGCAGAGTTTCAGCATAGACTTGTTTCTCACTACAGCTAAGCCTACCTGCTCCTATCTATTTCTCCTGTGGTTTCCCATGGAACTTGTTGGTGTCTAGAAGCTTTTATCTTCAATGAGGGAAACCATCTAGCTCAATTGGAGAAACCCAGCAGCCTAGCTGTCGTCTCACTCTGAATTATTTTCATTCCACTGAAATTCCAGCTTAGCTTGAAACTGACACAGTCAAATATACATGAGCACAGCCCATATTTGCAATGAAATCCATCAAGATCTACATGGCACTGCTGAACAACCCACAATAGGGGTGAGCTCAAACTTAATAATTCAAACATTCAGCTTCCAACCCACACTTTGCCATGGGCCTGGTCTGAACAGGCCTGGGGTCTGGTCTAGCTCATGAAAAGTGGAGTTCTTTCAAACACAGACCCAGGTGTTTGTCTGAACACAGTCTTTAGATCCAAATTAATCTCTACAGTCTGTCCACACAGGTAAATCAGAATAACTTCCTGAAGCATCACCAGGGACCCGGTGCAGAGACCTCAAACTGGCTTGACACGGTTTGTTGGAGGAAAATCACTTTAGCCCAGACTGCAAGCTAATGGATGATTTACAAAACTCAGAGTGACAGGGGAGAATTTGGGCCTGTGTCCTTCAGGAATATTCCCATGGCTTGCACAGAATGCCTTGGTGTGGTTAAAATGCATGAGCAGACAACGATAAACTCAAGCAGGCACCATTATAAAATGTGACAAATAAGCCATGATGCCAAGTGCAGATTACCTTTAGGTACCTCTGAACTATTGCTGCCATGAGTTCTGCTGCCAGGCTGTGTTCTGAGGACAACCCAGGTATTATCAGATTTATCACCCTTTCCTCCTCACTCCATCTCTCACAGCCAAGTACATCAGCAATTCACCAGTTCAGTGACCATTGCCAGTTTTTTAACCTTTTCATATATCTTCTGAATATATTGCTTTTATCATATTTAGATAACAAATGCTAATACAGCACCTTTGTCCCTTTATTTCACCCTCACCATAAAGCATGAAGGAAACTATCTCCTGGTGTGTGGAGTACCACTTGGAAGGAGAAAGCAAATCCAGGTGTTGTTGGGAAAGCTGAGGTAGAGCAAAGTGGCCCAAAAGTCCTGCCTCATCTTACCTTCCCATTTAGGTGTGATATAATTAAAAAAACCCTTGAAAATATCTCTGAAAATTATATGTGCAGCCTGGCAGGGACACCTTCCACTGTCCCAGGTTGCTCCAAGCCCTGTCCAACCTGGCCTTGGACATTCCAGGGATCCAGGGGCAGCCACAGCTGCTCTGGGCACCCTGTGCCAGGGCCTGCCCACCCTCCCAGGCAGCAATTCCTTCCCAATATCCCATCCAGCCCTGCCCTCTGGCACTGGAAGCCATTGCCTGTGTCCTGTCCCTGCATGCCTTGTCCCCAGTCCCTGTGCAGCTCTCCTGGAGCCCCTTCAGACTCTGGAACAGTCTCTGAGCTCTCCCAGAGCCTCTCCTCTCCAGCCTAAGCCCAGGTTTTCCCCCTCCTGCTCTTCCCCCAGCCTCGTGTGTCTCTAAAGAAAAAGCTGCTCTTCATTTTACTTTGGTGGTTCAGCAGAGCTGAGAGACTGGAAAGGAAAGGTAATGGAGATTTTACAGCCACGGAGCTGATACAGCTGGAGATAAAGGCACTGTGAGCTCTGGTGTCACAAACTTTATTGCATGGTTGGGGTACATAAAAGGTGAAACACAACATGTTTTTCGGATGGATAAAACAGAGCTTAAAAATCTGGCAGCTGGAGAAGGAATAGGTGATTTTTAGTTCACAGGTGGTGAAAAGGAAGATGTTAATAAGCAAAAAAAGGCAAAAGAAAGAGGTGTAATAACAGAAGAATTGCACTAAATGGGCCTGGCAAAGGAAGATGGTGGGTGTTGCAGGTTAGTTTTGGTTTTTGTTACAATAATGGTCCATCACTATGCATCAGGGCAGTCCAAAGGGCTGGAAGCAATGGGCCAGGCATAGGCTGCTCTCTACTTGCCCAAGGCTGGTGGAGAGATGTGAGAAACCACCCCTAATTGATTACTGCCTCTTCCCAGTGAATGCACAGGTTCTTCTGAGAAGATAAATAGCCAATAGTTATTTCCTATTCCTTATGCCTTTCAGAAATGCACACACCTCTATAATATTCCCCATCAACTGCCTCTTTTAAGACATTCAAGAAAAACTTATCCCAGCCCCTAACCTGGCCATTATTGCCTTCCCAATGTCCTTATCTGAGACAAAGCAATCAGATTGCCACCAAGGACAGCCCATTCTCACTGACTCCCCTGGAGAAAAGAAATCTCATGGGCTTGAGATTTCTTTCATGCTTTATGCAGGATTGTTGCACAGGATCCATTTATTTCTGTACCACAAGAATAAACAAAGATATAATTCTTTCTTCTCCGCTAAATTTATGCGCTCGTATTTATTGCTTTTGATTTGGCAGGATTAGTCTCACACTTCACAAAATTTAAAGGATATCTGTTAAGTGTAGAAATTCTAACTATCAATACAGGAATTAAGCTGCTTAATAAAATATCCATCCCCCCAGCTGTCCATTCCCCAGTGCTAGTGGTCTTTATGAGCTCTTTTATCCAGGATGAGTAGAGGTGCCAAACCCCTTTTTTCCTCATAAGGGAGAACTGGAAGATGATCTGTGCCAAACCACAATGGGGGGAAAAAAACAAAAGTAGGAAAAGAAGTAATATTCAGACAAGGCAATTCACCATGGCAAAAGCAAAGTTCATTTTAGAGACGGACAAAAACATTTTTCTTCATTTCAGTAGTGACAAGGAAGGGTGAGAGCATGAGGTAAGTAGTTAAAGGCTAGGATCTCAGACAAAATGAAGCTCTTACCAGACACACCTGAATAAGGTGTTAATTATCCCCAGTTCTTCCACTGAAGTTGACACTTCTCAGTCTAAATAAAATCCCCTGTCAAAGGTGAATCTCTTTATTGCTCACTCTGGCAACTGTGTGCTCAAAGTTATGTAGGTACTCAAATATCTTAACAGAGATGTAGGAACAAGTCCATGTCAACTGGAAATTCCTGCAGGCAAGAAACAGAGCAGAAGAAAAAAGCTGAAAAAGAAATATTGAAAACTTCTGAATTTGTTGATCAAGGGCTCTAACTAAATTTTTCCTCTCCCTGTATTATCAAGGGGTCATTTTTCCTGCTGCTAATGTCGTGAGATGTCTTACACTGTTGCTGGTTATTAATAGTGACAATAATAATAATAATAATAATAATAATAATAATAATAATAATAATAATAATGAAGGTACAGAATTTTCATCAGATGTTCATTCAGATCTGCTCCAATAATAATCTTCTCCCTTTCCTACATCCAAACTATCCCCCTGCCTTCCTTCCAGAGATGATGAATCACTCAAATATCACCCAGTGCTGCCTCTGGAGTGAAACCAGTGAGTAGTTAACTGGAAACAGCAATGTTTCCTTGTTTCAACCAGAACCAGGAAAGCTGTGGTCAATAATGAGATCCATCCTAGACTGGGATCTTTCTCTAGTCAAGGACAGGGTGCAGCTGAAATGTGGATGAAACAGGAGAACTAGCAAGGAGGGTGAAATAAAATTACCAATGCAATGCTCCTGCATAGTGCTGACTTTTCTGAAATCTACTGGGTCTTTTTCATATCTAATATAAAAAAATAACCTGCTTTTCCATGTCAGCCATTCAAATGCGTCTAGTTTCAAATCACGTGCTTGACTCAAAGGTAATTTCTGAGGAAAAACTACAGACTTTTTTTTTTTTAAAGTCATCAGGAATGCAGAAATCTTCTTTTCCCCCTGATGATTATTATCCATAGATAATTATCTTCCATGAGAAAAATGTGTGTTTTGTTTCCAGTTTACAATCTTACAGCTTTAGACTGCACTCCTTGGCTCTTGTTGTGTCTTTTCCCACTTGACTAAGGAGTCTTTTGGTACCCACTGAAGGATCTGGGAAGGAAATACACTCTCTCATCAATTCTCCTCTATATCTTTCTGATAAGCTGAATAGATCATGCACCTTCGCTATGGGACAGCTTTCACCCTCCCATTACTCTAAGCTCACATTCTTTACTAACAGTGCCCCGAGGTCTTTAACCACTGTGAACAAGGTCACACAGCGTGAGGACAGAGCCAAGAGGGGGCAAAGCAGCTTATTAAAGGTGAAAAAACACCTCAGCAACAGTTTGCCCTCTGGAGCCTCAGCTCTAGCACGGTAGAGAAATACACTGGGAGTTGCTAAATACTGAAAACAATGAAATTTGAGCAGTGATCAGAGGCTGGAAGGCACCTGTCAAAGGATGCTCACTTCATCCTTAGCCTCTTCCCCAGGCCCACTGGGAGACCATTGCTGAAAAAAGACTAAAATAGAACTTTTGTTGTGTCTTAGTTTGGAGTTGTAACCCAAGACATGTTGGAAGCCAGATCTCCAGTGCTGGGAACAGCTCTGGAACCCTCAGGACAAGAGAGACACCGAGGGGCTGGAGCGTGTCCAGGGCAGGGAACGGAGCTGGGAAGGGGCTGGAGCCCCAGGAGGGGCTGAGGGAGCTGCAAAGGGGCTCAGCCTGGAGAAAAGGAGGCTCAGGGGGGACCTTGTGGCTCTGCACAACTCCCTGCCAGGAGGGGACAGCTGGGGGGATTTGGGATCTTATCCCAGGGAACGGGGACAGGAGGAGAGGGAACGGCCTCAGGGTGGGCTGGGGAGGATCAGGGTGGATATTGGGAAAACTCTTTCATGGAAGGGGATATCCAGTCCTGGCATAGGGCAGTGCTGTTATCTCATCTCTGGGAATGTTTAAAAGCCATGTGGATGTGGCACTTGGGGACAGGGGTCAGTGGTGGCCTGGGCAGCGCTGGGGAAATGGTTTGACTCGCTGGTCTTAGAGTGCTTTTCCAAACTACACAATTCTGTGCTTCATCTGACCCAGTGTGGCTGCTCTTAACATTTTCACATCATGCCAGAGCACTCAGGGCGGCACTTTTGCTGCTCTGCCATTCCCCTGCCATAATCCTAGTAACACACCCATCTGCACGTGGCCACCCACACTCATTTAGGAGGTTGAGAGCTCATTGTTGCCACAGTTGGGTTCTTTAGTTATTCTCAGTCCAACTAGAAAACATCTATAAATACAAACCAGACCTGCTGGTGCATTGAGAGTTAACACAGAAGGTGTTAATGCTGTTAATAATCACATAGAAATAACTGCAAGGAGCTGATACTGCAAAACTTTGATCCCATCCCCAAGTTACTGCTAGCAATGTTGCAAAATGCAGAGCAAAGGAACAAGGCTGTAGTTTGTGTTAAATCAGCTCAAACTGGCATCTGATGACTTGAATTAGTACACAGAGAGCGTATGAAACATATTCATTTTGTTAATAGAAATGCCTAGTTATATTAGCCCCTTTTTTGCTTATTATTCATAATATTTTTCTGTAATACAGAAAATCAGTTTTTATTTTTAAAATGCAATCAAATTATATTTCCTATTAAAATTTTAATATCAAAACAAATTAACCAATGCTGCAGATTACACATTACTAATGTAGCTCTGGCAATAATTCATGCTCCTCTTGATTCTGTTATGAACTATCACACTGCACACAAGTGCAGCAGTTCACAATATATTCTTAAGGGGAAGTGACTTTTTTAAGGAAAAAGGTGAATTAGACAAGATACCTCAATAATAACGGAAAGTGGCTGGGCCAAGCATTCAGATAAAAGTATTCTCAGATGAAAATAAGGCCGAACATTTTCCTCCTGTACTCACCTGCTTTTACCAGAAGCAAAGACCATCACTGCAGGCTGCACATCACACGACCAACAGGGTCACTGCAAGACTGCAAGTCCCTCTCAGCTACTCCAGAGACAGTACCTGAAGCAGGTCAGGAGAGGAAAATCCTATTAAGTGGGGCTATCAAGGAAAAAAAAGGTTGCTTTTGTGCAGGTGAAGTGATGCTTTTCCAGATATGAGAATAGCCCAAATGTAAACGGAATTCTAAAACCTTTCAAGGTCACTAAGCGTGATCTGTCTGTCATGGCTGCATCTTCTTCACCCTTTTTGGAGGCAGTTTCTAGCTCACAGCTGGACACACTGCCTGAAATAATCCACCCCAGAATCAGGAGAAGCAGGTCAGCTCTGTTCTGGAAGAGGTTAGGAAAGGTTCACGTCAATCCTGGGTGAGTGCATGCCATGGAATCACAGAATCCTAGAAATGTTTGGGTTGAAAAGGACCTTAAACCTCATTTTATTGCATCCCCTGCCATGGGCAGGGACACCTTCCACGACCCCAAGTTGCTCCAAGCCCCATCCAGCCTGGCCTTGAAGGGGTCACTGTGTTCAGCCACAGCCTCAGGTACCTGACGTGGTCCCCGCACCACCGGCTGGGAGGTAGAAGCATCACTTAAAATAAAACTAAATTAAAATAAAACAAAACCAGCAAGAGATACAATAATTTTCAGAATAAAATGTTCCAAGATGAGCTTCAGTAAAGGGAGGGCACACCAAAAGCAAACTGAGCAACCTGGTGCTTGTAATGAGAACAAGAACAGGGAAGATTCTTTGAGATGCATCCAAGAGGAGACTAAATTCACAAATAGGATGATACACCCATAAAAACAAAACAAAACAAAACAAATCAAAAGTGTTTTTCAGGCTGGCAATGAGCAATGTGGTCAATACAGCTGTCTGCCCCATTACTCCTGCATTGACCAGAAGGGAAAAAGTTGGGACCAAGGATGGGAAGCCCCAAGGGATGGAAGGTCCAGTGTGTGAAATTTGTTCCTTTCCTCAAGTGCATTCTCTTTGGCCAAGACTTTAGGCTTTACAGCCCTGCTTTGCCAGCAGGCTCTGCTGACCTAGAGAGAAAATATGAAATCCTCATCCCCTTCTCTGCTCCAAATAGGTGGCCTGCATCCCCCAACCTGAACCATACGTGCTGTTAGTTACCAGTTGATGATTGTGATGCTAATTAAAACATACTAAGAGACACACTATAAACATGCACAGCACATGAAGGAAATTAGCCAAGTGAGCTTGTCTCTCTTATTGTGCTTTTATTATGATGCTCCTTGGATGATGTTTTTAAATGAATTTTGAATAGTTTTCTTAATTTGTTTTATTTTGCTTCATGGTAACAAAATTGCTGGAGCCCCACAGGAATGATTCAGGGAAGTGCAATATTATTGGAACATGTCTCCTGCTTTTCTTACTGCTTACTTATAATTAAGCTTTATTGAGGTGTAAAATGAATAACAATTAAAAAAAAATGTTTATTGGACCAGGTGCAAATACACTGATACTCCTGAAAACTTCCTTTTCCATGACCTCAAGGAAGCATTGCTGGTTTCTACCAACTCCCATCAGTTTCTGCTAAGACACTAAGTCCCATCCTGCTCTGCCACGTGCCCCAGCAGAACATCTCTTCAGAGCCACTTGCCATTGCTCAGTGCACACAGATGAGTGATGAGAATATTGCTGGGATTCTGCTTGGAAGTGAGCACAAATCTCAGCTGCAGTGGCTGCCAGGAGCACAAAGGTCCTGGTAATCCAACCTCACCTTTCCCTGCCCTTGGAAATCAAGAATCAAGAGCCTGCTGTGAAAAAAAAATACCATAGACATAACTGCAATTTGGCAGTAAGATCTAATGAGTAAGAAAAAAAAATAAAAGGGGAAAGAGAAGAAAGGGCTACTCAAAGAGATAAAGTTCTGATGGATCCCCCTCCAGCCTGGTTTTAGATGCCAGTGGAACCAGCTGTGGTCATAAGTTGTGGTCATACCTCTAACATCACCTTTATCTTGCCACTAGTCCAGGCTCTGATTTCCCACTCTTGGTTTTGGTGCTTTTCTGACTGGAAAATACTTGACTCCACCATTCAAGAGATACTTGTTTTGTTATTATTGTTTGGGAATTTTTGGGGGTTGCTTGTGGGGGGCTTTTTAAGGAAGCTTTTCTTGGCAGGCAAAGAAAGCGTGTCTGCAAAATCAAATGGGTTTTTCCAACCTGTAGCATAGTTCAAAGCCAAATCCCACAGTGGTCAGCATTCCTTCTGCTCAATCTGGGATTTTAGCACTTACAGCATCCATTTTAGCACCATGCTGCTCCCCCAGAATGCAGCACTAATGGATTACTGTGCATTACGTCCCTCATTACTGCTTAAATATTTATCAGAACATTATGTATTTAGTGGCTGGGGGAAAAGAGACAATCCTGCCTTTTGCCATACAAAAGGGTTAATTACAAACTGGATAAATCTCCATGACTTAAAAATTGATAAAACAGATACAGAGATTAACAGGAGAATGTGTTATTTACAGCTAAATAAACATCAGCTGCATAATCCCGGTCTGGGATTTCCCCATAGGAAAAACAACCAAAGCCAGTATTTTATACCAATGGTCTGCATTCATACAGCAGTGAAAAAAAAGCCAGAGAAGGCTGGTTTGCATTGTCTGAAAACAAAAAAGTGGCTCATCCAAGGCAGCTTCCTACCCTGGGGCTGGTGTACCTGGAAATATTTGGAGTTTTGTTCTGGCCTTGGCCTGAGACTCTTCATGGCAGTCGTATCTCCACCTGGCCTCTCCATCTTTTTCAATGCTGAATCCTGAATTTTAATTTTTTTTTTCAGTCTACACTCCTCAAAAAACCAAGCTCAAAGGTGTTTCCCTGGGTCTCTGTCATATCCATCATATCAAGCACCGCTGGAGACAAACATAGGAACAAGATCCAGAAGGAAAAATCAGAAAACAATATTTAACACGAGACAAAGCAGCCTCTGTTTTGCACTTCAGCAGGAATTAATGTCCTGGTTCTAACCCAGAGCCTTCCACCATCACTTCCATCACTGCAGAAGTCCACATGTTACACCCATGTAACACACACGTCACCATGATGATGGCTTTATTTACAACTAAAAACCTTACTTAAGTTTGGGCTCTTCAGCAGACAAAAAAACACAAGAAAACCCAGTTGTTTGTGGAATTCAGCCAATGTTTGTCTCATAAAATAAGTTCTTAAGGTAACTTATACTGGCACTGTGAAATATTGTTCATTATAACGGAGCAGCTGAGATAATGTTGTTTTCTAATTTCCCTTTCTCAGTCAGAAATTAAATAAAAAGTCATGTCTAAATTACAATACTGGATTGAACGCAGACAAGGACCCCATGCGGGGAGCTTATGATATATCCTTCCCACGTTTTATAGCCATTAAAAAAGATTATAGGATTTTTTTTCCTTTTCTTTTAGGCCATTTACATTTGTTCTGAACTCTCACTGTGTTTTATTTGAAGCTCTTAAAAGTGCCAATGTACATAATAAGTCAATCAAGAAGTTAAATTAAGAAAAAAAACAAAAACATATTGACTTGTCTATACCAAACATGCACTTGGAAATCTGAACTCTGCCACCTAATGACTTTCTGACTTTGCAATAAATATCACTGAGCAGGGGTGGCTGGATTGTCCTGTACAAGGAAATACATTTCTAATCTGATTAAGAGGTCTTCTAACCTATTTTAGCACAATCCAAACAGTGGGGTGCTCTTCCCCACCAAAGCAGCCATTAACATTTGCAAAAATTATCTGTGGGGGCTGGACTCCTTCTAACCAAGGTGTACAACCTCAAAAAAAACTCTCCTTACTACAGCTGATCTCACAATACCTGTTTTGCCCATGCCCATGGCCAAATGCCCCCAAAACCTCTGTTGCCCTCCATCTGCTTCCTCCAGGACCCAAATTCCTCCTGCACAGGGCTGAGCCATAGCAGTTGGGTCTGTGATGTTTTCCAGCTGCTTTCTCATCCATCCTGTGCCCAGGTTTTCTCTACCCTCCTTGCTCCAGCTCTCGTCTCCTTCTGGGAGTGCACATCATCCCTTTCCCCACTCAAGGTCGTCTTCTGCTGCTGTTATTCCCAGCCTGTAGAAGATTTTTGACAATGCAGAAATTGGTTCTTCCTTTTTAAGCCTGTGAATTTTCTGTTTTTTCTGCAGATTTTCACAGCCAAGCCTCTCCTCTCACTCTCAGTTTCAAGAGTATTTCATGAATCCTTCCTCACTTTGGCAGGCCACCCCAGAGCTGGAGGCATCAAAGAAGATTGAGGCAGGCTTCCAACAAGACTTCATTAGCTGAAGGTGGGATTAACCTCACTTCCACACCTAAATGACATCTCAGACCAGTCAGCTGGGCTTTTTTCCAGGCAGCAAAGAGAAAGAGGCAACTTCAGGGGCAGATTTACCCAACCAAACCAAACCAAACCAAACCAAACCAAACCAAACCAAACCAAACCAAACCAAACCACTCTTCAGAAAGTTCCTCTTTCTTTCCATTGACTGGGAAGACATCCCAGGCTGCCAAGGTTGGCCCTGGCTAGCTTCAGAAATGTGGGCACCTGATTTTTCCAATATAACATGAAGATACTCTGCTCTTGGAAGTGAGATGTCTGGGATTGACCACGGGGCATTGTGGCTGCACAAAGCCCTAAAACATGAAAATTCTGGCTGCATTTATTGCTCCTTTACTGACAGCTCACATCAGAAACATGATGCTTGCACAGGAGTTCCATACCTTTTGCTTCCCTCTTTTTCTATCCTCCTGGAACGATTGCTGCTCCAAAGGAGGGGCTGCATTCCAGTGGAAGGTGAAGCATTCCTGCACGTGGATTCCTGGACCTTGTTCAGTAAACATAAAACTTTAATGTTGTATTTGGATTGCTGCAAATGGAAGGTGCTGTGTTACCCTAATGCATTTTCTGGGAACACAAGCCCACTCTACACCTCGGGACTCAATTAATTAAAGAACATTAAATACAGTACAAGGTCTTCCTCCCAGCAGCAAAAACACCTGCACTTCATTCCACAACTTGTGCCTCTCTTAATAGCTACAGAGATAGCTAAGGCCTCATCCAAAAACTATTAAAGTCCATGGAAAGGTTCCCATTTACTTCAGCAGAGCTTGTATCAGACACCGAGGCGACATCGTGAGGATAATCAACTTGGAAAGTAAACCACAACTAATTTGCAACTGGGAAAGCTTGGAACGAGACAGTTGAGCTCCAAGCCCCAGACTGTCAATGTCTCAGTGCAGTGTGAACAAAGGATAGTAAAGGACTTCATGATTAAATAGCTGTAAGGTTGCACTCCAGAGATGTTTTCTTCTCTCACTGAAAAGTAATGGTCCCTAGCTCCCATACTGCTCAGCTTGTCTGCTAGGCAGAGGATGCTTCAGTCCTCAGAGGAGGTTTTCAATGCTAATCCTCTGTAAACACACAGATTTTCAGTTGCCTAATTCCCCTGTCAACAGGTTTCAGTACGCAGTGACAGTGGGAAAGATCAACTAACCTCATTTCAAAAGACCATCAGAGCAGCCAGCGAGCTGCCTGGTCACCACAACAAATAATTACTGTCTGTGCCTGATTAAGAGGTCAAGAAACAGCTCCAATGAGTGTGTAGATGTGGGATTGATTCCTTTCCTCTAGCCTAGTCCCTGACAGAATAACCTGTGGGGATGCAGCATATGGTGGCATATAAGCAAATATTTTGTCTGAATGTATTCCTTGAGTCTTGTTCTTCAGATCTTGTTAGCCCCTTAATGAAACCACCAAAACCAGAAGAACACCCTGTGCATCAAAGAATTTAAACACCAAGGTGGCTTGGCTTTAATTATTTAGTGGATATGACATCTGGCTTTGCAAAGAGATGTTTTGCACCTCCTGCCTCACCTGTGTTGATGTGGCAGCCTCATTCTGCAAGGACTTGGGCAAGAGGCTCCTCTCCTGTAGAAACATGACCAAATGTTGGTCCTTAGAAACTATAGTTACACATGGCAATGATGTATTCCTGCCCATGACAGGGAGGCTGGAAATAGGTGGAATTTAATGCCCCTTCCAACCCAAACAGTTCTATAACTCTACTTTGGTTTAATTCTGCCCTCTCCCCTAGAATTATGTCTGTAACTGGCTACAGAAATAATATAATTTTCATGCATTCACAAGACACTGTTAAACCACTGGAATCAGAGGGTAAAACCACCTGATAATCTCTAGCATCCTTAAGGAGAAATGTTGAATAGGGACTTTTTCTGCCTTACAGAATGTCTTAATAAAAGAGAAGAATGGACACAATAATTTTATTTCAGTTGTGCTATCCCTGTGGTCTGTGGCTGGAATGCACTCTAGGTGTTGAGGCAAATTGTATTATTTCTCCAAGACAGCAGCTACAAAACACAGATTCCTATTGATCCCTAGTGGCACAAACTTAAGAAGTCAAAATAGGAGGTAAAACAGGAAACTAACATCCTAGACACACAGTGAAATGGAGCAATGCAGGGTAGGAGGCTGTGGAAAACATTTAGCTCTGTGACCTTCCATCTCATTTATTTCAGTCCTACAAAATTAACTCTGCTCCTACTGAACTGAATCAGAGCTTAAAAGAAGGGAACAATTCTCATACATCTGTTTCAGTCACTATCATTTCCAGCTTTTGGGTAGATAACAAAGCTGGAAAAGACCAAGCCACAGGAGGGATTCTATCCACTTTAACGTGGTCACCTGGGGAGCAGGTCACATCTTCAGGGAGCACAACCACCTGCCAGAGCAAAGGAGTGGGTTTCCTCAGTGCTTTACTGGTTGCAAAACACTACTTTATAGCTGTGCTGGTAAAATAAATCCTTCATCCAACAGCACAGCTCTAATAGAGCCGTGCATCTGAGTGTGAAGTAAAGGATCACACACAGTCCTCAGCAAACCCTGGAAAAATGGGAGCCCGATTGGGGCACTTCTGTGGAGCTGGTTCATTACACATCCCTGTAGGAGGTTAGCCTGGAAAGGGGAGAAACCAACCTCTCTGCCCCCACTCCCCTCTCCACTCTGCCCTTCCTCCTCTCTCCATTCCTGCCTTCCTTAATTATTTTTTATTTCTTTGTCTATGTGTCAGTTTAATAAGTGCTGTAAAAATACATGTGCTGGAAATCGTGCAGTTAATATGTGGCAAACAGAGCATTCTGAAAGAGAAAAGAGCTTTCTGAAACTGGCTTGGCATGATAGCTGTGCGTGTTATATCCCTGCTGTCACCTTGGGTCCTTAGGAAAACCCTGGAAAATGTCAATAAATATAAGCTGTTAAGCTACTTCTAGTCAGTAGCTGAATGGGTCTGTCCAGGGAACAACAAGTGAGACAAAACTAAGATATTTTTTCTTCATATTCCATCCTCTTATTTTCAGGAAAAATTATGAAAGAAATTGCCAACTTTAACACTGTCTTCTTACTAAAGCATTTAATACTTTAGAAATGAGAACTACTTTTATTGGTGTCTTACAGAGAGAGATAGTGACATGACTAGGACTAGGGGGAACAGTCTTATATGAAAATAGGGGAGATTTAGATGGGATGATAGGAGCAAATTGCTGGCTGGGAGGGTGGGCAGGCCCTGGCACAGGGTGCCCAGAGCAGCTGGGGCTGCCCCTGGATCCCTGGAGTGTCCAAGGCCAGGCTGGATGGGATTGGAGCAGCCTGGGACAGTGGAAATTGTCCCTGCCATGGCAGAGGGGTGGATAAGATGGTCTTTAATGTCCCTTCCAACCCAAACCATTCCAGGATCCTGTCATATTATCCATGGCACATACTCTCCAGGGAGAAATCGAAACTTCAGAGGGACAGAAGTGTTCATGACTGAAGCAGCCAAGAGATTATCTGTGGTGACAACAGTTCTATCTCCCAAAAAGAACACCAGGGCTGTCCCAAGCCATGGCTGCTCAGTAACCATCTCTGTATAACCTGTACATGCACAGGTGATGGGAAATTAAAAGCAAGGCTCTGGGATCCCATGACCTGTGTGGGTAGCAGGTTTAGTCTTCCACCACAAAGATTTTTCACCACTAAAATATTCACACCAACCTGAGAAGCTACCAAGACCCAAACGACCAAAACAGAGACATTTCTATCTTTCTTTACAGTATGTTCCAATATATCTTTTAATTTCAGCGTCTTAAATTTCCCCGTGTGTCAAGCTCAGCTTTGCTTTTTCATGTTGATTATTGTTTGCTCAGATTGCTCAGCCTCTTCTATATGGGAGCCATCTGCTGTTTATAAAGCTCTCTTACAGTCACGTTTCCTCTAAAATAAAACAGCTTTATTGATATTTTTTCTCTTTTTCAGAGGCCACTTCTGATTTTGATCCTTTAGTTTAGGTTTGAAGTTTATTTCTCATTAAAAAAAAAAAAAAATCATGCAATTTTCCTTGGACAGTTAGAATCACTTTTGCTAAAGGGAATATAAAAATTTCCATAACCATTATTGTTTTCATCAGTCTGTAAAACAGGAATAACCTGGTGACTATTTTAAATAATAGACACAATGATTTAGTAATTTTGGACAAATGCTGTGAATATCACACTTAGAAAAAAATGTTACATTTCTCTAAGGGTAGATACCAACTGAAAGAGAAGAAAATTAATCAAAATCTAAACTTGATGAATTAAAATAACTTCTTTCATCATATTTTGAGAGTCTCTGATTCCATGAAAATATTTTCTTTCAGAACTGAGGAAAAAAGGTAATGTGAAGTAAAAAATTGGTTCTTAGGTTTTATATTATATTGTCTCTGAATTAAAATTTTGGCACCCATTCCTTTACTCAAATAAAACTTTTTCTTAAGAAAAGTTCTGCTGAAACCAGTCCTAGTGGTACCAACATTAGGAAATATCTCCCAGGTAACTACTAAAAGAGCAAAAAATAAAGATATTTTCCTTTTAAACACAAGATACTTGTTCTTTCTCAACAAAACAGCAAATAATTTAATAACAAGTATTTTTAAAAATGATTCCAAAAGTACAGGCACTTGGAGGCAACGTTAAATCTTTAAGGAAATTCCATAACTGCATATATCAATAAATAAAAATAACTATAACAGAGCTAACTGCAGTAATATTTAACTAGTTTGCATGGACTTTTCAGCTATAAACATGACCTTTGCCTTATCATGTTTAAATCTGTCATGGATGTCAGATATTGCCTTCTTAAGTGGACTCAACTGTATTACAGGCTTTTGTGGTAATGCTGGGCTGAAGTGTATCTCCATTTTATGTTCTTAAATATTCATAAGAAGCTTTGCAACATTAATATCTTAGAAGGCTTACAAGAACACTTAAATAATGTGTCTTACCTCCCTTCGCCCCTCCCAAAAATGTCCCAGTCTTTTCCAATTTGTGTAATGCATTGAGCCATTTTAATAATTGTTTGGGGATTTATTCCGTGGTTCTGGGGTTCGCTCATAGCCAGTGTAATTATTATCTCCACTGGTCTTAGCGTGTGCTAATCCTGCTTGTTTTACCAGCAGAGGAGAAAAGATTTGAGAGCATAAGCACGAGGCAAGGTTTTGCCCTGGAATTACACCCTGTGAGTCCCCCACTGCCCCATGTCTACATAAGAAATAAAAAATGATAATAAAAATAAAATCTGAATTAAAATCAAACCTTACTTCAGCAGAAATGTTTCTAATGTGAGGCAAGTGAAGGAAATTAGATATTTTGGGATTGTAACTGAAGTTATGGATTGTGGAAGTTTGGCCAAATTCACATAAAATCATCATTTATTTAGGCCTTATTCAATCTTGATGCTTTAAATTATTTTTTCAGGTCGTTGTGGGGAATGGGTGTATTTACATGGGTGAGCTAAGATCATCTGAAGCATGTTGAAGCCACAACAAGTCCTACACTGGACAAGGGCTGCATAAATTAAAATTTGTGTTGAGATTTGTCATTAACACAGCTTTTCCCCAGATAGGGAATATGAATTCCCAGGTATGGAGTTAGAACAACCCCAAAAGTTCTCTGTACATGCTGCTAGGAAAATAAAGATTTTGAGGGAGAAATATTTAAGCTACTCTTTTTTAATGGATTCTACCTTGTTTTCCTGACAATGCTGGGTGTCTTTTGCACAACAAAAACCTGTTCCTGCAAATTCTGCATTTCACACATGTACATTTCCTCTAGCACTCTAGCCAAACCTCTCTCTGAACTTTCAGAATTAAGCACATGAGGGCTGTTCACCAAACACATCACGGCCTGAGTTCGCCATGATGAGCTTACAGCATGTTAAGACCCACTTTCTGCTCCTGCTGGCTGATGTTACCAATCTGCTTCCTGCCAAGGGGCAATATTTCAATGAAAAGCGATACAGAAAGTATTTTCATCACAATTTTATCATCGTGCTGCTGTTCCAGGGAGCCCCCTCTCTCCTTCACCTGCTACAAGCAGCAAATAACCCCACTGAGCTGATGTGCAGGAATGTGCCTCATTCCCTTATCTCTGCTTTTCGCTGGTGTTTACATAAATGTAACTCAAGGCTACCATTTGCAATTCAGCTTCTCCCTGTGCTTTGTCCAGGCCAGCGTGAAAATGCAAGCAGAGCCCAAAATGTGGCGATCCAGAAGATGGATGGAGGAGGTGGCATGGAAAGAAGTCAAAGTTGGGCTAGAAAAGGCTTGGGAATGAGTTATGGGGCGTAGCTGGGCACTCAGCTGTGGGCAGGAGGTCAAGGGAGGGGGGATTGTGCCCCTGTGCCCCTGAGCTCAGGTGAGACCCCACCTGCAGAGCTGCCCCAGCCCTGGGCTCCAACAGCACAAGGATGTGGAGCTGCTGCAGCCAGTGCAGAGGAGGGCACGGAGATGCTGCAGGGCTGGAGCCCCTCTGCTCTGGAGCCAGGTTGGCACAGCTGGGGCTGCTCACCCAGAAGTGAGAAGTATCCAGGGAAACCTAACTGTGATCCTTTAGTACTTAAACGGTGCTTACAAGAAAGATGGGAACAAACTTTTTAGCAGAGGGTGTTGCAACAGGACAAGATGTGATGGTTTTAAACTGAAGGAGGGTTGATTTAGATGAGATACAAGGAAGAAGCTTTTCCCAGTGAGGATGAGCAGGGCTGGCACAGGGTGCCCAGAGCAGCTGTGGCTGCCCCTGGATCCCTGGAATGTCCAAGGCCAGGCTGGACAGGGTTTGGAGCATCCTGGTCTGATGTCCCTGCCCAACCCTTCAGGGGGTTGGAATGAAAACAGCTTTAAAAGACCCTTCCAGCCCAAACTGTTCTATGATTCCCTGCTTTTGGTGGTTTCTGTGGTTTGGGATGCACACTTTGGCCAGTTCTACTCAATGTGGTTCAGGCTGAGATTGCAAATGCTCACCAGACATGAGGTAGAAACAGAGGGTGTTGCTGAGCCCAAACTGCTCTTCACAGCAGGACAAGCTCATTGTCAAGCTGGATCACACACCCAGCATCCCAGAGCAGTCTTTGGAAATTATGTGGGTGCCCTGTGGAAGGAACAAAACTCATCTGCCCTCAGGTCCCCACGGACACTAAATGCACTTAAAGCAGGAGATTTTCGGGAGGTGTCAATCAGAAGGTATCACACAGAGATAATTTACCCTGGTAAAGCAGAAGCCCTCCAGAACAAGAGAAAATAAAGCCCAGCCTTATCCACAGTGCATTTCTAATTGCCAGTCTGCAGAGAAGAATTCAAGTATGATTGGGTCATGCCAGACTCCCTTGCTGGGGTGAGCAGCATTGCCCATCTCCCTGGTGTGTCCCCATTCCTAGAGTGGACTGTGACAAGCTGCACGCTTTTCTTTCATACATTTCCATAAATATAACAAAGGCTGAGAAACAACACAATGCCAGAGGCAGAAACAAGGGCACAAATCCCTTTTTCTCCAGCACAGCTGGAGCGGCTGATTGAAAAACTCATACAACCCACCTCCACTATTCAAACTTTGGGGTGTTAAATCCAAATCTAAATAATCCTGCATGTTTCTTCCTTGACTAAGCACCTGAGCACTAATTACATGCCTGGTTAATTCGGTAATGTACATACATTTCTGGGCTCCCTCTGCTTGTATTACTCTCTCTCCGCTTCGGGAGATTAATGAGGTGAGGAAACAGAAGATTGTTACAAACCTGCAGCTCGCTGTACCTCCTAAGAAGATGATGGGAAATGTACCAAACATCGTGTTATTTTGCTAACACTGCTGTGTACAGTACATAATTATAATTTAGCCATTGTATTTCTTGCCTATTAGAATAGATAAGCAATGATCCAGGACTACAATGAGCAGCACAGCTTCACGGGACTGGTTTCTTGCCATTGTGCTGCAATAAGATGAAGCACATTTTTGTCTAAGATTTTTGGCAGGATCATTCATAGGTAGATTGGTTCTGAAAACACATTTTCTTGTAGGTTCACCCTCTACACTTTCTTTTGTTTCTCTCTGCCTTTGGGATCATTGTTGCCTTTGTATTTTTTGCTTTTGTCAGAAAAGAGGTTTGGGCTGATTCTTAATTTATCCATTTACAGGAGGATCTTTGGGAATTCTGGAGGTACAAGATCATACTCATAGGATAGTTTTTGCTGGCAGGGATCTGTAGAAGCCATCCAGTCTAACCCCCACACTGAATTGAACCCTAATGATTTTGTATGTGAGTACATCCATGCTTAGATATTCAATACATGTTTACATGATGTGCTGAACTAGACCTGCCATCTTTTACAGCCTACATTCCTTACCACTAAGAGAGGTAAAAACTGGGTTGAAATAATAGAATCACAGAATAGTTTAAATTGGAAGAGACCTTTGGAGGTCATTTAGTCCAAAAGCTACTAGCCCAGGTTGCTCCAAGCCTCATCCAGCCTGATCTTGAATAATTCCAGAGATGAGGATCCACCACCTCTCTGGGCAACCTGCCAGTGTCTCACACCCCTCAGGATAAAAGCTTTGGGGTGTTACTTGAGGCCCCTTCATCCCAGCCAAGCTGACTCATTCTGATATGAAAGAAGAGCATATGATGATGCTGAAGGCTCATTCTACTTCTATTTCTGTTTTACCTGCATTCCTTCTGTCCTTCTCCCTTTTCTGTTTATTTTTCTTAAGAAGGCTCCTACGAGCACAGCACTGATGCTGTGCAATTACCCAATTTTCTCATTTATCAAAGTTTTATGCCTCTTAGTTTAGTGCTTACACACTCATTATATTAAAGAAGAAGATAACTCTAATGAGCCCAATTCATAATCCAAGTAAGACCATTAACACCGCAACAGCCGAGCAGACACAGCAGTGTGGAAGTGAATGCTGTTTAAAGAAGCTCAAGGCAGCAAAGACAAAAAAAGTCAAATTCCCAGCTGATAGACCCTGCATAAACTTTACAGTGGGACCCAGCAGTTGAAATGCAAGCACTGACTGCCATTCAAGACACTCATGGGTGTTCATGACTAAAAAGGTGGGAAATCTTTCTCATGTCCTCTTGATCAAACTGGAGTTTCTTCCTTTGCTTGTGTTTAATGGATAGTCAGAGGAATCTTACTTCATCTTTTTTCAAGGTTACTTCACATTCAGGCACCCACTTAGAAACAGCCAAATTTCTTATGAGTCCAAACCAGAGGTGGAAATGGGATCTTGAGATTACATAAATATCATGCCTGGATTTAAAATCAGTCCATCTCAGCCCCAAATCTAGATGGATTTTGTACTCCTTTCAATTTTTGAGACAAAGCAAAAAGTAGGGATAAAAAAATTCTGGTCAAGTGGTTCAGAAGATAAGGACTGAATATTTATAGAATCACAGAATCCCTGGGGTTGGAAAAGCCCTACAAGCCCGCAGAGTCCCAGCTGTGCCCAATCCCCACCATGTCACCAGCCCAGAGCACTCAGTGCCACGTCCAGGCCTTCCCTGGACACCTCCAGGGATGGGGATTCCAAACTTCCTGGGCAGCTCCTTCCAATGCCTGACCACCCTTTCCATGGGGGAATTTCTCCCAGTGTTCACCCTAAACCTCCAGTGTTGCAGCTTCAGGCTGTGTCCTCTTGTCCTGTCACTGGGTGCCTGGGAGAAGGAGGCACCACGTCCCTTCAGGGGGCTGTAGAGATTGAAAAGGTCACTTCTGAGTCTCCTCTAGCCTAAATGGATGTGAAAGTTTAAGAGCCAGGCCAAAAGCTAATGGTTCTTCAGAAAAACAGCAAATTTCACAAAATAACAGCTAAATATCCTCAAACGGCCACAACCTAAAACACAAGCAGTTTCGCCTCAGGAAGAGGAAGAATTTTTTTATGTTGGGGGTGCAAAACCCTGGAACAGCTGCCCAGGGAGGACATGGATTCTCCCTTTCTGGAGACATTCCAAAGACACCTGGGTGCATTCCTCTGTGACCTGCTCTGGGTGACTCTGCCCTGGCAGTGGGTCTGGAGTGGGTGATCCCTACAGGTCCCTTCCAAACCCAACAGCTCTGTGATTTTGTGAAGATACATACCGTTTCAGGAATTTCAAAAGTCACTGATCCCTTCTCCTCTTATTAAAAGTCCAAACAGCCTTTTTCTCCCACATCCCAATGAAAATATGCTTACCCATACACAGACGCATAAGAGATTTGTATATTTACATGGAAATGGACGCGAATTCAGCTCCCTCCCTATGCACAGATTTCTTTTTCCATCTTCCCTGGCTGAGATTTGGAGGAGCTGCTCCTGTGCTGTTCAGCAGAGCACCAGGAGCATCCCCGTGGCAGCCCTGCAGAATTTCCCTGGTGTAACCCAACCCCTCAGAGGGAGCAGGGAGGGCTATCAACTCCCTTTGATTAACAGGGTGGGTATGCCTGGTGTCCACTTAACCAGAAAAGGGAAGATAACTTTGTAGACCACATTAATGGGGATCTACCTCCCTTGCTCATTGATGACATTGAGCCTAACCATGTGGGGTTTTAGGAGCAGAGTAATTCCATCGTCTGCCTTTGATTACATCATAAATTGACACCTTGCCAAGTTATAAAAACATGGTTTTTCTCTGTGGAGGCCAGGGCACTTCAGATGATGCCCTCTCTCGTTTGCTGGGTCTTGTGCCACAGCAGAGCTATAGATCACATCTGTAATCCTGTGGAGTTCATTATCTCCTAATGCTATTTGGTTTTTTAGATCATTAGAATGAAACTTGACCTGACCTGTGAACTATGAAATTGATTGTTGCCTTTAAATGGTCAACAGCCCATTTTCTAATCGATACAACAAATAATTTTATACATATTTAAATTATATATAACTTTAATGCTCGTTAAATTTATCTGCCACTTTCCTTCTATAGTTTATTTTGCATGCATCTGAAACATGGATGGTGCTTTTACTACTTGGTGGTACCATTTAGAAAAAAAGGAGGAAGAAGGAGGAAGACACAAATAAGCTCTAGCCTGAAACAAAAAGCTGAGGAACTGAACATGAGTGCCATTCTGCTCTGAAAGCTTTTAAAACATGTCCTAGTTTGGGCTGTTTCAGATCAATCCATTCAGTGATTACTGGGGGGAAAAATAAAAAAAAAATATAAGACCCCAAACCAGAACAGAGTTTTGCTGTAATCATTCAAATTTGAATAGAGTTTGTGGCTTCTCTACCCTGACTGCTGCTTTGCAGAATAAGAAACAATAAGAGTTGAAGTGAAATGTTGAATTTGCTCAGGACAGAAATGGATATTCAGTGAGAAGGGAAGTTTCTGAGATTAGTGAGGTTATTTCTGGTCCTGGGGAAGCTCTGTTTAATGGTTTGGGTCTACTGGGGCTCTGCACAAGTTTATAAGGGCATGGGAAATATCATCCCTGGCCACCTTGCAGAGCACTTAATTTTTAAGTAGATGTAATAACCTTGCTTATGCTCTGATGATTTTAGGAAGTTCTCCTCTGGGCATCCTTTTGCATCCTGCCTTTTCTATATCTTCCAAAGTAACTTGGTGTCTTTATGCACAAACTCCTGTGGAGCCCCATTAACAACAGCCTTGTTGCTCTGCCTTTTCAGCCACTTAGTGAGTTTGCTTGTTTGCAAAATTAGAAAAGAAAAGGGAAAGAAAAGAAAAGAGAAGAAAAGAAAAGAGAAGAAAAGAAAAGAGAAGAAAAGAAAAGAAAAGAAAAGAAAAGAAAAGAAAAGAAAAGAAAAGAAAGAAAAGAAAAGAAAAGAAAAGAAAAGAAAGAAAAGAAAAGAGAAAAGAAAAGAAAAGAAAAGAAAAGAAAAGAAAAGAAAAGAGAAGAGAAGAGAAGAGAAGAGAAGAGAAGAGAAAAGAAAGAAAAGAAAAGAAAAGAAAAGAAAAGAAAAGAAAAGAAAAGAAAAGAAAAGAAAAGAAAAGAAAAGAAAAGAAAAGAAAAGAAAAGAAAAGAAAAGAAAAGAAAAGAAAAGAAAAGAAAAGAAAAGAAAAGGAAGGGGGGAAAAGGGTCCCCCACCCCAAAATGCTTCACCTTTTGACCCAGCCTGTCCAATTCTCTCAGCACCTCTACATGTCTAGAAAATACACCCCACTATCCTAAAGATTCCAGTTTGGTAAAGAAGCAAACTCGTCCACAGTCTCAAGTTTCTTCTCTTACCCATGTGGGAGAGAGAAATGAAAGGTTAAAATCCATAAAGTCTTTTTATTCTGTGAGAGATGAGACCCAAAAGCAACAAAAGAGCATTAAGAGGGAAATAGTCACAGAATCAGGGTGCTGTGATCAGTGCAATTACTTAAGGGTTTAAAACTCTTGGTTTCATGATTGTGGAGGGGTCTCCACTTTTTCCAGTCAACAAAAGGAAGTGGTGTATTTGTCCCTCTTAAAGGCCTCTAAGTATGAAGTAATTAACTTTTGTAACTTGTTTAAAGAGGAAAAGCAGTGCATTCTACTGCAAATGACAATTAATGATGAACAAAATGATTCTTCAGTGGAAACGTCATTCCCTACCACCCGACCAGCCAATCCCTCTTGTAATGCATGAGGTTTTCTGTACTGTATTTTTAAAACAGAATTTTAAAAACACTCAGGTAAAAAAGGAAACTGACTCAGGTATTCCCCAAATCACAGCCATACTCAGGAAATCACAATGTGTTTTTACCCAAATGAGTTGTTGAAGGAAAAAGTCGGAAAAATAATCCATTAAACTCCGTGGCCTGCACCCTCTGGGCTTGCAGAAGGAGCAGGTTTCTGCTTTTCCACATGGGATCCACTGCCCACAATAACATTTCTCTGTTTCCACTCACCCCCAGGACTTTTCCCTGCCCTCTTGAGAGGTCTGTCTGAGAAAAGAGCAAAAATCTAACAAATCAAGTTAGAAATCAGCAAAGAGCCACGGAAGAAAAGAAACCTCCAAACCATTTGGAATGGCTTCCCTGGATTACTAGTAGCCGGGCAGGACTTAATCTTCTCGATGTTCTTGTTTTTGAGAGCAAAGAGGCATTCGGCACTTATCTAAAATTAAAATGGTGAGCAGTGAAAGCCCTTGCAGGTACAGGGATCTTATCTGCTTTATTTCTGCTATCAGCTCCTGCTTGGCACCGAGCAGGGACTGCCTGGGGAGGGCAGTGGGGGGAAGCAGGAGCTTTTGCTGTGATCCTGTGCCTGCCACTGCTGCATCCAGCAAATGGCACCTTTTAATACACGGTCATTTTTATTTATATTCCAGTTTTATCAAAGCAATGGGGCATGCGATAGGCTGGTAAATAATTAATTTATTTCCCAAAGTCGCCCAGTGGAAGAGATGACAAGCCCTGCCATTTATACTTTTATGAAATGCCAGATGAAGTGAAGACATCAGCGAGGGGGGCAAGTCGCCGGGAACAAAGTGAATTAGAGAATATCTTTCCTTCAGTAAGACAAATTTGTGCAGGGTAACCATGCTTTGCTGGGGAAGCCAATTGGAAAAGAGTGATAGAGGCCCAGCTAGTGAAGTTCATCAAAGTCATCTGTTTCAGGTAAGCTCATTTTTCACCAGCCAAGGGGATATTTACCTGGAGTACACCTGTAAGGTACAGCCGACAGATTGAATGGTACAGTGCTTTATTATATTTCACACCCTGATGATTCAATATGATAGGAAAAGAGGGAGAGGAAAGTGGAGAGCTACAAAAAAAAAACCCCAAAATTTAAAAAAATAAATCTCTGCCTTTTCTTTGGAGTGTGTTTGTTGCACTGTTTGGCTGCAGTGCTTAGGCAAACCAAAGGGAAGTGAGCAGTGTTTTGCAGTGCATTAGGTGCCTGTGAGAGCTTTTAGCTCAAAATTACCTTTTTTTTCCTTCTCCTTTCCTTTTTGCAAGTGTCCTCCCAGCCTGCTGCAGTGAGGCAACACCACATTGTATGTCTCTCATTAAGTACATCCACCCAACCAGCCAGCAAGGGCTGACCCTTCCTGCTGGCTCCCCTGGGAGTTCCACACTGCTGCTGGGAGAGCACAGCTGGACAAAGAGCTGAAATTCCTCTGAATTCACCTGGATTTGCCCCTACAGCCACCTCTTGTCAAAGTGTGCACCCTGCTTGCAGGCCACTCCCAAGGTCATTGCATTTCATCACTTTCCTGTGCTCAAGACAGATCTATCAAGGCTCAAATGAGAGACTGAACTCAAACCAACCTCTACAAGATCCAGAAACAGCATAATTTCACCTGTTTTTTGTGATCCCCAAGACACCAAGCCTTGGAAAATAACGCTATCAGTGCCTTGTTCAGATTCTTTGTGAGGGACATGGGGTTTTAGAGAGGGGAACTTAGCTGTTCATGCCCACTGCTTCCACTCAAAAAGAAAATTGACATTTCTGCCAGCTCCTGAAAGAGTGTGGCCACAGTCCTTCATGTTCAGAGAGCAGCATTCAGATTTGATGTACAGTTTCCTGTACATCTCTGCTTCCCAACAGTCAAATACATTTGCTTCCTGGAAAAGGATCTCATCTCTATCACATCAAGTCTGGCTCAGAGGCAAAAGTCTGATGGATAATGCCATGACCATTTTACTGTGAGTTGCCAATGCTTAGCTGAATGAAGTCTTCTGGAGAAATCTGTAGTCCTCACAGACATAATTGCTGTCAGAGACAACTTTCTGGTGTCTGATTATATTTTTATCAGTAACTCAGAGATTTAAAGTGTCTGAGCACCTCAGTATGCTCTGGGGGTAATGATGTGTCAGGAATGATGTGCCATGGAGATCCTTGAGGAAAAGGGGTTTAAGGTTTATTTTTGTATTTATTTATTCTCCTGGTATAGCTGTAACCCCTGGCATTTGCCCTAGGATCAGATCTCATCCTTGGGGTCACAGCCAAAAGTTGCATCAGCCAAAAATTCAGCTAGCAGGGTCACATGCTGGAAAGGATAAATCTGGGCATGCCAGTGCATCTCCTACAAGGTGTTGTGGGGCTGTGGACCAACAAGAGCTACAAACTACCTGGCTGAATCCACACAAGCAGCAATGCCTTATTTTAGTCCAGACTGACACTGAAAGCTTGAGGACAGGAGTTCTGGTGGGCAGAGACACCAGCAGGGCAGCAGGACACTGATGGAAAGGGGACATCAGCTCTGCTCTTGCTGGCAGCACTGAAAACCTCAGAGAGCTGTGCAGCTAAGCCAGGATTTGCCCTGCAAGTGAGGAAATAAATAAAAATACAGTTTAAACATATAAATGTCCAGATCTGGAGGACTCTTACTCTGAAGTCTAAGCATCTCCAGTTCCAGATGTAGTAAAGAGCATTTGGGATTGTCTAGGGAATAACATTCTATACTAGATTTCTTCTGATATCGTTTGTGCTTAATAAAGGAGGTAGTTTCTCCTAAGCTCTAAGGCATGCCTATTTCTGTTCCTTTTAGGAAAAAGAATTCTTCAATAAATTAGCATGCCTTTAAAATGATAATACGGTCTATAAAAATTATTGTGATTCATATCAGAACACATAATGATTTAACTAATCAGTCATTAATTAAACAGGTTTTTACCTGCGGGGGCTGCAAGAGTTTAATAATTTAAGCTGACTAAATGTTAGTACTACCCGGGCATAATTAGAGCTGTGGGGAAAGTTTCACAAATACAGCAAAGCTGGCTACATTTCATGCTATTTACTGAGAGCAGGCAGCAATCTGCCAGCAGAGCAGACTTTTCAATTCTAAATGAGCATGCTGCTACAGTAGAATGACCAGGAGGGAACTGGACTAAGATTGCGGTCGACATAAATAATAAAAGAATTCACATTTCTACAACAGTTTAAACAGAATCACGGAATCACAGGATGGTTTGGGTTGGAAAGCTTAAAAATCCATGTAGTCCAACCTCCTGCCATGGTAGGGACACCTTCCACTGCTCCAGGTTTCTCCAAGCCCTGTCCAACCTGGCCTTGGGCACTCCAGGGATCCAGGGGCAGCCACAGCTGCTCTGGGCACCCTGCGCCAGGGCCTGCCCACCCTCCCAGGCAGCAATTCCTTCCCAATATCCCATCCAGCCCTGCCCTCTGGCAGCTTAAAGCTGTTCCCCTTCGTCCTTTCTCATATTTCTGATTGGAGAAGCTGTTGCAGGACTGACCCCTTTGTTATGAGCTCACACCTTGAGCACATCCTTGGGGAAGGGGAACAGCTTCTCTTAACAGATCTGTGTTGCTTTATCTTGCAAGAATGGAGATCAGCTTCAGGAGTCTGGACTCTTCTCTCTGGGCCTTCAGGTCACATTTTTTTCCACCTCCAAGCCCCACTTTACGTACCAATAAACTGCAGCCTTTTCCTGTTTGGGAGTACCTGAGTGCTGCATTTGTGCTCCAAAACTGCTTTGTTAATGCCAAGTATTATCTTATTATCTTTATTATTCCCTCAAGCACTAGGGAATGTAGTGTAGTGTGTGCACTGCAGTGGTCCAGTGAAAAAGAAAACACCTGGAGGAGGTCACAGGTTCACACTCACAGGCCTGAAATTTCTGAATGCAGATCCTGTGTGGTTGGGAAGAGCAAGGAGGTGATGCCCGTGTATTTAATATTCAGCATCCAGAAGAGAAATTCCTTGGTCAAAGCGACACCATGGAGGAGGAATTCTTTGTTCTATGAAAGGTTAATGTACCTGGGTAGCAGCCGAGAGCGTTTGCATGCAGAGAGATCATTAATCCATGCAGTAATAATTTGTGAAATAAAAATCAATCTTGGAAAGAAGGCAAAGCCTCTAGTTCCAAAGTAATGGACTGCCTTTTGCTCTGCATCTCGTTAAGCAAGACCCAAATACATAATGGGCTCAATTTCCATGCAAGGCTTCTCTGCAACCCAGAAAAACTAATAGCAACTCTAAACAAGCCCTGCTGCCTTTCAGGTCCTCCAATTGCAGCTCAATTAACATGACAATCCCAACCATAGCAGGATAGTTTTAAATGGCCAAAGCTGTGAGATTTATTCCAGGTGAGAGGAGAGCTCCTGGGCTGATGGACCAGACATGCCTGGCAACATCAGCTCTTGGTGAGATCGCACAGTGAACAGGGTTAGACCCTCTCTGAAGGAGCTTTAGAGGGGTCAGCAGCACCTGAGCTCCTCTTCACTTGGGAGGAGAAAGGGAACACACAGAAGGCTCCAAGATGCCCCATGGGCATGGCCCCACAGCCCCAGACAGCCTCACTCATGCCTTTTCTGCTCCTGTTCTCTCAAGAAGGAAACAATTTGGGGTCAAACACAATGCCCAAAGAGCACCAGAACCCTTCAAGCAAGGCTTGGTCCAAAGGCTGCCAAAACCTACTAATGTGTATCCCTACAGGTAAATAAAACAAGGTGAGAGACAGATGGAAGGGAACAGGAGGCTCACCTATGGAGCAGAGAAATCTTTGAAATAATAAGTTTCTATGAGCCCAGGAGCTCCTCTGCAGAGGGGTAATGGGGTCAGGTTCATTCCTCAGTTCAACACAAAATGAAAACCTCTTTGCTTTCAACCTGCTTGCATGAGTTAAGGTGATATCAAAAGCTTCTCTGCTGGAGGCATCTGATTTCTGCCAGGATCCCAAAAAATAAAACCAAGTTTTATCACTTGCTCCTTAGGTTGAAATCTGCCCCCCCTCACCCTCTCCCTGCATCCCAGGCGCTTTAATTTGAATTTTCTGCTTGGGGCTGGACAGATTTCCTAGAGACTGTCACCATCAAGGTGGGTGGCCATCTCCAGGTGATTTTCAGAGAGAGGGAAGCTGGCTGCCAGGCTGCCAGGCCAGCCCTGAGTGTGGAGGTGTCACTCTGTAATACTGACAAAGTACAAAAATCCAGTCCCAATAATCCTCTTAAGTCAGACAAGAAAATAACCGGCGTGATTGATAACCCAAAGACAATCAAAAGTGTTAAGGATTTAAGGAAGGTACCATACATACAGAATATTTCCAGGAAGAGCTACACAGCTTAAAGGACTGTTTTATTTATATATTTTCCCCTTTTGATATACTAAAAAGAGGGGGAAAATAACAATAATAACTTGAAAATGCACTGAAATCAGAGACAGGTTTGCCATTGGCTTGAATGGATTTTTCAATCAGCTTTTAAGGACTACAGCAGAAATATCAATTAAAACAAAATAATCATTACAAGTAAACAAAGACGATAAAGAACAAATTAGAGAAACACTGGAAATCGATATCATTCAAAGAGAGAAAAATCTGTTGAGTTTCAGTTTGAGGAACAAAAAATTCAGCAAAATTAGTGCAAAGAACTGCTGTCTTGGGGTTTTTCCACTATGCTTCAGGTGGTGGAAACATCAAACTGTGGATCCATGTCTTCAATAGGTTGAGGTGCCATCAGTCTGTCAGCTCCCCATTTGTGCCCTGCAAAGGGTGATTCCCTCATGGTTTTGTTTGCACAGCAACCTGAGAGACTGGATATCTGATTCCCACTTTAATTAATGGGAAATGACCATCCCAGACTCCTCTCCCAGGTGTGGAGGTGATGTTTTCAGATCAAGCAAGCTGCTTCAAGGCAAAGAATGGGACAGAAGCAGGATAAATCTACAGCTACTGTAGGAATCTAAAATACCTGGAACACTGGTGGAACCACGTTGTCTCCATGTCCTGGCAGATGTGCTGCAGCAGAGGCTTTCAGCTTCATCAAGAAAAACTTTCTCTTCACAGAGTACAATAAAACTAGGTCAACAACATTTTGATAACCCAAGCATTCCCCAAAAATCTGAAAATAAAGTATCCTTTCATTTTTACTTCTTCAGCTTTGTAAATATGCCATGCAATTCCTTCCACAGCCAGAGCTGGCTTGGATGCAAATAGTTCAGGGGAAAAAAAATAACCAATTTAAACAAAGCAAAACAAAAAACCAACAATAACAACAACCAATAACATTAAATAATAAATAAATAAATAAATAAATAAATAAATAAATAAATAAATAAATGAAAACAGGAAAAATAAAGCCCCCCAAACAAAAAAAGTAAAACCACTTCAAGACACCTTTTGAAGAAGTGATACAAGTTCTATTTTGAAGCTTCTGAACTCCAACCAAGACTGACCAGTTTCAATGTTTTGCTGTGACTCCTCAGTGATTCAGCCAAAGTGAGAGGAGGAAAACAACCCACCAGAAATGTCAGGTTTGCAGAATGAACTGCCTAATATTTCAGGATAAGATGGTTCCCACTTTCCACCTGACTTTCCAAGCCATTTTTGAAAGGAAAAGAAATCTCCTGATAAGTGAGTAGCCTTGTTCTTTGGTCAGGTGGCAGCTCAAGGGCATCCCAAACCACTGCTGGGATAAAAAAAGGGTGTTTTTCCCATTCTGTTGCATGGCAGGATAACTTTGGTGGCAGAGAGAAGGGGAAAGCTGTCCCTCTGATGTTACACACTTGGTTCCACATCTCAGCATCAAGTCACTTGCCAGATCTGGGAATATTTTTCCCCAAAAAGTATGGACCACCAGTGTTTTGTTCACCTCTGTTGCATTTCTTTGGTGGGACACAGCTCACGTGTCTTGGCAGGAATTTCCAACCTGAAGAGGCTCCTGGGTTTGGAGAGGATGGGTTTGGCCCTGGGCAGTGCTCCTAGGGATGTCCCTGCCAGAGGGAGCATGAGAACTTCAGGATAGCAACCAGGAGATTAGATATAGATATAGATGATATAGATATAGATATAGATATAGATATAGATATAGATATAGATATAGATATAGATGATATAGATATAGATATAGATATAGATGATATAGATATAGATATAGATATAGATATAGATATAGATATAGATATAGATAGATATATTAGATATAGATATAGACATAGATATAGATATAGATATAGATATAGATATAGATATAGATATAGATATAGATAGATAGATAGATGATAGATATAGATATAGACATAGATATAGATATATAGATATAGATATAGATGACTGGGGTATTTTTTTAAAATAACTACTGCACTCATAATTCTTCACACTAATCCCATCCCTGGCACAAATCTTCTTTCTCAATCTTACTATTTTTCCCTGTCCTCATTCTGACATTCATTAAATTCTCGGTGTGCCCAAAGCTTACCAATACGGCACACTGCTTTATCCACTGGCGCCAGTCCATCAATAAAGCTCAGCTGTTGAGTTTGTCTGCTCTCCTGCATTTTAGGATCACTGTAAATTATGGGGATGCTGGAGCCTGGGGTCTGTGTCGGATTCCCTGTGCTCCAGCAACATCAGGGATAAGGCAGGAGTGAGGCTTCCCCATCATTTCCAGGGACGCACAAAGCCACCACTGGCAAAAAAAAAAAAAAAAAGAAATTAAAAAGTAGTCTCCACTAAAACTCAGCCTGACTGGGAGGGGATGAGAGCATGAACAGCATCTTTCTCCTTGGCTGTGACTTTCCACTCATCTTCTCTCTTTGCTCACTCCAGAATGAATGCACAATTAAAGCACAATCAATCTCTGTGACATTTCCAAAGTGTGCAGTCAGTGTACCAGCTTCTTTCGTAGCCTTGGCGAGAGCCCAGATTTCTTGGAATAAAAAAAAATAAGCTCTTGACTTTCCCCTCAAGAGAAACTCAAGATTAAAGGTTGTCAAGTGGGGACAAATCAAGCATCAAATTTGTTGTCAGCAAATTAATGTGCTGAAGAGACTTCTCTGAGTGACTCTTTTCAGGTTTAGTAGTAAGTGGGGATGGTTAATTCTAATGGTAGCCAGTGATTTGCATTCAATAGTTCTGTGTAATGTGGAAAAGATGGGTTTTTTAATAGAAGTGACTTGTTACACCTTCCTTTATCAAAAAATAAGGAGAGTGAGAGGTGAGAAACCTATTAGATGAAAAACCTCTTGTTTGTGCTAAGAGAAAAAAAAAGGTGTTCCCAGTTTATAGTTTATTTTATTTGTCATCTCAACAGAGACAGGAAGAAAAATATCAATATTTAAGACTACCTCTAGCAATTGTGTGTTTTGTTTTTCTATTTATACACCCTCGAGGTGCATAGAGGGTTATAGCAATGCCTCGGGTCACACTCATAATAACAGGAACCTCACTTTTATTTTTTTTTCCCCATCTCTCTTTAAAACAACTCTATTAGTACTGCGCAAGCTACCTTAAGCAGCATCTGACATATACAAACTGTTGCCTGTAGGTTGCCTGTTTGTTTGATTTTCTGCAGTGTGAAGGTTGAGTTGAGTCATTTTGCACCCAATTACTTTGCAGTAAATTTGTCGGATGATTCTTGTCGTGCCGTATTGATCCAACGTGTCAACCTTGAACTTGTTTATTGACACATCAAATTCCAAAGGCAGCCCTGTTCAATTTACCACTTCCCAATTATGGCATTTATATGATGTCACTGAAGCTTCTTGTCACGTTCAGATGAGGCCATTTTCCCCCCTCCACCACCAATCACCTGAGCAGCGGTTGCCATTTTTCTCTGACCTTTCCCGAGACAGATGGTGGTTCATAAAATACATCATTAGCACACGTGTCATTTTATCTTGCCTGGATTTTTTAAGTGAAAGGTGCTTTGTTCAACAAAAGGCTTTTCAATTTTGTCCTCGGTGACGGTGTTGCTAAATAGGATTTTTATCCTGACACTGGAGAAGGGGGTTCACCCCCAATGGGTTCACCAGGAGAATTTCATCCTTGGCCCAGCAGAGACCTGCATCCCTGGATGGTCATGGGACCTGCGTGCATCCCAACATCCCAGCCTGCTGCTCAGAGACACAAAAAACAAGTGTTGGAGATGGGATGTTGATGGGATGTTCACCACGATGCTTCACCGATGGTCAGAGATGAGCACACAGAAGCAACAACTCTTCCCTTTGCAGAGTCTTACAAGATTTATGAGTTTATGATGCCAAAGATACTGAAAATCGCCTCCTTTTTCACCCTGAGGTGTTCTGTTTCCTTTAGAATTGTCCATTCAGCTTCTTGATAACCCAGGATCTGGGCAGGAAGATCATTTGAAAGTACTGCTTTCTCTTAATTCCTGATGAAATTTTTTGCCAATAGCTGGAAATATTATCTGGATGTCGGTGTCCCTTGGATTAACTCAGCAACACACTTAAGCCTTGATGTTTATTGGGGCTTTGGTCCCACAACTTGAGATGTCTGTGTGGTTTCTAAGGCAAGGTCTGTCCTCTCACACTGGTGTAACCAGAAGACAATCTGGGCCAAGACAGGTTTTTGTTGTTTGAGGCTCCCTAGGGCTGAGGTCAATGTTAAAGATGAATAGAAGAGACTCACACTCTTCCAGCACATGATTTATCACTTGCCAAAATGTGCTTGAGAAAAAAGCCAGGGAAGGGGGGAGAAAAGCTACCACAGCAGAAGAAAATATTATCTTCTTGGCAGCTCCTCAGCTAGGATGCCAGTGGTGCTTTAAAGTAGCTGGAACATTTCCGAATCCAATTTCATTAAATATAATTTCTTCTTCTTACTTGATGCTCACTGTTTTACTTCCCCATTTCCCTGACAGAGGACGTGATAATTTCTGCATCACTAGAACTCAGAAAAGAGCAAGCAAGTGTCTCTCTAAGATCCTGAACACCCCAGCTCCTCTCACCACGCTCTCACATCACAAGATCAAATTGCTGCTGCCATTTCATCCCAAATCTGCCATGGTGTGGAATGGGAGAGAGGAGCTGCCTGCATGGGGAAGAAAATAAAACCAGAAAATGCTCTCAGGTGGGGGCCTTGAATGTTAAATGCCATAAGGAGCCAGTTCCTGATTTTTAAACCCCAAAGGAAGGGTTATGGGTGGATGATGGGCCCCTCCTTGCTCTTGTTCAGGCAAAGCATTGGTGGTGTCAGATGTTGCCAGGTGGTGAGACAGCAAGGTGGTTTCTTTTCTATGTGTCCTTAGCACCTCTTGCATTTTGTTCCCATCTCGGAGCTGTTGCCCAAGCCTGAGTTGCTGTTTGTGTAACAAGCACGTATTGTTAAGCTCCTTTACAGACCGGGACTCTTCCTGCTGCAAAGGCTTTGCCTATGTCCCTCCTTCAGATTTATCCATCTTTTTCACCGCTCCCAGCATCCCTTGATTGTTGAAAATTTGTCATACACACCCTCAGATACTGTGGCAGCAGGGGCTGTGGCACAGACAGATGTTTGCACATGGATTCCGTTCCGACTTGGAACCATCACTGCCTTCTCTACCAGGGGCTTTGCAGATATTCCCCTGCATGAAGGAGGCAAAAGTCAAAGGGGTAATATCCCAATTTCTGAAGCAGGGACTGAAGAAAAAGACATGCCATTCTTGGGGTGTCAGGTCAGGGAAGGTCCTCTGTACCTAAAGCAAAACCTCCCAACACTGGCAGGAGTACGAAGCCAGGATCATTTTCAAGCTCAGCACTTGTGCTGGCCAGTCCCTGCTAATTACTGGTGGTTCATCAGGACACCCCTGAAGCCTTTGAGACCTGTACATACACAGTCTATATCTTACCAGCCAGAGTGGTTTTGGCAATCTTGAGAACCTCCTCTAAAATTTCCAAAGAAGGCTGCCCTTGGCAAATCACAGCATCACAGAATGTCCTGGGTTGGAAGAGACCCATCAGGATCATCCAGCCCAGCTCCTGTCCCCCCCTGTGCATCCCTGGAGCAGTGTCCAAACTCTCCTGGAGCTCTGGCAGCCTCGGGGCCGTGCCCATTCCCTGGGGAGCCTGGGCAGTGCCCAGCACCCTCTGGACACCCTCTTTTCCTGGTGTCCAACATAAACATCACCATGATGTTCCCTCAGGTTCTGTCACTGTTCACCAGAGAGAATAGATCAGCCCCTGTCCCTGTGCTGCCCCTTGTGAGGAAATAAACTTTGGGACTTGCTTGGTTTTGGCTGGAATGTGATATGTCTTTGTTTGCACCACTGCAATTCTCTGCACACGCTCACAAATAAAATGGGATGGAGAGCAAACTCTCTGGTAGATATTGGATTTATGACATGCCAAGTTTAAATAGCACCAATAAGGCTTAAACCAGCAGCAATGGGGAATCCATTTTTCAGCTGCAGCAAGCACACGAGATCTCCTTCTCACTGGGTAAGCTGATGCTGGGTACCAATTTCCCGAACTCCTCATGCCAGGAAATCGTGTCTCCACCTCCTCACGTGTGACTTAGGGTTCTTTTGTGGGTTCTCTCTGAAGTCCAAAAAGGTACTAAAATAGCAACCACGCTACTTAAGGGTATCAGGTGACTAGAGACAGCCCTTAGATACCAATTAACCTCTGTGCCAGTTTCAGTCTGGTGTGCACACTCTCATCATGACGGCAACTGTTGAATAATTAATCCCTTAGACTAAACAAACCATTGCCGGGCTGCACTCAGCTTCCTCTTCTGCTCCTTTAT
Organism: Catharus ustulatus; assembly: GCF_009819885.2. Classification (NCBI taxonomy): domain Eukaryota; kingdom Metazoa; phylum Chordata; class Aves; order Passeriformes; family Turdidae; genus Catharus; species Catharus ustulatus. The sequence goes on from NC_046262.2 coordinate 2,130,376, forward strand.
GCACTGATGCCTAATTTTTTTCTAATTGATTGTCACCCCCTTTGGAAGGGAGGGTTGGTTTGGTTTTTTTTTTGTTTTTTTTTTAATTTATGTGGATATGATTATATTCTTTTCCTTGGTTATTTGAACAGTGGGTCAGGCGGTTGTAGTAGCCAGTGTAATGGAAAGAAGTAAAAAGAGGAAAAGTAAAACGAGGAAAAGGGGAATTGAATAAGAAAGGGAAAGAGTAATAAAAGAAGAGAGGGCTAGTTAAGTGGAGGAGAGGGACACAAAAGGGGAAGGAAGGAAGGATTCCAGGAAGGAAGGATTCCAGGCAGGAAGGATTCCAGGAAGGAAGGAAGGATTCCAGGAAGGAAGGAAGGAAGGAAGGATTCCAGGAAAGATTCCAAGAAGGATTCCAGGAAGGATGGATTCCAGGAAGGAAGGAAGGATTCCAGGAAGGAAGGATTCCAGGAAAGATTCCAAGAAGGATTCCAGGAATGATTCCAGGAAGGAAGGAAGGATTCCAGGAAGAAAGGAAGGAAGGAAGGAAGGAAGGAAGGAAGGAAGGAGGGAAGGAAGGAAGGAAGGAAGGAAGGAAGGAAGGAAGGAAGGAAGGAAGGAAGGAAGGAAGGAAGGAAGGAAGGAAGGAAGGAAGGAAGGAAGGAAGGAAGGAAGGAAGGAAGGAAGGAAGGAAGGAAGGAAGGAAGGAAGGAAGGAAGGAAGGAAGGAAGGAAGGAAGGAAGGAAGGAAGGAAGGAAGGAAGGAAGGAAGGAAGGAAGGAAGGAAGGAAGGAAGGAAGGAAGGAAGGAAGGAAGGAAGGAAGGAAGGAAGGAAGGAAGGAAGGAAGGAAGGAAGGAAGGAAGGAAGGAAGGAAGGAAGGAAGGAAGGAAGGAAGGAAGGAAGGAAGGAAGGAAGGAAGGAAGGAAGGAAGGAAGGAAGGAAGGAAGGAAGGAATCTCTTCACTCTAGCAGAATAAAAATCTTACTCTGACAACTAGCTGAAGAATGTATTTTGGTTACAATTATGGTTTGGTCTGCTGTAGTATTTTATGCAAAACTCTAAAAATTAAAAATTACCTCCAGGGACTAATTTTTTATTTTATTTTTGCAAATATTAGATAGCCCATTTCCATCTTATTGAACATATTGTCACTCTAAACTGGCAGCTCATTTGTTATTCTCAGAGCATTCTAAAGATACAGAAATAATACTACAGAGAATACAAATGGCTACACGTTCCATGAACACTTTCCAGAATATAAATTTGTAGTCAGGGAAGAATTTACTGATACATCATTGTTTTGTTTTCAAGTCAAAGAAATATATTCGTACATCTCATGCGTAAAATTGTATGCACTGCTCTACTGCAAACACATCAATTAATAATAGAGGGCCAGATTTTGTGGTTCTTTGAGCTTTTTCAGGTTAAATTCTCAGAGGCAATCAGGACCTGCTTAAAAATGTTGAAATATATTTCTCTTTATGCGTTGTTTGATTTCATTTTGTTAGTTAAGCACCACCTATGAGTTCACAGTGACTCGTGGAACATTCTAAGCAGAAATGATGGGAGGTCTGAACCAAAAAGCATCAAAACCTACCATGGCAAGGACATTCTTTAATCTTTAATTTTGAGGATACCTCCTGTAGTGGTGTCAGTAGCCTGTCAAAGCCACAGGCGCTCCAAAGATGCTGTCTCAGCTCAGTGCTGTTCAAACATTACTTTCATGTTTTGGAAATGCCACACGAGCACCTCGTGTCTCTGAGTGACACAACACCTTTGGGAAGGGACAATGAGATAGCCAAGAATCTGTAAAGCAAATTGGGAATTGTTACCCTTGGGGAGTCAGCTCCAAAGTCTGCCAAAGCCTGACGGTGGTAGGAGGTTTGCCCCAACCAGGAGTCCAGGGACTGGGTCCCATGTACTTACTTTTCATTATTCTTAAAATCAATAAGTAGATACTGACTACTCTTAAAGTGAATATCAAGATTAATTGACCCAAGTGGTAAGTATTGATCCAGGAATGGCAAATCGATTGTCAAGGGATGATAAATCTTGAATTTTATAGGAACATGAAGCCACAGGCAGGAGCTACCCCAGGTTCACAGTAGTGGATGAAAAAACAGGGAGATCCTGGCTGGGATCCACTGCCAGCACCAAGCTGTGCAAAGTGAGAGTGCACAAATCCTCCTCTTTTTTTTTTCCCCAGGGGAAACTTGAGAAAAGTTTGTCACATATGCTGGCTGAAAATCAGAGTCATTATTGCACAGTGCAGCAGAAGAGGTATGTCCAGGTTGAGTCTTCCTCTAGTGTGGACTGACATTGAAAAAAATATTAGGGGATCTGTTGGGATAGAAACATCCAGAAATGTACCTGATTTCTTAGGTCACTGAAGCTTTTTTAACCAGCACTTTAAAAAGATCTAAGTTAAAAAACTGCTGTTCACCTGGGATCGAACACCAGCTTCTGTGGGGCAGAAGTCAGAAAACATAAGTGAATTTTTAATAAAGTAATGTATGTAACATTGACAGATAGTATGATTTATCAATAACGTTTCATACAATGGTATTGCTGATTTCTGAGAGTTGCAAAAAACAGGTATTTATTGGTGCTTTGTCCTTTTATTTTTTGGCCAAGCACCACTCAGAAGATCTGAAGTTTCTTGTTTGTTTGTTTTTTTATTATGAACTTCAGAATGAATTTTTTTTTTTAACCAAAGCTGGTAGTAAATGGCTGCAATTATGTTAAACCAGAAGAGGTTTTTTAATCAAAAGAGATTTATTCAGGGCTGAAAAATCACAGTCCAGGGCAGTGAATGTCTATCCAGACTCTCTTCTCCAGCAAGGTTACAGCACAAAGAGCAGGAACGCACAGAGACAGGCTGTGACCTTCAAGTTAATCTCTCCCCTGCCTGCCCTGATCAACACAAAACCTAAAACTCCCCAACACTGGGGCTCCAGGCACTGCCTTCAGGAGGTCTCCTAACTGTCTAGAGCAAATGCCCTAAAAAGGTTTCCTCCTTTTTTTCCCCCCAGCAGCATTTCTGTGCCTCTTTAGCCACATTCCCATTCCCATTCCCCGCGCGCGCATCCGCATCCGTAACGCTTCTTCAAAGATGGAACCACCTGGGAGCTGCCAAACAGCATCTAGACCTCTGGGAGGTGAAATATTTGTATTTTAATTGCATTCTTTGTTCTTATTCCTAATAAAGGATGATATTATGAGGCCTGAGGGCCATATTCCTCTTTCCAGGGAATGTTACTGTGCGATGATAAGGAAAACGCGACGTGATGTGGAATATGCATACAACAAAAATGTCCTTCAGTGTGAGGAAATATTCTGTCTGCCTTCATAACCTCAGATGGAGGGGAATACAGCTGAGAGCTCTTCCCTTAAGCACATCCTCTTGCCCTGCATTTACTCTTCAGTCTTATTTTCTATAGACTGCCATGAATGACACTTGGAGGCAAGAAAGAGAGGGGAATTTTTATAAAAAAGTGTGCAGGAGGCATGGGTACAAAACCAATTATTTATTAATAGGTTTTGTCCACACACCTCCTGTGCATCATTTGGAACACTTACCCTGTAGGCAGTAAGGAGCAATCAGGTGAGAAATTTGGGTTTTCATCTTACCAGACTGGCTTAGCAACTTTGTGCTGAACTTTATCTCCCCATCTCCATCCTTGCAACACAGGACTGTGTTTAATCTAGGCAAAAATGCCTAGCAAAAAAATTTTTTTTTTCCTCAAAGTGTGGATTTTATGCTCTTAACTATGTATATAAATGTATTTATGTTACCAATTTATTAGTATATATGTGTAGAAATACATTTATGTAAGGTATGAAGTGTCCTTGGGTTTGCACTGGCAAAGAACATTTAGCCAGTAAGAATTTGAGAGCAGTAAGAATTCCATTTTCTATGAAAAGTGAAAGGCTAATTGAAAAATACCAGCTAGGCAAAGGAAAATTAAACTTTGACTAGATCCCTAAGAATTATTTTCACCTGAAATGATACAAATATCTATCATTAATGCACTATTGAGAGTTGAACCACAAGTGTTGAAAGACTTTGTTTTGGCATGAGCTGCAATCCTCAGGATGCCACTAAAGAAGAAGTTTCTTAGCACTTCTTGCATAAAAAGCATGAGTCAGCAGTGCCTTATTTTGTGCAAGAAATTGTTGCATTTCATGCACTTTAAGAGACTTGTCAGGAATCAGAAAATGAGACAGCACTCAGGAAAATATTCTCTCCTTGTGCTCCATTATTCAGTGCTATTCTGATCTCTTTGCTATGCTGTCCTGAGTCAGAAAACACCTGAGGGTGCTGAAAAACTCACTCAATAAAATACAGAAAGAGCTGTGCCAGGAAATCCTCCAATGGTGCTTAAGCTTGAACTCAAGCACTGCTCAGTGTGGCTTTGATTCCTGTGGGCTGCTGGAGTGAAGTTGTTTGACAGCTCCAGTGGGAACTGCCATAAATAAACAGAGTGAGAACTCAGGAACAAACTTAAGTGTGCCCTGTCGAGAATATCATAGATCAGAGGTTACCAGGAAAATCAGATTTTTAATCACCTGACAAGGAAAGGAGCAAATAAAACAAATCTGGACGCTAATGGATCAGTTCCCATTCCTTCTGTACAGTATCACAGTTTAGTGACAAGTTAATCACAATGTTTGAGCATAAGCCAGTAACATGTGTTCCTCACAATAAAAGGAGGCTTTGTTTTCTGGTTGTCCATCGGATTGTAACCAATCTTGCAAGCACAGAAGCTGCAGACAGGCACAAAATCTTCTGACAGCAGCGGGATGATGAACATGATGAAGATAATTGTGTCGAAGTACTGATTTCTCATCGTTTAAAAGAGGAAAACAAGGTGGGACTCTAAGACTTCTCATCCCTTCCCAAACCTGCACCAGTAGTCAGCACACTTTAAGAGCTCTTCACATGTAATGTGGGTTATGTGTAAAAGATCTGCTCAAAATTGGGAAATGAAGAATCACAGATTCACAGAATTCCCTGAGTTAAAAGTACTCACAAGGGTCACCAAATCCCCGTTCCTGTCCCTGCACAGGACAGCCTCAATAATGATGCCTGAGAGCTAATTTAATTATCTGGAAGGTTAGAAAATTAACTGAAGAGTTAATTTAACAGCTACCTGACTTACCTGGCCAGACTTCACTCCGTTGCCCTCAGGTAAATGTAGGTGTTGGGCACTAAAGCTGGCAGCAGGCACCTTGAGGAAGACAATTAGCAGCAGCAAGGAAGCACTGCAGCCTACCAGACTTTTACTGAGGCAGGTCATAAAATGCTTTTGCTCACATTTTCCAAGATTCATTGGCAGACTTGTAATTGATGACAGAGTTAAGAGAGAAAGTGTCTCTCTCGAGCCCTGTGCACGGCTCCCCATGCCATTGATAATGACTTACTTGCATTTACAAGAAATAAGTTCCAGCATCCTTTTATTGATACAAAACTGCCCACCATTGAGGAAGTACAAACAGCTCTGCAGAAGCTAAAGATAAATAAACCTATTAAAACCTATTCCATTTCTCCTGAGCTGCTAAAGTCTGCGGCCTCTTAATTGCTGCAAAGCTATAGACGCTGTCCAAACTCATTTGAGAGAATAATCATATACTCAATAACCAGCACATTGGAATAGCAATAATAAAATACCACAGAAAAGGAAAGATGACTAAGCAAAAAGGCATTGCTTAGTGTAATTCTATTTTTAATACTTGGTAACTGTTGCCTGGGTCATGCTCTAGAGATTCATTATCAGAGTGATTCCCATGATAAAACTGCCTCAAAGACAGTCAATAATTTTGAATGTAGATCCACAGCTGGATACTTTTTTAGGGTGAAATCCTAGGGGGTTTGTTTAGTCCCTGTGATTCCAGCAGATTTGTCTGAAGACAGACTTGGTAAATTATATATTTTTTATACTTTATACTGAAGGTTTGACTTAGTGGCCTAATGGTCGGAGTCAATGATCTTGTAGGTCTCTCCCAACTTAAATGGTTCTATGATTTTATGATTTTATTCTCATTTGCTCTTCTCTAGCTCTTTCATCCTCTTTCAAAACAGTGGGACAACTTCCCTACAAGGACACGCTTCTGAAGGAAGGCCACAGATGTCCCCTCTGTGGACACCACTGTCACAAGGATGGGACAAATATCTGATCCAGGGCCACACTTCCAGTGCACTGGGCACCTTCCAGTATTGCAAGTTGCCTCATCCACTGTAGATCTCCTGCTTATTGACTCACTAATTTGGTCTTGCTCCTGCAGCCTGACCATATTTCCTTTTGGGTCCCTTGGAAATGCCTGACAGACCTTGGAGGCAGAGCCTTCCAAGTACTAACCGATCCACCAAAATTCACACCAGTTTTTCAGAATCTGCTGTACCTAGGGGCAGTCAGCTCTGGATATGACTGACTCCTGGTTTGCTTCAGCTGAGGTGTGGGCTGGCAGGCACTGCAGCAGCACTGGCATTCTGCAGTGATGGTGGAAAAGAGATCAATTTAAAGTTGTTGCATTCTGTTGCGTCTCTCAACCCGCTCCTCGGAAAACGATCTTGAATTTGCAGATCTCCCCATAAGTCACCATAAAAGCATGTCATTTTTCCTCTGATCTTTAATTCCTTGAGCAGCTACTTCCTTAATTGTAGTTTACGGATAATTCCAGGTAGAGTAGGTGCCATTAAAAGCTCGTTTGTCACTCCATAGTGACTGCAGTAACGCCGTGTCTCCTACTGTAACTAGGAGAAGGCTCCACAATAATTGCACATCCCCAGGCAGTGAACACCGAGAGTTTAATGGTGCCAACTGCAGCAGGAGGAGAAAAGCCCAATGTGCTCAGCACAGAGCCAGCTAGCACAGCTAAACATCCTCTGAAGGGCAGCAACCCCATTCCCAGAGTCTGGGCTGCAAATTCAGACCTGTGGTAGGGAAAAAGTCTGGTTGGACATCCACTTTCTGTCAGAAGGGCTTGTTAGAGCCACAGGCTCAGCTTAGCTGAGGCAGGGTCTGGGCTCTCCTTCCCAAAGGAGAAGGGGTGCCAAGGGAGCTGCAGCCACCCACACACTGGGGAAATGTCATTAAAAGGTTATCATTTGCGATCGGGAGCGCACCACTTAAATTGTAACTGCCAGGATGGTAAGTGCATTAAATCACATTAACTCCACTGGAGTGAAGGGAGTGTTAGGAGGAGAGCAGATAGTTTGTGTGGTTCATATCATCTGCGAGAGAAAGCGGTGGAGCAGAGAAAACTCACGCTGCCATTTATTAAAATTACACTCAGCGCTTTCCTCCCTTTTGTTAGAAACATTAACAGATCATTGGTCCTGCTCTCATCTCACCAGTGGGGAAACAGCACAGAGATTAAGTGGCATTTTTAAGGTGAAGTAAATAGCTACAGCAAACCCATGGGAGCCAGAGACAGACCTGGCTGAAAGAAGAAAATAATTTGCTTTGCACGTTCACAGCAACTGCTGGTGGCTCTACAGGCTGAGGCAGAGAGGCTGGGAGCTGCCCTGCAGTTTAGATTGGACACTGGTAAAATTCCTTCATGGAAAGGGCTGTCCAGCCCTGGCACAGCTGCCCAGGGCAGTGGTGGAGTCCCCATCCCTAATGAGATTTAAATCTGTGTGGATGTGGTGCTTGGTGTTCAGTGGTGGCCTTGGAAGTGCTGGAGGAATGATTTGACTTGGTAATCCTGGAAGTCTTCTCCAACCTAAATTATTCTGTTATTTTATGATAGTGACCTGATGGAGAGATGAAGGGGTTACATGGCACTGTAGCTGGGTTCTGTTGTTTGGGGAAGTTCACACTCCAGTTTGTAACACCATGGACTTCACCTCCTCTCCTAAAATAAACCCAAAAGCCAGGTGCTAAACGTGTACCTCAATTTGTCTTACAGAGAGCATAATAAATAAACCAAAGTAATTCACTACAGAGCTTTGGAAGTGCTGGCTGTGTCAGACTTAGCACAGCAAGTTTGTCACTCAATGGAATATAAAATTTCCCCTTACTTTTACTTTTCATAGAAAAAGAATTCAGGCGTATGAGAAAAAAATGCTTTCCACATGCTTGTGTGGGCTCTGGACACATGGGGATAACTTGATATTGATGTGAACAGAGGGAGTGCTTTTCTTGACTTCTTCCCATGCTTTCATGCTTGTTGTCCTCACATGTTTTTCTGCTGGGGAGTCAAGTAGGATAAAATAAAGGTGGCAGAGTCCTAACAGAAAGGAGGAAGAATCAGTACAACCAACATGTAACCACTGGGTAAATTTGGGATAGCTATACCCAGCCCTCTGTGTGCCATGTTTTTCCCACCCAAATTCTGCCTTTTGGCATCTTGCTGTACCAGCCTAGCCTAGCCCAGTACTCGAATTTACCTACTGGCAGCACAAATGAGCAAAACACTTCCTCTGCTCGTGTCTGCTGCTCTCTCTGGCAGGAGCAGCCTGGGGGAGGCAGGACAGATGGATGTCACTGCCAGTTCCTGCAGGGCACCCTGTGCTGTGCCCCCCTGGCACAGGAGAGCTGCCCTGGCTCTGCAGCATCTGTGGCTCCCAGACCCTGGAGAGAGGCAGCAGCAGCAGCCCCTCATCCCCATGAGGAATAAAATGGGCAGCTCGTATTTTGGGAAAAAAAATAAAATAAAAAAAAGATTAAAAAGGGAGGGGGGGGGACGGACAATAAGAAAAAAGAAAAAAAACAAAAAAAAAATAAATAAAAAAAAGAAAAAAAAGAAGAAAAAATAAGAAAAAAGAAAAAAAGAATAAAAAGGAGAAAAAAAGGAAAAAAGAGGAAAAAAGAAAAAAGAGAAAAGAGGAAAAAAGAAAAAAAGAAAGAAAAAATAAAAAGGAGAAAAAAAGGAAAAAAGAGGAGAAAAGAGAAAAAAAGAAAAAAGAAAAAAGAAAAAAGAAAAAAAGAAAAAAAGAAAAAAGAAAAAAGAAAAAAAGAAAAAAGGAGACAAAAGAAAAAAGGAAAAAGAAAAAAGAAAAAAGAAAAAAGAAAAAAGAAAAAAGAAAAAAAAAAGAAAAAAGAAGAAAAAAGAAAAAAGAAAAAAGAAAAAAGAAAAAAGAAAAAAGAAAAAAGAAAAAAAAGAAAAAAAGGGAAAAAAAGAAAGAAAAAATAAAAAGGAGAAAAAAAGAAAAAAGAGAAAAAATAAAAAGGAGAAAAAAAGAGAAAAAATTAAGGAAAAAAAAGAAAGGAAAAAAAGGTGGTTTTGAGTCGGTGCCATGTCCAACAGGGAAAGTGCGGTGGAAATGGTGATGAAATTTACAAGTGGAAAAAGTGTTTAAGGTTTATTTGCCAAAAAAAAAAAGGTTATTTTGATATGCATTCATGCATGGCACTTTGGTCTCCAAATGGCACTTTTAGATGCAACTACAGTATGCATAATAAATAAAAAATAACAAAAGAGTCCTGGAAAGCAAGGAACTTGTGCCACTGCCAGGAGTGGCATAAAATGCTGGTGTTAGTCCCATTCCGTTTTTTATGGGTTTGAAAAAGTACCTCATTACATCACAGGAGACTACTAAACCTCATCAACTTATTCAAAATTCCTCTATGTGCCACATAAGGGAGAAAAAAAGCAAGACAAAAAGTAGCTGGTAGGAACTCCCTGGTGACAGAGAGGCACACACCTGCCTCGCATTTCCCCATTGCCAATATCCATGTTTGCTCTGGAAGCACAGTGCAGACAAATGCAATGATTCAGGAATTGATTAAACAGACATTACGAACACGCCCAAAACGAAGTGCAAGCTGTTTTAGTGTGGTGGCTGTAAATATAAAACCGCTGGAAAAGCTTTTTGTCCCTTTGGAATCCCATCAGACCTCCCAGAGAAAGAGATCCCAACCACCCTGTTGTTTTTTGCAATCTTCTCCAAGGGCCAGAAAGACCTGGAAGGTGAGGAAGCTGCATCCTGCACACCTCAGGTTGTGTTAGCTGCAGGAAGTTGTTTTCTGTCTAGATCACACTTCTGGAAAAACATCAGGCTGGTGATGCTGGCGCTGGCTTCAAGCACAAAGCTGTGGTTGTCCAGAGCAGAAGACTGAGCAGGGTGGCACAGTAACAGGTGACAGTGGGACACACTCAGTGGGTTTCAAAAAAAAATGTGCTGCTGCAAAAAATTAACTTCACCAGGCAACACACTGACCACAGATCTGGAGATTCAGAGAGCTCCTTGCCCATGGGTGGCCACAGCCCCACTGGCTGGGCAGGAGAGTTGGGTCCTGTTTGAGTCCAGTTTTTCCATCCTGCTCTTATCATCTGTGCAAGGATGAAACAGATTTCTTGTTTGTGTCCATGGCCCAGCAATGGTTTAGCTCTGAGTACCCAGAAATAGCCAGGAATACGTTATCCTGGGAAAATGAGTTGTTTAATTAATGTCATCTAAAAGATACTTTCCAACTTAAACCATTTTAACCACTTAGTAATTTAAAGGTTCTCCCTATGTAGTTCCCATAATTTGCTAATTCTTACCCCTCAGTAAGGTGCCTGACAAGGATTTCCAGTCTCACTCACCCAGTTCTGTATTTCAGTATGATTCCAGCATAGCCCAAACCTTGGGCAGGATGCATAGAGGAAGGGATGGCTGCATTTTATACCTCTGTCATGCCAAGGAGTTTATTGGAAAAGCACTGAAATATCTTTCTCTCTTGCCCACACTAATAAAATAAACTTGGACCCCAGACTAGGTAAAAAAATATTTATAGCAGAAATTTTTAGGGTCTGATTTTGAAAAGAGCAGCTAATAGGAACCTCAGATGCTGAGGGCTGCTACCATAAGATCTCTCTGTGGAGCTGTCTAGCCAGACCCTCCAAAAATTTGGTCACTTAACTGGATTCTAGAGGGGAAACTATTAAAGGAATTTTAAAAAATGCAGCCCTATAAATAATTATTCTTGGAGGTGAATGCTTGGTGAAACCATTTCAACAGACCTCAACAGTAAATTGCAAGGTAACAGGAAAAATTATGGGCCTTTAATTTTTGATCTAATCACACATCTTTTATTTACATGATCTACTAGTTAATGCCACCATATTGAAGCTGACAGACTGTCCAAGTTACTTTAGTCTCTAATTACTGAAATGAAGCAAGCACCTCCGTTGAATGATGTGTATTTTTCCCTGTCACCATAAAACAGACCCCCCTCCCAGTGATTCAATCAGACCCATACCCTTTCTGTAAATAATGTTTAATCATCTTAGCCAACCTCATTTTTATAATGGCCCCTTTCACTGGAGCTCAGAAAGATATTAATCCACAATCACACATACACACACACACTAAAGCATTGCTTCTCAAGATCTGAAGATATTCATGGTCTTCTATTTACTAGGAATTATTTTCAAGATTAAATGAGTCACAGAATGTTTGGGGGATTCATTCCAAAGCCCACCCTTATGGTGGGTGTGATGGTCTGGTACCTACTGCCACTACCCTGTGATGGCAGATGATGAATTTTTAACACTGAACCAGGAATTACTAATCCTGCAGCCAGGTGAGTTTGAAGTAGTTTCTCACAGGGACATCAAAATGATCAGAGAGCTGGAGCACTGGGAGAATTGGGATTTTCCAGCCTGAAGAAAGGAAGATCCAACGTGACCTAACTGTGACCTTACAGGACCTGAAGGAGCTGACAAAGAAAAATGGAGGGGACTCTTTACAAGTGCCTGGAATGACAGGGTAAGGGAAAATAGCTTCCCACTGCCAGAGGGCAGGGCTGGATGGGATATTGGGAAGGAATTGCTGCCTGGGAGGGTGGGCAGGCCCTGGCACAGGGTGCCCAGAGCAGCTGTGGCTGCCCCTGGATCCCTGGAGTGTCCAAGGCCAGGTTGGATGGGATTGGAGCAGCCTGGGACAGTGGAAGGTGTCTCTGTCGTGGCAGGGGGTGGAAGGGGATGAGATTTTAGGATTCCTTCCAACCTAAGCCATTCTATGATTCCTAGGGAGTTATCAAGAGGGGGGAAATCATTCAGAAACTTAGAAGTGTTAAAAACTCTTGAGTTACTCCGTAAAAACCTCAGTCACCTGCTTCCTTCAAAATAGCTGTTTCAGTACTGCATATTTTTGCCCAAATGGAAATTCTCTATATTTAATGTCATGCCCCTCTCCTGGGGTATTGTTTGCCTCCCTGTTCCCAAAGGGACAGTGCTGGTTTGGCCTAAGAGAAATCATCCATCAGATTCTTAAGTCCAATCAGAAAAACACCCATAACCTTTTTAAAAGGATATTACACTGGCTGAGGGGTGGACAGATCTCTTTTTATTATTGTTTACAAATTTTACACACAGTAGTGTGGAGAGGTACAAATATAATCGACTTTTTAAGAGCTTTATCAATTCATATAAACCCTTAGTATTATGAAACAAATAAAATAAGAACCAGTTAATGTTCTTTTATAGCTCTGAAATGTATCTGCATTTAAATAATAAGAATTTCCTCTCAAAATACTACAATTAGGTTTTGGCCATACAGCCAGAGTGAGACTGTTATAACATGAGCCACATGAAAAACAGTATCTGGCTTCATCCACAGGGAGAAAAAATAATCTTTGCTGTGACATAGCTATTCCAATAAAATGCGTTTTTCTTTATGTGCTAACATGAAATGGAATGCTACAATGAAAAAAAAAAAAAAAAGAGACAACAAAAAAACCCACAACATGAAAAGCTGTGAAGATCAACCTGGGCATGGAAGGTATGTAAAGCTGATTTAAAAGATTAGGAGGGACAAAGAACAGAAATGTTCCATAAATTCATGGAAACATTAACAACAAAATCTGGAGATGAGCCAGAGTATCTCCATGTCTCAGTGTTTGGAATGTAATTCAGAGGTTGGGGAGCTCCATAAGAGATTTTCCCTTGAAAGAGGAGTTTTTTACACTTCCCTTTCACCAGAACATTTGAAGATGCTGTTTCCAGAACAAAGACAAATTAGAAGATGACACAGGGGGAAAAATGTGCATCAGGGGAATGTGAAATGCTCAGTAAGGAAAAAAAGTCATGTTCTAGAGGTTTCCTCTCAGCCCAGAAGCCCTCAAGGACTACACAAGAGGACCAGGTTCTGGTGGCAAAAAATGGTGTCTGAACCTCAGAGGGAATCATTTGCATCCCTCCCTACCACTGACCCACCAAATATCCCTTTCTGGAAAATCAGGTCAGCAATCCAGAATAAAAGCTAAAAAGGGAAATGGGAAGAGGCAAGTTATTAACTTCATATATATTCAGAGCTTGAAATAATTTCCCCTTGACATTTTTAAAGTGCATCCCAACTCATGTTTGGCTGCATTTCTTAGATCAATACGACTAAAGGAACAAATTTCAGACACTCTTGTCTTCAGCAGGGGTTTTACCACATGATTCAAGAGCTGCAAAGCCAACCCTCATTCTGGAGAGTTCAAAACACCAATCCTGCTGATGTGTCTCACCAACTACATGAGCTACTGAACCCCCCAAAAACGTACTGGGGAAGATCTAACTATTCAAAAACACGTCTTTTACTGTCATTTCTTATAGCAAATGATGCACAGCATGAGATTTCATAAAATATGCTATATATTACCATTGCTGGTATTTTGGTAGCTCAGAAGGTTTTTTTTAGAATTAGTATTTTTCTTCTAGGCTCCATGGTGGGGTATGAAAATATAGTCAGACCTGCTCAAGAGGAGCCAAAAATGAGCAAAGAGACATTCTTAAGAAGATCATGAATTGATGGACGATTCAAGGATGCAATGAAGAGTCTCCATAGCTCTCAGGTCTTTTCTTAAATTACAATAGAGATAAATTCCACAGAAGTGTCCTCACTTAGCTGGATCAAGTACCAGGGAATTGAAACACACTCAGCATTTTGAATTTCCTTGTTCTACTGACAGCTTTTGTACCACTAAAGGGGGCAGCACAAATTGGGTGGGGGCTGCACAAATTGGGTGGGGGCAGCACAAATTGGGTGGGGGCAGCACAAATTGGGCGGGGGCTGCACAAATTGGGTGGGGGCTGCACAAATTGGGTGGGGGCAGCACAAATTGGGTAGCTTCTTGCTTTGTACAGCTGCAGCATGCAGGGGTTTAATTCCTAGATCCACATTTGGAATTTGAGGACACTGTGGAATTATCTTTGCCTAACAACTAAAGAAGTGGCTGAATCAAGAGGAGCAAGAGACATTTGTATCCTCCTCTGATGTGCACTCCTGGGAGGACACCTCCTTCAAACATGCTCAATTTGCAAATGAAAACCATGATTTTTTTCCCAGTTCCACCTTTGCCAGTGCCTGGCACCTGTAGCCTTGCACCTGTGTGCAGTGCTGGGGGCTTTGCTCCCTGTCTTACAGGTACTCAGCACATAGGGCAGGAGGAAGCATGAGCAAGAAAGCACCTTCTCAACTGAGAAGAGTGAGAGAATGAGTTTGATTTATACAGTCAGAGAAATTTTAAGGTTGGAAAATACCTCCAGCATGGAGTCCAACCTGTGACGGATCCCCACCTTGTCACCCAGCCCAGGGCACTCAGTGCCACATCCAGGAGTTCCTTGGACACCTCCAGGGATGGGGGCTCCCACACCTCCACGGGCAGCCCCTTCCAATGTTTAACACTTGCCATGAGGAAATTCCTCCTGGTGTCCACCCTGAGCCTCCCCAGCCCAGCCTGAGGCTGTTCCCTCTCCTCCTGTCCCTGTTCCCTGGGATAAGATCCCAAATCCCCCCGGCTGTCCCCTCCTGGCAGGGAGTTGTGCAGAGCCAGAAAGTTCTCTCAGCCACTCTTTACCTTCCCTGGACACATACCAGCCCCTCAATGTCTTTCTTGTTTTGAGGGTTCCTAAACTGAAACCAGGGCTCAAGGTGCAGCCTCTCCCAGGAGAGAGGGACAATCACTTCCCTGGTCCTGCTGGCCTCACAAATACAAGCCAGGATGGCACCAGTGGCCACCTTGGAACCCTGCTGCAGTCATTCTATTCTGAGTCTGCTCTTCTGTCATAACTTTATGGTCATGCAGGACTGCAGAGCTTCTGCAATGACATTTCCTTACAGCTGTGCCAGGGTTTATAATCCTTGAGTGCTTGTCATCCCAAACAAGAGAGGGCACAGTGACCCATACCTACCTGCTAACACCCTACATGCCTCCTGCAAACGCTTTGCCTCCCCAAAAATCGCCCCTGTGCTGCTTTCCTGGTCGTGCTCCTCACTGCAAGATCTACAAAGCTCCCTCAAGTTGTGCTGACATAGCAATAATCTGGAAATATCCCTCTGGAGGCGCCTATTGATTGTCGCTGTGGGTGGATTATACGAGGGATCTATCTTAATTACCAGAAACCATCTCCTTGGAATGGCCAGCAATGTAGCAAAAATGATGCACGAGGAGATCCATTACTCTCAGGGAAAGGTCAATCCAATAGGATGTATGTTTGCATTCAGGTCAAGTGATGGCTAGTCCATCACCACCCTCCATTCTCACTGCCCTGTCAGCTCTGTAATGGTTTCACCTCTCCTCTGTACCTCTCACCTCCCTCTCCCTGGTGCCAGACTGATCACACGAATTAGGGCAGCTGGAGGTAACAGGGCACAGCTGTATTATCACAGATGATAAACAGTGTCAAAGGCAATTATGGGAGCTGCAGAGAGAAGAGGGAAGTTTCAAACCCATCCTTTGCTTTCTGGGCTGTGGGAGGATGGTACCTGGTCCATAATGAGAGCAAAAAAGGGGAGGTGGAAGGAAGAAGTTTTGCTGCCTCTCCCTTCAAGAAGCACTTTGTCCCATTTGGGAGCATCTCTGACCTGTTGGAAACATGGGTCATGGAGTGGAGCAAGGAAATGTGGGTGGGAAGAAGCTTGTACATGATTTAAGAAGGAGGTAGCTGTTAATGGAGAAACAAATATATCCACAATGGTCAAAATTAACTGTGGCTCCACATGGAAAAAAGACACAGCAGGTACCAATGTCTGGCAGAGCTGATTGTCTGAAGTTTGCTGCTCCAGAAGGCAGCCTAGGACAGGAGCATGGATAGGGAACTATGAAGAGTGTTCTGAAGTTCTTAGGACTCGAAGAACCATGGAATCATTTAGGCTGGAAAAGACCTTCAAGCCCAGCCATTCATTCCCCCAGCACTGCCCAGGCCACCTCTGACCCATGTGCCCAGGTTTTAAACCCCTCCAGGGATGGGGTTGTGTCTCCACCACTGCCATGGCAGCTGTGCCAGGCTGGACAACCCTTTCAGTAGATATTTTCCTAATATCAAATCAAACTTCCCTGGGGTCTCCTCCATCAGGACCTGCAGGAAAAGAAGAGCACATCTGTCTGCTCCTGTCTGCTCTGGCCTCAGACACCAAGGGCAGTTTTGTGCAACCACTGCACAATGTCCAGAGGTGCTGTGACTGATCCAGCTGCTGCCCACAATCTGTGTGCAGGCTGAGTCTATAAAATTCCAAATTCATTATTGTACAGTAAATAATCTTGTAAATTGCCTGGATTTCACACAAAAAGCCCTTGTCTGTCATCAGATCACCCACCCATGGATGCTGCTAAGCCTCCTCTAGCTAGAACCAAAATAGATTTGCAAAATGGAAGGCAATGACCCAATTTACCATGGGACTTCATGTCTATTGGCTATCAAAAAATATAGGTTCAGTCATATGGAAAAAGAAATAGGATTGATTATTTCTCAGTGCTAAGATAACACTTTAGTCAGAAGTGGAAAAGCCAATGAAGTGAGATAAACTCCTGCAAGCCACCTTTGTGTTCCTCACTTGTAATGGACTCAAACCCAGTTATATCTTTAGAGTCCCTCTCTCTTTTTCTACCTTCTCCTTCTTAATATCTGCTATTGGTACTTCATCAACACCTGCTATTGGTATTTCACTTTTAAAAAAAAGGAAAACACAAAACCAAATAAAAAAACTCACCAAAAAAAAACTTAAATCAAAACAAAAATAAGAAAACAAAAAACCAAAAACCTAACCAAACAAAAGAACCCAAACAAACCAGAAAAGCCCACGAAATAAAACCCATGTCAGTCTGGAGTTCTAGGGCAGAAAGACATTGCAAAACTGTGTCCTTCACAGAACCCTGGAATCACAGAATGGTTTAGGTTTGAAATGACCTGGAATATTATTTTGTTCCAAGTCACCTTCCACTGTTCCAGGTTGCTCCAAGCCCTGTCCAGCCTGGTTTGGAACACTTCCAGGTATGGGAAGCCACTCTGGGCACCCTGTTCCTTCCCATCTCTGCTTCTTAACTCTTATGAACTTTTTGGTAAACTCTTGTAAAACTCTTTTTGGAAACTCTTTCTAGGTAGCTAGCAAGGGTGTTCTGCAACACTCTTAATGATGGCCTCATCTGGAATTGCTTTATTAATATTTATTAAGTGATCACTAGCTGCAGGTATATTCTTTAATAACTTATTTATAAAGCATGCCATAAAACACATTAAAAATACATTCTTTAACAGATAACGCAATAACAAGATGCTGTAAAGCAAACTATAAAATGTAAATGATGGCTGTACCTGAACTGGAAAGGCTAGGAAAAAGGGAAGAGAGGAAAGGAAGCTGTACCCAATAGGCCTGAAAGCAAGCAGCACTCTTTGGAGGACAGCAGGATTAATTCAGGTGATATTCAAAATATAAATACAGAGCACTGCACTGTTTTGACCCATGGCTGTGGGCAAGCAGAGGGAGAGTTGCTGTAAAGTTATTTCCAGACAGGGTGAGAAAGTGCTCCTGCTACTTGTGCTTTGCTTTTTGTGTGCCTCTTGCCTTCCCTGCTCACCCCTCCTCTTCACCCTTGCACTTTCTCCCTCTTCCTCCTCCTCTCCATCTCTCTCACCTCTCTCCATCTTCTTCCACCTTCTTTATTTCAGGCTATCAGTGATGCCATTGGAATTGCACTGGAGTACAGAGGGTTTCAAAGCTTTTAAGCATGGGATCCATGGGATCCTGCAGAAGGGAGGTGGATAGTGGAGCTATCACCACCCTTTCCAAACCCATTGGCAGGGCAGGTTTTGTCCTCAGTGCTCTGCCACACCCATGGGCCCATCCTTGCCTCCACACAGGGCCAAGGAAAACAGCACCAGCATTGTGACAGCTTTCCTTCAAGCAATCCCTAATTAATTTCCTCATCCCAGAGTGAGAAAATGCTCATTTTTAACCCCTTGGAAAATCCAGCCATTTATGGGATTGGAATTTCCATCTGAGCTGACCAGTGTAGTTCCTGTCAAAGCAAAAAAGGGGTGAATAAAAAGCAAAATCATCATATCCCAGGATCAGTTCACAGAATTTGGAAGCAGATACATCCTGCTCGCCAGAATCAGTCTTGGCTCCAACCCTCTGCTCCCCACTTTCACACCCTTCCAAGGTTTATCTGCTCAGCACTTGTTCTTAACAGTTCTCTTTATGCTGCTGAATATCCTACTGGAAGAGAGAAAAGTCACAAAAAAAATGTTAGCAACCACATTAAATTGTTATTTAATTGGAAAAGTTGAGGAGAGCAAAACCCATCTTTTTTTTACTTGACTTTGAGAATAATTTTGGATAAGATTATTTTTTGTGTGTATATTCGTATCTTCGTATTGCTGCTTTTTTGGCTGTGTAGGTAAAGAGAAGTCAGAGATGCCAGGCAATCTGCCCACTCCTGGCTCAGCCCAGATTTCCAGTTCTGAGGGGTTCTCAGGTGATTAGGAAGCTCAAAAATGGAGGCACAAAATATTTGATGAGAAACAAAAATTTGCTGAGGTAAAAAAAACACCAACAAAAAAACCCCACCATCCACAGAAAAACACAATTAATTGCCAGACTGAACCTGTAGCTTCCCTGGACAAGAAATTACCTACTTTTTTTTTTTTCCCTCTCCTATTTTCACCGAGGGTCCCAAGGACTTTCCATTTCTTGTGAAATCAGCCTTGGTTCTGGACCACTCAGTCTCTTAATTTCCTCCTTGCAGGAGCACTGAAACCTCTCTCCCAGCCCTTTTCCCCTTCCCTCTCCCCCTCCTCCTGCGGCAAGCTAAAATGGCAAGACTAATTTCATTTCTTTTCCTTTAGTTTGTCTATCCGTGACAACCCTTTTTATGCATTTAATTCATTCTCAATTTCTCATAATCAGGAGAAAGGTGTCCCCTAAGGTTAGGAGTGAGCTTGTCAAAAAGGCAGCGTAAATTTGCAGAGGTAATCACCAGTCTATCTCCTTCCCCCACTGTCCATGGAACTATTAAGTAATATCACTGTCTAATCTTTTTTGTACTTATTTATTTTGCAGTGAGAAACTAGTGTTATAAACACCCCTACTGTCAAAACTTGTCATCCTCATTACCTCAAGGCGGGTTCCATCTCAGTTATTCTAATTTCATAGTTTCTCGAATTTACAGCCGCTGGAAATTGAGTACAAAATCCATTATCATTTGTATATTTTAATTATGCAAATGAGGCAGCTCAGCTGCTCTGGCCGGGACCTGCAGGGATGCCTAACTTCAGTCTGGGTGATTACAATTTATCCAGTCGAGTCACTTTAATTGTAACAAGCTAATTACATTGTTCCATTTGGTTTTAACAAAAGAAAAGGAGATGGAAGGCGCTAAATGGCAAAGGCCCCGCGCTAGCGCCGCGTCCGGGAGCGAGGTGAGCGCTGTCCCCACACACCTGTGGAGGGCACAGGCAGGCTTTGGGCAGGGGTCAGCCCCAGCAGGGAGGCCAGGGCAAGGTGAACGCCAGCCCAGGGGAAATTTGGGAGATGCTCATCCGCTGCCGGCATCCCAGCAACTGGAGGATGCCCAAGGGAGAGCAGCACTGCCTCCATCACCCCAACCATCCCTGGGCACCCTCCAACAGGGTGTTGGGCAAAGACACATCTCAGCCCCAGTAAAAGTCTCAAGGACTGTTGATGCCTTGGTTTCAACTCTTTATCTCTGCTGTAAAAATACGATCTGCATTTATAGATGTTTCATTCAGGTACAAAAAAAAAAAAAAAAATCTTACCACCTCCTGCTGCCCAGATCAGCAATTACTTTCTTAGACTCACAATAAATGCTCAGCACCTAAATTAAATACCCTGGAGAGATGTAATATGGCTGCCCACACCTTCACAGAGGCTGTTAATAAATAATTACTTCTCTCGCACTGGCCATCTGAGGATCTCAAAACCTTTTGTAACTATTAATGAATGAAGACTCTGTGTGAGAGAGCAGAAGCACATTCTCATCAGTTCTTTATAAATGGGCAGCAAAGGTGCAGAGAGGCAAGGGAGCTGTTAGGATTTCAAGGAAAGAGATGGATTTAGTCCATCCAATTCACAGGCACTTTTTCAACCAGACACCTCCCACTCCTCAGTGTGAGCCACAGCTGGAAGGGCATCCTGTAGATCGGATACCATCCCCAATCTGCAGTTATTCAAGCAAATCCCACAGTCTCTTATGGCCATAAGTTTCCTCCCTCCCCACGAGTGGAAGGACCACTCATCAGCTCCTGCATGTGGCAGGGATGTTTCGGCTCAAGGCTGGTCTGGGGTCCTGAAGGAAGATGGAATCCTGCAAAGCAAGGAGAGGAGAACCACGTGTGGCTGCCAATCCTGCCTAGATTCAAGGGAAAACTCTTGTTTTGTCACAGGCCAGTATAAACTATGGGAGAGAACAAATTTGAGGACAGCACCTCAACCAACAGGCAAAAATCTGCATGCGTGTGGCATCAGAAGTTATTTCATAAAGAATGATCTTGCTGGCCTCAAAAATACCCCAAGCAGAGAACCAGCCTGAGAGCTCAGTCCAAGCCAGCAGAGCCACTCCAACCTTGCATCTGAGCTACCTGATCGGGTGGGATCTGTCCCTGCCCATGGCAGGGGTTGGGCTGGATGACCTTTTAAGGTCCAACCCAAACAATTTTGGGATTCTACAGCTCTGTCTGTTGTGCTGACCACATGCGATGACTGAGTTCCAGGTCCTCCATCCTGGTCCTTATGACCATTTGTGGATCAGGACTGCTGGATTCAATAATCAGCACCACAGTGAGACCTCCAGCATCCCCTTTGAAATGTGCAAAAGGATCGTGCCTCTTCTTATGACATTAGCACCTACCTGCCGTTGGAAAAACACCTCCCCTCTTCAAAATATCTGCCTGATGGCTCTGGGATTAACTGGGGAAGAGAACAATCACTCCTTGGCAGAGAGGAGACGAAAGAACCACACAGATCTTTTCCCTCTCCAGTTGCTAGGGATGTGTGTGATTATTGTTATTGTTATTTCCTTCGATACACAGCATTCAATTAATTTCCTTCGACACACGTTTATGGCGCTCCAAGGGGCGTTCCGGGAGCTCTGCTTTTCCAGCACATCCAGTTTGCCAGCATCCTTTGTGTCAGTTTGGCTACTTGGAACAGGGTGAGGGGGAGGGAGGAGAAAAGGGGGGGGATGATCCTTCTCAAACAAACACTTGCCCTTGGCCACGTGCACAGATGCTGAGGAGAGGGAAGCCTGGGCATGGCTCGTGTTATACCCAAGTGAGTGTTCATGGAGTCCCGTTCAATAAAGCAGCAGTAACCACCATCTTGCTGCATTCCCTTGTCAGCCACCAAACCATGGCAGGGAAAGGAAATTGAACCCATTAAACATGCACACAGATGCCTCTGTGCCATTGCTACCCTCAGGAGGAGACGGAGGAGCCTCTATTAATTTTTTAATTTTTTTTTTCCTATTGTGCCTTTACCAAATGCAGCCATTTAATCATTAAAAAAAAGGAGGGAGGGGTGCAGGGGCAGGGAAGTATGATGAAGGGTGGCAGCAGCTACAGCAGTATCAATGCAGTGAGTCTCCAGGAATCAAAAATCACTCTGGTTGTCACTGTTGTACCGTGTGGGATGCTGCTGACATCCATGCTCACCAAAACATGTTTGTGTCTCCTTCCCAAGGAGCTTCTCAAAGAGCTTCCCAACCTCCCTGCATCCAGGGGCCCCCTCCCTTCTCCAGTGCCTCATACTTGAAGGGCCCTGCCAGTGTCTGGACACCCTGCTTAGGGTCCAGCTGCTCTTTCTCTTGTTCTGAAGCCAGGCTGAGAGAGTTAAGGCTTGTTCACCTGCACAAGAGAAGGCTCCAGGGAGAGCTCAGAGCCCCTGCCAGGGCCTGAAGGGGCTCCAGGAGAACAGAGAGGGACCTTTGACTAGAGTATGCAGTGATAGGACGATAAGGAATGGTTTTAAATAAAAAGATAAAAGATTCAGGCGAGACATTAGAAAGAAAAGTTTTACACTGAGGGAGATGAGGCACAGACAGAGGTTTCCCAGAGAGGTGGTGGTTTCCCCTTCTCTGGGAACACTCAGGACCACCTTGGAGAGAGCTCTGAGCTACATGATCTAGTTGAAGGTGTTCCTGCTCCTTGCAGGGTGCCTGAACTAGATGAACTCTAAATGTCCTTTCCAACCCAAACCATGTGCCTCTATGTTCTGTCTCCACGGCTCAGCTCTTCAGGAGCCCCCCAGCCCTGGCCAGCAGAAGCTGTTTTGGCATCCTGGGGACCCCAGTGCTGAGGCATTGATGATCTGTGGAACTGCTGCGTGGCTCTGGCTCCACATCCACAGCACCCCAGCAATTCCATGGCACACTGGGGACCTGCTGAGGGATCTCCTGGATAAGGAAGAGCTGCCACCCATAGTGAGATGATGGCACTTTAGGTGCTGAATAGATCCATGGGCAGAGATGTGGTCATCTTTGAAACCCAACCATGCCCCATGTTATGCAGAGAATCACAGAACAGTTTAGATTGAGTAAGGTTTCCAGGATTTCCAATTGAAACCATTTCCCTGTTACTGCCCAGGCCACCACTGACCACGGTCCCCAGATGCCACATTCACACAGCTTTTAAATCCCTACAGTGGATTTACTCCACCACTGCTCTGGGCAGCTGTGCCAGGGCTGGAAAACCCTTTCCATGAATGAATTTTCCTCAATATTCACCCTGATCCTCTCCAGCCCAGCCTGAGGCCGTTCCTCTCCTCCTGCCCCTGTTCCCTGGGATAAGATCCCAAATCCCCCCGGCTGTCCCCTCCTGGCAGGGAGTTGTGCAGAGCCACAATGTCCCCCCTGAGCCTCCTTTTCTCCAGGCTGAGCCCCTTTCCAGCTCCCTCAGCCCCTCCTGGGGCTCCAGCCCCTTCCCAGCTCCGTTCCCTGCCCTGGACACGCTCCAGCCCCTCGGTGTCTCTCTTGTTCCCAGCACTGGAGGTGTCCCAGCAGTGCCAGCACAGAAGATTAAACTCTGTATAGCTGTGTGCCTGTCTCTGGCATCCAGGTGAAATACCATCCAAGCATTTCACTGAAACCTCCATCAGATATGAAAGAATAACCTCTCCTATGGGTTTTTAATGTTTGCTATTTCACAGAGCAGTATCATTGACACAGAAGGCACATTTAGCTGTATATCTCTAATGGTACATGGATAAAATGCCTGGAGAAATAAATAATAATAAGCTCTTTTATAGCTTCTTATACTTGCAGATCTCAGATTAATTGAAATTATATGCCTTATGTCTGCTCATGCTCTGGACAGAGATTAAAATGGGAAATGAGCATTTGTAGCTACGTGGATGAGAACACAAGGTGAGATTTTTTCTGATGGTCTTTGGGCACCTCTTTGTTTAGAATTTCAAGGCCTGAACCAAGTCCCTGAAAGTAAATGATGCTTATTCCTTTTCCATAAAACAATCCCATAGCACATCTGCCCCTTCCAAAAGGGCAAATTGCTCAAGTTTTGCAATGTTCAGTGGAGGTTCTCTTAAATTCTTCTAAGGTAAAGTGATTTGAGGGCCTAAATCCTGCTGTAGGTTAATAGGAATTGTGTTTCTAAACCCACCAAAGTGAGTTTAGAGATGTCCCAAAGTGGAGACTCAGCTTTGGCCTTGCCAGAAGCGCCACCATGAAGATGATTGATAAAAGGCCATCACTTTCAGCCACTGAGAGGTTTGAGCAGGAGGGACACCAGGGAGGACACGAGAGAGAAAGGGAGGAAGACAAATATTAAATGGAAGTGGGATAGGAGAGATTTTTTTTTTCCTAGGTGGAGCAGTCAGAATTGAAGATCTAATGGTAAAACAGCCCCACTGGAAGGCAACCAAGGCTATTGTCACACTCATGGTGCATTTAAGATGTTGCAGATATGGGAAGACACAGCCAAAAATTTCACTATCAAAATAGTATTTTTCATTTTTCAAGTGCTGTTTGCAGACTTCAAACTATTTTCTTTCAATTTTCATTTGGACCGCTTCCCTTTTGTTTTAAAAGAGTGTGCAAAGATCCAAAGTCAAACCAGAAATTTTATTTTTGTTCTAATAATGTCCAAAAAAGTAAATATGTTCACTTGAGTAACCCTAGGACTGCACTTTATTCAGCCCTTCAGAGAAGATGTCCACTTCAGATATATTATTATTTCACAAGCACCATCTGTAGATTAAAGAGAACAGAGACATAGAATATATCTCCTTGCTCAGGCTTTTTTTTTACTTTAGACAGTAGAAGACATGGATCTTAACAAGGATCTCTAGCTATGGTTACATGGAATTAATTAAAAATGAGTGATGTTTCTATCACAAATTCCAGGTTCCCCCTTTTAAAAATTCTGCCCCTTTACATGCTTAAATTTTCTTCTTTAAGGAGATAAAGGGATGGGAGAATAGATTCCTGCACAAAATTCATAAAATGGTTATCAGATTTTTGGGTTAATTTTTAAATTTTGCAGTAACAGAGGTCTGAGACATAACTTCTTGCTTTTCATTTTGGTTTGGTAACAAGTTTCAGTCCTGCAGAATTGAAAAGGTACTTTGGGACAGCATTATTACAGCAATAATGACCTTTTATGCATGCTGTAATCATTTTATTATGTAGCCTTACAGTAATCCATACTCATAAAGTCTCAGGATTCTTCTCTCTAATGTCCTCTCTATTAATTGCTATTTTCATCAAAAGTTAAATTGCTATGGTCAATAATTTCAATTCCATTAACATTAAAAAAAAAAAAAAGGAAAGGGTTGCAAGGAGGCACTGAACCTATGAAGAGAAACATTTTCATAGAATCACAGAATTCTACCACTTCATTCTAAGAAATACTCTGGCTGATTTAGCTCACGCAGACAAACCAAAAAGCTGCAATAGCAACTCCTCCTACCATATATTTTGCAGCATGGTCATGCTAATGTGTTTGAAATATCAGCTTGATGGCTGATGCAAACGTAGCACCATCCATGAATTCCAGCTGGTATGGAATGAGTGCTGCGTGGAAAAACAGGCACTTCACGTAATTAAACAGCCAAGTAGGCAAACCCAGACAAAAGAGCCATAAGTTGTCAACAGTCAGCTTGTAAAGCTATATATCATGGCTGATATATAGCATGCCTGATGCTGTTGCCATCAGCAAAATATAAAAAAAGAAGAAGAATTTTAAAAAATTAAGTTGGATTCCTTTCGCTGAAGGTTTAGAGGTAGGGAGAGAGAAGCATTTAAACTTCTTCATTGTTGTTGATGATGATGATAACAAGATATAATCTGTTATGAAATTAGCAGCCTTGATCCTTCTTCCCAGCCTTGTTTTTATACCTGAGGGTGGGATCTCCTTGGGAGGGGCCCGTGCAGGATGGACTTGTAGGATTTATGTGCAGCAGTCACCATGCCAGGGAGCACAGGAGCACAGCAACACCACCCACTCTCCTCCCTGAATCTTTGTCAGACACAGGGGACAGGACAGGATTTCACCAGGTTATTTTCATTTAAATGAATGCCATTCTTGAGGAAAAGGAAAAACCCTGCAAGGACAGCAGAAGCTCCTTGCACAGGCCCAGGTCCACCATGCAGTCGATGGAAGGACATAAATAATTGAAGAGAATAATTTTGTAATGCTCTGACCCTGAGCATTGCACATCAGTCAGGCAGATACCCTCTCTCTCTGACCCAGCCTGCCCAGTCCTGCACTTCACTGTACACACCATTAATGACCTTTTATGAGAATTAACCGATACTGACACATCAGCTACAGATCTACTGCATTTTTTAATGGCACCAGTGTAGTTCTGCTTGTTTGGCCACCTAGATTAATCTTGTAAAAACACTTATCGTGACTTAAACATTTGGTTATGTAAATGTCTATTGAGCTGTGTTTCCCACCCTGTTCATGGAAGGCATTAGAGGGCTGTCAAAAAAAGAAGGATGGGATCCTGTTAAACTTGTAAAAATGAGCTAATTATGAAAAGTGCTATCAGCTCACAAGCTGAGGAGTCTCAAAGAGGAGTGGGGAATATAGTGTTGGGGGGTTTAGATCAGCTGGGTCAGTTTTTGGGGGTTTTGGATCAGCATGGGGGTGGACAGATCAGCCAAGAGGTGAGTGAATGGGAAGGTGAATGCATAGGTGGATGAACCTCCCAGTCCCTCCCTGGCACCCCCTTCTAGCAGATTTGCCAGGGCCTGCAGGGCAGAAGCACAGAGCAAAAAGATTCTCTCTGTCCCAAAGGGCTCAAGCTGAATATAAAACCTAAAGACCCAAGTGAAAACAGAACAACTCCACTCCTCTCCAACCTAGAAATTCACCATAAATGGATGAGACATTTCCAGCATTTGTGTGTTTCCTGGTCATCCCAGAGGCTTTTCCCCTTCAAGATTTATTTACAGTAATTTCTAGACTATAAGGCGCACCCTTTTGACTAAAATTTTGGTCTGAACCCGGAAGTGCGCCTTATAGTATGGTGCGCCTTATATAATGAACAAAGTTCAGAAATTTGCCAAACTGGAAGTGTGAGCTGCGAGCCGAGTCGGGAACCACAGGAGCTACGGCTGCCGGCCGGGGGGAAGCAGTGCCGCTGCGGGGAAGCGGTGAGAAGTGCCGCCATCGCCACGGGAAAGCGGCAAGAAGCGCCACCACCACCGGCCGGGGGAAAAGCTAGGACGCAGCGTGGCCGTGCGGTGGGAGCCGGGAGCCATGCCAGCTGGCGCGGGGACGGGCAGGAGTGCCGGGGCCTGCTGCCTGGGGAGAGCACCTGGGGCTGTGTTTGAAGGCTACACCGATCTTTGAAAAATGTTTGCAAATTGAGCACCTGCCAGTAATTCGTTACTTTGTTGCGCACCGCGAGGCTCCTCGCTGAAAAAAAAAGTGCGCCTTATAGTCCGGTGTGCCTCATACGATCTACAAAGTTGCAAAATGTGCTGGCTCCCGGGGGGTGCGCCTTATAGTCCGGTGCGCCTTGTGGTCGTGAAATTACTGTACACACGGGAATGTAAGTGACCACGTTAGCAACAGCAACATGGTAGGTGTTTCTACTGCCTGCTCCATGCCCAGTCCCTTGGCTCTTTATCAGCATTAGCTAAATAGACCTCACTCTGTAATCGTTTTGTACTCGTTTCTGTGATAGGGAAGCCAAGGCTGTGATGGCCAAGTAATTTATCCAAGCTCACATTCTCGTGGGCAGCAGAGTGCTTCTCTCGCAGTGAGAGTCAGGCGTCCACCAGCACCAAACAATAAAAGAAAAGCAAACAAATAAATAAATTTTTAAAAAACCATTAAGGGAATTCCTGATTTTGGGAGAGAAATCCTAAAAATGACACCTGCTGAAATATCTCCCTGCACTACCCAGCCTCTCTCAGGGGCTTGGGGGAAAGAAAGTCCCTGCTGCAGGAGCACTCATGTTTTCAGAGAGGTTTTTTCCTGCCTTTTCCTGCCAAAAGAGAGGGATGCTGAGACATATCCCACACCTGCCACCTCCCACACCTGACAGCACTGACAGACAGACTGGAAGACAAACAGACATATCCACCCTAAAGCTTTACCTCTGTGTAACTGATTTATGCTGCCCACCCTGTTCAAACCAGGTGGAGGACAAAATTTGGGTGTAAGAAACATTAACATACCTGCCAATATTAACCAAAACATCTACATTTTCTCCTTCATGAGAACAAGAAGTTGATGGAGTTATTTGGCTCTCAGGAATTATGTTTTTGATATTCTTATCCTTTGTGGGTAATCCAGAGTCTCCTCTCAGAAGCAGACTGTGAAAGGATAGTTATCTGGATGTCACTCCCAAGAGCTTTTGGAAGCGACAAAATTCTCCCCAGAGATTTTGGGACATTATCCAAGAGCTGATGTCTCAGAAATTGCCACAGCAACAGCTCAGAGAAGGTTCCTTGAATGGGTTAATGGCCATAATGTGGTTACCCACTCTGTGGATCTAAAGAGAGACACCTAATTTGGCAAAGTAGGAAAAGAGCATTGCAAATCAGTGTCCATGGCTCCTGGAAGATGCAGGGGAGTGAAAATATTTTTAAAGAAAAGCTTCTTGCCCAATGACACACACAGTTTTACTTCTCAACCTCCAACCATTCACCTTGGTTCACTGTTGAGGGCAGGGCAATACAAGCAGGCTGGACACTGAGGAATAAGTCAGAAAAAAATGAAAATTACCACTTTTGAGATGCAAGAAAATGATGGAGAGCTTAACTCAGTCTATGTGAAGGCACTGGACAATCTTCATCCCACATACAAAGAGGCAGAAAACAAATTAAACCTTTAATTTTTCAGTTTATGAAGTGCTTTAACCTCAATAAGGTGACAAAACTGCAACAAAATTTGGAAGAAAGAATGGCTATAGATATAGAGCTGCGATCTTAAATATAGCTGGGGTTTTCCGAAGACAGAAAGTGTCACTTGTGTTTAGCACATTCCTTTGATAAGACACCTAACTTTTAGATAAGGGAATGAAAAAGGTGTCACTTATCCTTGCTTCAGAGAGGGATTAGCTGGATTAGTGGAGCTGGAGAAATGGGGGCTTAGAAAGAAAATAGTGAGGTGTTTACCTGTAGGGGAAATAAGAGACTCTAGTGATAGAAGTAGTCATTTCAGATGTCTGTGAGTGACCTTGGTACAAAAGGTAGACATTTTCTAATTATGCTTTCTGAAAACACAGAAACCATGGGTTTGGGGATGACTGCCATGATGTGTGGGAGGAGCCAGGAGTGACTCCAGAGGACACCATGGAGATGCATGCAGGGACAGGACACAGGCAATGGCTTCCAGTGCCAGAGGGCAGGGCTGGATGGGATATTGGGAAGGAATTGCTGCCTGGGAGGGTGGGCAGGCCCTGGCACAGGGTGCCCAGAGCAGCTGTGGCTGCCCCTGGATCCCTGGAGTGTCCAAGACCAGGCTGGACAGAGTTTGGAGCAACCAGTTCTGGTTGAATATTTTTCTGAGAAAGTAGACATTCTTCAGTACATAATATTCCTTCTTAATAGCAAATGTGGGCTGGAACCCTCTGCCCTCCAAACTCAGAGCAATTGTCAAGGCAGTAGTGTGGCCAAACTAAACCCTACAGCAAGAGGGCTTATCAGCACTATTTTACCCCCCTCACTTTCTTGAATTTCTTGCTAAAACCTGAATTGATGTGCAGTCCAGATCAATACTGAAGTGAGTAGAAAGCAACAGGCAAGTTCTTGGTGGATGGAATCCTCAAGAGTTTTTGGTTGCTTGAAGCCTCATCTGAAGCATCGAGCAACATACACCATATTTCTCCTTTCTTTGTTTTTTTTTTTTTTTTTTTTTTTTAATGCACCGAAAGTGTCCCTTTTCGGGGCATGGGATAATGCAAGACATTTTTGACACACTGAATGCAAGTGCAAAAGAAAGGAAAGTTTCCCCTATGTTTCATGTGAAATGTTGCATGCTAATAATAATTTATCATCATCTTCATATATTCTTATATAAGTAATACAAATCACCACAGTCAATTAATCAATCTGTAATTAGGAACTGACACGAACATTTACTACCATCAGGCATAATTTATATGATTACAGATGATTAAATAAAATGTAATTGAGTGAACAGGCAATTTGTTAAGCACATGTAAATTCAGCCATACCACCCCAGGCTGTGATCTTGTCAGGTCTCCACAGATAAGGAGGGTCAGGGTGGGTCAGTGTTCAGTTGAGAAACCCCAAGGGACAGCCCTGGGTGCTGAAGGAAGAGGTGGTGGTTTATAGGGTGGTGCACCTCCCTCCTTGCTCCTTGTGTTGTCTCTAGTGTGTGATGGCAGAGATGGACATAAGTTACTAAAAGTGCTGCCTGAGCAGTTCTTGGGAGAGGTGGGAATTTGTCTCCTGGACTTGGGTTAATTTAGAGTGGAGCACACACCTGGCCAGTCACAGGGAGCAGACAGTAAACCATGGCACCCTGACACTTGCTGCTCCTCAGCAGAGCCAGGAGACGTGTCACTCCCGTGATTTAGCCTGCCTCACTCAGATTCCTCCATCTTCATTATTTAGGGAAGGGGGAGGCTTCTTAAAATAACCACATAAATTCCTCTTCTGCCATGTGGAGGTGCTCTTGAAAGCCAACCAAGGCAGAAAATGTTTGCCTGCCTCGGGTGCTCAATCTCCTGCACAGACACCTCTGTCCCTCCCTTGGGTGGATGGAGAATCTGGTCACACACGTCAGGACAACCATTGAAACACAGGCATAAATTGGACCTTGGTCTCACGTGTTTGTGCAGACCCTTGAGGTAGAACAAAGACTGTGAGCCAGCCAAGGGCTGCCAAGCCTGTGAACAGGGAAATGAGAGTTTGTTCTTAAGGCTCCATCCAAAAAACAGCTGACATCAGTAGACAGTCCCATGGGAAATGCTAAAATCAACACTGGGAAAGCGCTTCTCTTTTATTCCTTTTTATTTTTTTACAACATCAGGACCAAATCCAACTAAGTGAATGATTTCTTGAAAAGTTCAGTGTGTTTCCAAATCGGTTTTGGTCACACAGCCAGAGAAATGCAAGAGGTTTTCTTTAATTATTTCACAAAAATAAACTTGACTTATTAGGATCAATTCCATTTCTGCAGTCTTAAACAAGAATATTTTTGCTTCCTCTGTTTTTAGTTTCTGCATGGCTTCTGCCAAGGCATCTAATTTTAAATAATTAAAACCATTTGTTTTAATACAGTGCGGCAGTTTCTGCAGCGCTTTGCCTGTTTATTTTTCATGGGTTTTCCTCAAGTCCTGTGTCACTCCTTGTGGAAAGTGGAGCAGACATCCAACAGATCAGAGGCATGGATGAAATCACTCAGGGCAGGCAGGCAGACGGGCCAACTGCAGCTGTAACAAAATGATCTTTGATTATTAAATGGATCCTTGTGTAGATGGATAACCAGATGTGTTTGACAGTGGATGTGGAAAGCATGGGGGCAGTACGTCAGGATTAGAGCAGAAAGTAACACAAGCTTTCTTCCCTGAAACAATTAATGAAATCACTTTCTGGACAGTAAGAGCCTTGCATGTGCAGTGTTATATGTTGGGCATGCACAACCAATTTGGGTCAGAATGATGTTTAAACTCTTAAGTGGTACCACTAATCTCCATTAATCTGACTCCAAAGATGAGACATAATGCTCAGTACAAGAGACTAAGAGTTGCTAATGCATGTTCCTCAGCTGGAGCACTAATACAGGACTCCTGCAGAAAGAACAGGATCTTCCAGGCTTGGGTGAGAGGGTTAAAAATAAACATCTATTTAGGGATGTCTCCAGAAGTGTTCTCTCCTTGGGTGCATTCTGTACACCGGTGTCCTTCGGCACTGCGGGTGCCAGGACAGCCATAGGATTGTCCTCTCATTTGGATCATATTTTTTTTTCCTCACAATAATTGCCTAGGGTTCTCATTTCTTGTGCAGAGTTCAAGATGAGCTGCTGATACTATTTAAGGAGGAAGAGCTGGGGCAGTGACTCATGGGTTTACCCCAATGTGGGATGGAGGGCACAAGGCTGATCAAGAAAGATTTATTCTCAACCCCATAATCATCTGCCAGAAATGATCATAGAAGCAACAAAAAAAAATTATTTTGGTCTGAAGCATCCAACTGCAAAGAAAATTCCTGAGGAGTGATGGTCAAGCCCAGGCTGGGCAGGGCTTGGAGCAACCAGGGAGAGAGGAAGGTGTCCCTGCCTATGGAGGGGGGTGGAATGAGGTGATATTTGAGACCCTGTCTAATTCAAGCCAATCCATGGTTCTGTGATAGAAAAACAACTTTGAAAATTATGTTTTTATTGTTCTCTTTATGAAAATTCTCTTTTGCAGTGTGTAATTTCAGGATAGATCTCAGAAATTATCGTAAGGACTCTGGCTGAGTAGGATTACTATTTTTCTATTGTGTTTCTATTTTTTCTTTACATTTTGGGGGAAGTATTAGTTTTTGTTAAAAATGTCAAAAATGCAACTTTCTTTAATTCCACAGCTTTTCAAAATAGATTAAGTTCTTGCATTTTTCCTACATTTATTACTGAAATATTCCTCAAAGCAATTCACTGAAATTTATCAAAGTCTAGGAGAGAGAAGCATTTTAAAACAAATCATAATTATCTTCTACAACCAATGCTATTTAAAAAAAAGTTACAAAACAGAATTAACAGCTATGTTTCCAGCCTCAGAATTTTCTGCCTGAATAAATTTGAGTAGCTTTACTTCAAGGTAAGGTCCTGTATAATTGTGTTGTCAAACCAAAAGTCTTATTCTGTAAATACCATGAGATCCTTTCAAGAAAGGCACCACCAGCCAAGTGCCAAGCTGTAAAACTCAAACAAAAGCTAAGTGGGACTTAATCTGTGCCTTGCTAAGAGATGTCTAGAAATCCAGAATAATATTGAAAAACATCTAATTTGTGTTTTGCTGTAAAAAATGCTCTGATTCCAACAGAGAAACAGAGAGAAACTTCAACTGGAGAAGCGTCCCCAGATCATGTGCCTGCCATATAACCACAACCAGCATGAGATCCCAGTCTGACCATGGCTTTTCCCATATTTGTGACAGCTTTGTCTTTTACTTTCTTCAGGATGATGTCACCTGTGCTCCTGCCTTCTGTTCTCCTCATCTGAACATCGATAGAGTGTTAAGTAAGTTTCATAAAATTGCTGAGATCCTCACTTCTCCCCAAGGAGTCCACCACCGGAGACAGTCATGGTGAAAAATTTCCTAGGATCCATGAATAAACAATCTTGGTATTCCCTGTCTTCCTCAGAGATTTCTACGCCTGCTGCTGAAATGGCTTGAGTGTTGCAAACTAATTATAAAATTATTTAGTTAATAAAGGCAGGTAGGAAAGTTTCTAATTATCCCTGTGACAAAACCCTCCTGCAGCTGTAGGATTTGTCTTACCCCGCAGCAAGGTGGGACCCGACTCCTGCAGCTGAGGCCGTGCAGAATCAGCTGTGGGGGCTGGGGGGATTTTGGTGAACACACACAGGGCTCAATCCAGCTGCCTCAAAACAGGTCACAGAACCGTGGAATCAGGGAATGTGCTGCACTGGAAGGACCCACAAGATCCTGCCCTGCACAGAACATCCCCATGGATCACACCATGAAATCCAGCCACGTCCCAGGGGACCCTGGTCATCTCAGCTCTTGCCCCAGAAAACTGCCCCCTCACAATCCTCTCATGTGGGACACTCCAGGATCGCTCTGGACACCTCTCATGGCAATTGATATTTTTGTTTTATCTCACAGATCAGTTGCTTGATCCAGCTCAATCTCCAGGCTCTGCTGGGAGCTGGGACACCAGTGTGCCTCCAGCCCCAGGATGCCTAGAAAGAATCACAGAACCACAGAACCATAAAATCAGAGATTAACGGAATGGTTTGGGTTAGAAGGGGACTTTCAAAGGTCATCTCTGTCATGGGCAGGGGCACCTTCCACTATCCCAGGTTGCTCCAAGCTCTGTCCAAACTGGCCTTGGACACTGCCAGGGATGGAAGCAACCTGTGCCAGGGCCTGCCCACCCTCACAGGGGAAATTCCCCCTTGTCTGTCACTCCAGGCTCTTGTAAACAGTCTTGTCCCCTCTTTCCTCCAAGTTCCCTTCAGGTGCTGGAAGCTGTAATTAGATGACCCTGAAGCTTCTCTTCTCCAGGATGAACAATCCCAGCTCTCCCAGCCTTTCCCCACAGCAGAGCTGCTCCATCCCTTGATCACCTTGGTGCCTCCTCTGCACTGGCTCCAGCAGCTCCATGTCCTTGTGCTGTTGGAGCCCAGGGCTGGGGCAGCTCTGCAGGTGGGGTCTCACCTCAGCACAGGGGCACAGGGGCACAATCCCCCCTGCCCTGCTGCCCACGCTGGGGGATCAGCCCAGGGCAGGGGGGTTCAGGCTGGGGCAGGTCCAGCTCTCACCCACAGCACCCCCAGCTCCTTCTCCCAGGGCTGCTCCCTCTGCTCATCCCTGGATTGATCCCAGGGGCTGTCCTGACCCAGCTGCAGCTCCAGCACTTGGCCTTGTTAAACCTCATGAGATTCCCCTGGGCCACTTCTCCAGCCTGTCCAGGTCCCTCTGGATGCCATCCCATCCTCCAGGTGTGCCAGCTGCTCCTCTCAGCTTGGTGCCATCTGTAAATTCACTGAGGGTGCCCCTGACCCCTCTGCCTGTGTCATTAATGAAGATATTCAATAACACTGTGTCCCTGAGGGACAGCACCTGTCCCTGATGTCCCCTGGGACCCTAAGCCATTGACCACAAACCTCTGGGTGCAGCCATCCTACCAGTTCCTAATCCATCCAATTCTCCCAATCCATCTAGTTCTCCCATGGAATCCATCACTCTCCAATTTGGAGGGGAGGATGTTGTGAGAGGGCATGTCAAAGGCTTTACAGAGGGCCAGATAAATGACATCTGTAGCTCTTAACTGACCCACTGACATAGTTGCTTCATCAAAGAAAGCCCCTACATTGAGTCAGGCAAGGTTTTTCCTTGGCACAGCCCTGCTGTCTCAAACCACCTCCCTGTCCTCCACATCCCTTATCACAGCTCCTGTTCCATGATCTTCCCAGGCACAGAGGTCAGGTTGACAGGGTGGTAATTCCCAGAGGGGTACTTGCTCCCTTTTTAAAGATGGGTACAATTTTTCCCTTTTTCCTGTCATGCAGGACTTCCCAGACACCCCAGGATGGGAGAAGCATCCCTGTGGGATCAACAGTCTGACATGGGTCTACAAAGCATGTGACAGGCCAAGAAACACACCCTGGAGGGGCTCAAATGGCACCAGACACTCAGCTCCTTGTTGAGGGCAGCTATCTAAATTTTAGGTGGCCCCGTTACAGAGGCCCCATCAGAGGGGTCCTGTTGTTTAAATGGGAAAACTTCCACTGGCTCCAGCACAGCCAGGACTTCACAGCACAACTGGTTTCTGCAGCTTATGAAGATGAAGTGAGCACAGGTGTTGCTAATGTGAAATCACACTAAGAGTTTCTTCCACACTTACCCCAGGGAGTTTTGCTTTACCTTTGAATTTCCTATTGGGAATATAATTTTTTTTTGTCTACTTCTGTGGAAGGCAGTGGTGACCTCACCAGCTGAGGTCAGGCTACCTGGGTTTGACATATGTTAAATGACAGTGTGTCAAAGCACAAAAAAATATGTTGGCTGAAGTTTTACACGGAGTTTTACAAGGTAGTAACACAGACTATAAGCTGGTGCATTTAGGCGCCTGGGTGGGGAAATGTATGAAAAATGCATGAGAGGTTTGTGTAAGAAATGCAGTTCACTGGTGTTTCATATTCATTATTCTTTTTTTTTTTTTCAATGAAATTATCCTAAGGAATTTTTTTTGAGCTGAAGAGAAAGCACGTGCTCAGTAAGTGAGTTCAGCCACAGATTTCAGGGCCCTTAAGTACTCATTGACACAAGAGGCGACGACAGCTCTGCAGGAACCTTTATGGGTCTCTCAGGGTTGTTGGTTTTTTAAGCCTGTGTATTATGGATTTCCACAACAGGTGTTAACAGCTCAAGGCATCTTAATGCCTGCTGGATTAAATAATGCACGTTTTTAAAATTGCATGAAGTCTCTCCCACTGGGGAAATACTATCCTTTCCGCCTTTACTTTTTAAATGAAAATAAAACATGTATTACAAAAATTGCCAAAGAAGTGGCTAAAATCCACGCCCAAAGCAACTCAGAAGCTGGAATTCTGTCTTTAGCTCACTCTGCCTTTACCCAAGTTGTGATGCTCCCGGGGCAGCTCAGAGAAGAGAGTGAGTGGGTATGACACAGGAATGGCCAGGAAAGGTCAGTAGGGGTTACAGAGAATGGGGCAGTGGGATAAAATCACTGCTTAAATCTATTAAATAGGGGGTCTTTCACGTCCTTGCACCAATTCAGTCAGCATAAACCAGCTGAAAGTCTGAGCCAGAGCTTTGCTGGAAGGAAAACATGAGTGAATGAACCCATTGCTGGGAGTGGGGAAGATGCTGGAGTCTCCTGGAGAGCCCACCCAGCCCCAGTGAGGGACAGACACAGGACACAGCACATCCCACCTGCTTTTGGGAGATCCCTGGGGCTGTGAATGCTCCACTGAGGCAGAGGAGTCTGCTCTGATGCCCCTGTGACCCGATGGACACGGCCAGTGCAGAATGTACAGGTCATGCCACGCTCAGCTCAGGCAAGAGCAGAGCCTGGTCCTGAACCTCCTCTCCTGGGACACAACACTCTCCTTGGACACCAGCTTTGGGAAGCTCCTCTGCAGAAGGTGGGGAATGCTTTTTTAAGAGTTTTGGCTGCCATTTGGGCATTAATCGTGGGTCTAAGAGCGTTTATTAATGTCCTGTTGAAGTGAACAGCGAGTCACTGCTGCCCCCCCGCTTTTCTGATATGCAAACAGTGGTGATTAAGCACCAGATTAAACATCTTCATGAATATTTAAAAGGCTGTTTTTGAAAGTTTCCTGTCCTTTTACACTAATAGCCCCATTAAAACCTGTTTACAAGCCAGTCATGAGAGTAACTGTGTGCACTTAAAACACTGCAGAGTTCCCCAAGAGGAGTGCTTTAACCATGTGAGAATGGCAGCTGATCAATAGGGATCTTAAAGTAAGACTGTCTGCCTAAACCCAATGGAAACAATCCTTGCAATGCAGGGAGAAAGGGCTGGCAAGTGCCCAGCTGGTTAATTAGGGAGGCAAAACGGTAATAATAACAACAGTAATATTTGCTTTAAGGTCCAGATGTCCAAGGCCAGGGTGTCTGGCTGCCACAGCACTTCTCAGAAGCTGCCTTGAAGATGTTGATGGCAGCCAGGAAAAGGCCACGGAAAGTTTTAAGTAAACTTAACAGCTTGCTGTTTCCTGGATGTTCTTACCTTTTACACATCAGACTCTGCACACAGCCAGAGCCTGGAACAGGGATGCAGATAATGCATGACAGCTGTTAATCACAGGATCACAAAACATTTCTGGGCTGCAAGGGACCTTCAAAACCAACTTGTTCCAACCCCCTGCCATGGGCAGAGACACGTTCCACTATCCCAGGTTGTTCCAAGCTCCAGCCTTGGACACTCCAGGGATCCAGGGGCAGCCACAGCTGCTCTGGGCACCCTGTGCCAGGGCCTGCCCACCCTCCCAGGCAGCAATTCCTTCCCAATATCCCATCCAGCCCTGCCCTCTGGCACTGGAAGCCATTGCCTGTGTCCTGTCCCTGCATGCCTTGTCCCCAGTCCCTGTGCAGCTCTCCTGGAGCCCCTTCAGGCCCTGCCAGGGGCTCTGAGCTCTCCCTGGAGCCTTCTCTTGTCTCTGCCAGGCTGTCAATAATGGATGCAATCTGCTTGTTATATTGACATACACCAGAATAAATGTCAGTCTTACATGGTGTATATTCACAACAGAAGAGGTGGGCATGTTCAACCAGTGCTGTGAGGCCAAAATTTAAATCTAGCCCTGCCACATGTACCTGGACAGCTCTTGATCCACTCTCTGTCACTCACCATTCATCCACAACATTTCATTATTCACTGCATCATATCATCACCACTTCACTGCCTTCTGTGAAGCAGAAGGTGTCTGAGTCCAGCACAGGATGTAGGTGCTTAAATGCTGTTAAAAATCTGAGCTTTTGTGTCTGCTTTGTGCTACTGAGTACACTGGAAAGAAATCTATTGACATCAGTGGGTTTTGGATTAGGCTCCCGCCGTGTTATTAAGTGAATTATTAATTATTAATAATAGCATAACAGAAATCACATGTTGCCTTATTCAACCATTCAATTTTGCCTTATGTGGGGGTTTTTGAAAATGCAGTCGCCGAGTTTAAATACAAGTGTGGATTGATTGTTTAGGCTCCCCACTCATTGCCAAGGAGAGAGTATGCTTACATATGGGTGTCCAGTTCTAAATGAATATTGATTGACTGAAATTCATGCCGTCTGCTTCAGTTTAACTGTTTGGCAAAACTGGAGATGTCAATAAAACTGGATTGAATTTTGAACGGTATTAAAACTTTCTGGAGCCAAGGTAATCATGATGGAAAAAAGTAATAAAGGGCTGGAGGCCTTACAAGTGTGAGGTTTTTCCTACACTCTGTGAAGCCCTCTGGGGCTAAAGGTGTTTAGTTCCAATGCTGAAAGACCAGCAGGGTTGCTAATGGCCTTTCAGTTCCTTTGGCAGCAGCAAATATAAATAGGCAAAGTAGATGCTCTAAGTCCTCCCTTCCTAAAACTCAGCCAAACATTTACAGTGTTGCTTCAGCTAATGAGCTTTGGGAGGCTGACACCCCTTACAACTAGAGAAGGCTGACTGCACCTCCAGGAGATGGACTCTGAGCTTGTCCCTGTGGGTCTGGCACTCACCTGTCCTGCCTCCCTGAGGGGGACACCTGTCTGCCTCACCTGCAGCAGCAATGGGACTCGGCAGAGTGGGGAACACAGAGCTTGGGAATGGTGGGTTGGGTGTGTAAGGGTGACATGTAGTGCCTGGAGTTTGTTTCCTGAGGCAGGAATTCATGGGGTTAAAGCACAGCATGTGGTCCATGCATCTCTATTCTCACTGCATCCCAGTGCCCCAGTAACTTTTATTGCACTTTCTGCTTATTTATAATCACTATTAATTGTTTACCCACTTGTTAGCACACTTAATGTGACTGCAGTGGGGTGGAATTAAGACACTGATCCTCCAAAATCGTTATCATATTTCTAAAGACTATCTTGAGGATTTATCCTGTGGATTAATAGATATCTCCCAAATTTATTCATGGGCAGGTCTGGTTACCTAATCCAGCTCCAGAGATGCCTCCCTAAGCCCTGCAGGGATGAACTGTGGGCACTTACATTTGTCTGGGAAGAAGCTGGTAGAAGAAATAGGAGGAATAATTTTGAACTGAAAGGAAATAGGTTTAGATTGGGCATTGGGAAGGAATTGCTGGCTGGGAGGGTGGTCAGGCCCTGGCACAGGGTGCCCAGAGCAGCTGTGGCTGCTCCTGAATCCCTGGAGTGTCCAAGGCCAGGCTGGACAGTGGAAGGTGTCCCTGCCATGGCACGGAGGGGACTGGATGATTATGAAGGTCCCATCCAAGCCAAAACATTCTATGAATTCACAAAGAGAGATAAAACCACTCACATGGCTCACACACGGCCAGGAGGAGCAGCTGGTGGCAAAGAAAGGAATTGAGTCGAGCTGTCCTGCAGGTCTGGTGTGCACCCCAAGCCTGGCCAAGGACTTCAACCATCCACCCCACCTTGGGGCTGGAGCTGTGAGAGGGATAAACCAGCAAGGTCAGGCCCCAAAGGAGAGCACAGTGCTGTACAAAAAGCAGCTGGGTTGCAGATGGCTTGTAGGCATCTCTTCAAAAACACCTCCCATGTCTTCTCTACAGGTTTTTTTCCTGAAAATTTGGCTCTGACTTCATAACATTAACACCAGGAAAGCTATTCCATGATATCCTCATGTTTCTACTCCTGCAAAACTGGTGTCTGTGTTTATTACCTACCAATTAATTAACAATCATGAATGAAAGCAGATAGGAAAGACTTTAATTTCTGGGCCAAACTAATCTACAATGCCGCTTCTTTGAAATTAGTTTTGTGCTTGCCTGATTTCTAAACATCAGCTCATCAAAATGTATTAGCATTGCTGTGAAATAAAAGTCCTTTTTAAGGTACCTAATATAGGAACTTACAAGTTTATGCTAGGGACAAATCCTTGTAATTTTTTTTCCCTGACATCAAAATCAGCTGAAGATATTTTTAAGTCTCTTCTCAGTACTTTCCAGCTGTGATGAGGAACACCCCTCTTGTGGAGGTAGAAAATTTTGGTTTCTGAGCAGCACTTCACTATTTGAGGCTGAAAGGTAACCCTGCAGACAGATGGAAAACAGAAAATAGGAACCATAATGAGGGAGCTGGAAAAGTAGGCAGGACACTAGGAAAGGAAATGAAATAGTTTCTGCCATTGGTAAAAACTCACTAGCCCTTGAAAATTCTATTATACAAGGGAAGTCCCAGGCTCTGAAAATGCCTAAATTATAATTGTGGAGATGGCAGCAATGAAAGAACTGGCAAGGTAGGCGTAGAGGTGATTAAGTGAGCTGATGCCAAGGCAGAAGCCATCAGCTTGCCTTAGTGAGTGGTCCCAACCCCAGCAGGAGGCGGTGGGAGCAGCAGGCAGAAGAATCAGATTTATTTATGTTGGAAAAAATCCTAAATTCATCAAGTCAAATCATTCCCTCAGCACTGCCAAGCTCACCATTAACCCATGTCCCTTAGTGCAAATCACTCCAGAGATGAGGACTCCACCACTGCCCTGGGCAGCCTGTGGGGCTGGGCAACTCTTTCCATGAAGGAATTTTCCCTAACATCCCATTTAGCCTCCCCTTGTGGCCATATCCTCACCTTTTGTATTAGGTGTAGGTGCCATAAAATTTGCTGCTGCCTGTTTTGAAAATCTCCTGTGTCCATTGTAAGGATTGACTCCATTGGGTTGTTGCAACGTTTTTAAATGTGACAAATTGGTTGGAGAATTTTCCTTTGAATCACAGAATAGTTTGGGTTGAAAGAGACATCAAAGACAATCTTGTTTCAACACCCTGCCATGGGCAGGGACACCTTCTGCTAGACCAGGTTGCTCAAAGCTTCCTCCAACCTGGCCTTGAATTTTTCCAAAACACACCCAAATTTATGGAAGGAAAGTGTCAGAATGGGTTGATCTTATGGTGCAAGAAATTACAATTTGGATGGCGAGAGGAACAGACTGGCAAAAATTTCCTGTCCTGATGAGTCTGGAAATACCTGAATCAAACTATGAAGTTACTCCATATCTTTCATTTCATACAGCTTTTATACAGCTTTTATACAGCTTTTCAGAGATGTTTTTAGCTATGGTATTTGGTTATTTATTTATTTCCCACTGTGTTATGAAAAAGTGGGAATGAAAGCTCAGCTACGTTTGAGTTTTTAACTCAACTACATTTTGTAAAATCTCTCTGAGATGCTGGTAGATGAGTGATGCTCCCTAAACACATTCACACACACACACACATCCTTTCCAGGTGCATAAATTGAGGCTAGAAGAAGAGGTCGTATTTTTCCAACTTAGGTATGTCAACTGAGAAATCCCAGTCCAAAGGAGATTGATTTTCAGAAATGCCCAGTCTGGACAGATGAGCAGCACACCAGATTACTCACAGGGCACTCTTATTTGAGAGCTTATCTTTAAAACGTTGGTCTATAAATGGCTCTCTGCAAGGTCACGCTGTAATTCATTGTGCTAAGGAGTAAAATTCCACGTTTCTGGATGTGCACTGGCATGATCATACTGCTACACCTTACCCCATTGACGTGGTTATTTGAGGAGTTATTTCAGAGTCTCTGTTGCTGTGACAATCTGGGATGTTTGGCACAAGTATCTGCTTGGAGAAGACTGCCTTGACCTGGAGAATTTCACCTCAGAGGCACCAGGGAGCCACTTGTAATGTCCCAGCCCACCTCAGAGGGATTAGGAATAGATGATCTCTCAGGTCCTTACCAAACCAAACCATTCTGTGGCTCTATGGTATTGGTCATGAAGTACAATTTAGGGAGATTTAACCCTTGAGTCCTACAGCCACTGATTTCAGAAGGAAAAATAATTCCCTTGATTTTCAAAACAGGTGTTTTAAGCCGGCACCTAGTATGGTTACTTTGTATGCTGAAATAACAAATCAGCTGTTTGAAGCAGCTTTTTGGGAGGAGGGAATTGAGACCTTCCTGTGCCTGCTCCATTTGCTTTCCCCAACTCACCAAGCACTGCTGAAAGTGGAGGACCTGTAAATTCTGTGAATTTTGTGTCCATTATCTCATCAATATTGTGATGCTGTGATAAATATCACAACAACATCACCTGCACCTACAGCCCTTGTAAAGCTGATGGCACTTCCTCGGCCAGTAGAAGGGGCTTTGCTCCTTGGAAGACAACCTTGGTTTTGTAAATTTGTCCTAGATTGCTGGGCCCTGAGTGGCTGTGGGTTTCAGGTTTGCCGTCCTATTTCAGCTGTGTAGGTGCAGTGCTGAGCTCTCTCCCAGCCAGCTGATCCTGCTGTTTCTTCAGCCCCCAGTTTAACTTCAATGGGAGTCCCAGGTGCACAGAGGAGAAGGTTTAATGGATTAAACAAATAGAGCAAAGTCAAACAGAGCACACATCCGTAATGTGCACGTCTGCATACACACGTACCTGCATTTATACACACAGAGGTACAGGGAGACAGCAGACAGAAAAACAATTTTAAAAAAATTTAAAAAAACTTTTGGGAAAGGTTTCCTTCATAAAGCTGATCTCCGTGTTGTAGCACAATTTATACATCTCTCATTTCTGCATAATTTCTGTGCTGTGGTCAAAGAGTATTAGAGGATACATTTCTGTTCTAAATTACATCTGGGTAAATCCAGAGGAATTCCCCTGAGCCACGTTTACCTCTAAGATTTTGCCTGCATGGGGACACTCAGGAAAATAACCCAAATTAGCTGAAGGTGAGAATTTAAAAGTGGATTAATTAAACTGCGTGAAACCCCTGTGAAGGTTGTTCTTATTCAGAATTCAGGTGGTCTTCATTCAATTTAATTTAATTCACTTTGGAAATTAATTCAGATTAATTGTCCTAACAGTTTTTATGTACCTATTCTAGATTAACACTGGGGTAATAAAATGAATTGTAGCCCACTGGCTTCAAGATTATTTTTAGATTTATACCAGGAGGCTCTGGAGGAAGATTGTCCCCTGGGTGTC
The DNA here is from genome assembly GCF_009819885.2 of Catharus ustulatus. NCBI lineage: Eukaryota > Metazoa > Chordata > Aves > Passeriformes > Turdidae > Catharus > Catharus ustulatus. Next base: position 2,173,350 of record NC_046262.2, read on the forward strand.
CAGAAGACAGTGCTTTGCTAGTCAAGACAAACGAGTGGAAGATGTTTCTGGAAATAGATTAGCAATATTCTTTTAGCTTCCGGGGCAATTTTTTTAAAGATCTGATAATAAAGAGAAGGTGACAAAGGCAACAGAGCAACAGGTTAAACATCTCTGCTTTTGAGCCCTGAGTAGGGTGCCCACAGACTTGCCTTCCTCTGGAGCTTGATCCTGCATGTATGATATTCCTTTTTGATTGGGGGAAAAAAAATTTCTTTGACATCAAGAGGAACAATATTCAAATCTCTTAATTCCAGACAATCCGATTTTGCAAGCCTGGAGCCAAATGAAAATCAAGACTATGGCAGAGAGGGCCCGCGATGTGAAAAAGGAAAAACTGCTTTAAAGAGATAACTGCTCCCAATCTACTCCCCAAAGGAGACGACTCTTATTAAGGGTTTCTTCTTGAGATGTCTGCCTAAAGGCTTCTTCAGAAGGGATTTAGTCGTTTACAACTCAGATCTAGAGTTCGAAGCCCCCCTTTTTCTGCTTAGTAACTCAGAGGTCCTGAACCTGCCTCCTCCTCCTGAGCTGGAGCTGAGCTGGGGCAGGGGACACAGCAGAGGTGACAAGTGCCCGTGCTAGGCTGGGGACACTGCAAGCAGCCCAGCCAAGGAGAGAGGCAAGAAAAAAATAAAGACTTCTGAATGTGTCTGGGATCAGATAAATGCTTGTGGTCAAGCAAACAAACAAATTAAAATTAAAATAATATAAACAAACTTGTTTCTAAAATATTTCTGTAGTGTTGTGTGTGTGTGTTTTTGTGAAGAACCTGGCAGTAGTGAATAAATACTTTTGCATATTCAGATTTTAAATGTCAAAGATAGCAAACAATAAAGGAAGAAAGGAAAATAAACTTTCAGTAGATCTAGAAGAAAAAAAAAACACAAATGCAACCTTCAGCCTGTTGGAGCTGTGCTAAAACGATAACTACACTCATAACACAAACACTTAAAAAGCAGCGATCCTAGTGGGATGGAATTTGGGCAAGGTTTGGGGGTGCCCAGCCCGGCCCGCCTCAGAGCCGCCCCAAGCATCGCAATTTGAAGGGAAAATGCTTTAACCCTCAATGGGGCCGTAGCTGCAGCGGGAAACCCTAAATCCCCGCTCCGCCGCCGTCATCCTCGGACACGCGGGACGCTGCGGCTCGCTGCAAGAACAGCGCAGGGAACCGCGGAGCGCAGGGAACCGCGGAGCGCAGGGAACCGCGGGCTGCCCCAGCGCGTTTTGCTGCGGTGCCCCCGCAGCCGCCACGTCGGGCGGAGAGAGGCGCGGAGAGAAGCGCAGGGTTCCGCGGAGCGGGGTGAGCGGATATTTTGGGGGTTCACAGTCTCCCCTCCAGCTCCGCCGGGCGGAGAGACAAGACCCAGCTCTGCAGACCCCTGGGGTCACTCATCAAGCCAAATCTGCTTCTCGGGCAAATTTGACCTGTTTCTTGGCCCAGATATGTTTCAAACACTTTCTCCGTTATTTCACTATTTTATATATATTTTTTTGTTTATTTTTTTAATAATGGGGCGCGGTGATTCCGCAGTCCCTAGTGTGTCCCTCCACCTGCTCGTAAATCGGTCCGGCTTCTCCCGAGGGAGGAGGGACGAGGCGTCCCGGGTAAACTCAGAACTCCTTTCCTCCTCCCCAGTCCGACACCTTCACGTCCCCTTCCCGTACGAGGACGTCCCACAGCAGCTGGGTCAACAGGTGATGTCCCTTTGGGGCCCAGGAGTCCCCTTTTCTGGGGGAGGACGGACACACACCGCTCTCCCATCCTCAGATACGCTGGGATGTACGCGGCGCTAACCGCACCAGCTTCGGAACTCCTCGCAGCCAGCTAAAGGCTGTTCTCTTAATGAATTACTAATGAGTTAAAATTGGACAGCCGGCTTAATTAAAGCGTAGAGGCAATGTGTTTACCACATTGTAATTGAACTCATTAGGGCTCCGGCTTTGTGTTTTTAAGCAGCCGCCTTGTTCCGCACGTCGAGTGATCTGCGGGAGGCGTTTTGCTGGGGACGGGGGCTCTGCGGGAGTGCGAGGGCTTGGAGGAGGTGGCAGTGCCCCCCACACACCCCTTAATCTCTCTCAGGGACTTGTGCTTGTGGGGACACCCGTCCCGCTGTCCCTCAAAACAATCACAATTTGGGGGGTGGGGGGCGTGGGGGGGGCGGCTCGCCCGCATTCTTTTTTTTTTTATTTTTTTTTTCAGGGAAGAGGAAATTTTGGGGGAAGTTTGGGGCGGGGGGAGCTTGGGCAAGCAGAGTCCGCCCCTGCAACAGGGTCCCTCTTGCCCCCCCTCCAGGCGGGGAGAATGTGGGGGGTACCCTCCTCCCATCCTCCGCAGCCGTCGGGGCGGACCTGCCCCGGGGTAGCGGCGGGGCGGGGGCGGCCGCCGTTCTCCCCCCAGCGAGGGGAGGGGGCCGGGGAAGGGGGCGGCTTCCCCTCACCGCTTGCAAGGCGCTGCCTGGCTGCTAGAAGGCGTCCGAGACCCGACCCACCCGCGGCACAGCCGCCGCGGCAGACGCGGGAGCCAAACTTGCGCGCCGCGGAGCTGCCGCGGAGCGAGAGCGGCCCCGCACCGGCCACAGCCCCCGAGAGCCCATGGAGCCCGGGTGTCCAGGTAGGCTGAGCTGAGCGGAAACCTCCGGATTTGGGTGTGACCGTCCCTTCCCGGAGCAAACAGCGATGTCGCGATATGTCGCAGGGTCGTGCTGGCCGTGGAGGGGTGGTGGGTGGAAAGCGGCTGTTCGCTGCCTGGTGGGATATGGCTGGGAGGGCGCCGATGGGAGAGAGAAGCCCCCCGCAAGTTTGGGGTGCCGCGGAGGGGATGGTTTGGAGCCGCGCCGCTCCTCTGCCCCTCCGGGATGCGCCGCTCCTCGTTCCGTGCCTCTTACACACATGTAGACTTTCATATACGTACAGCTTTTCCATTTCCCTTACGAGCCGCGAACTTCGGGCCGGGCGTGGAGATGGGAAGGGACGAGCAGGGCTGTCTGGTCCCCAAGTGCAAAGCGGGGACCTCCCGGTCCCCTGGGGAGGGGAGCGCACGGAGCTCTCGGCGGCCGCGCAGCGCTGCCAGCCCCGGGATGGGGCGGGGGGATGCGGGTGTGAGCGCAGCGCTGCGCCTCTGCCCCAGACAGGTCGGCTTTTCCCCGCTGGAAAGACCCTCCTTCCCTGGGAAGTGGCTGATTTTTAGGGGAGGTGGGATAAGAGGCGACCACCAGCCTGTGAGAGGTGACTCCCCCGCTTAAACAGAGGCTCCGATGTTTAAAAGCCGGCGGGGGGCCGGAAAATAGGTATTTTAAATTATTATTAATTAGTGGTTTTTTGCTGGCTTCAACTCCAAAGCTTTGGGGGTCCGGGAGCTGGAGCCGAAGCGGGGAGCCCTCGGGGAAACCCTTTTCCCCGCCCTCCAAGCCCTTCCTGTGCGTTGCCTGCTTGTTGCACAGCTCCTGCCCATCGGCTGGCCCGAAACAGGAGCCCAGCCCGGTCTGTGCGACCCTTTGGAGACATCCATGTGGAGCTGGCTGTAGGGAAGAGTGCCTGTAGTAAAATGCTGTACTGTACAAATCACTTTTTAAAAGATGGTAATCCTGGAATCATGACAGGGGCTAAAGGAACGAGAGGAATTCGGTGGTGAAGGAAGAGGAAAGAAGTTGCTTTTGGGTGTAGAGAGAGGGAAGGTGACAAGCCAGACCCCGAAGTGGGTAATGGGAACTGTCAAAGAGTGCAGAAGCGTAAAAGCCAAACACTCCCAATCCCCATAGGTTGTTTATTCATCGTAAAATACAACTCTACATAGCAGGAAGTTACTGCAAACATTTATCAATAATGAATGAATCTCCTGTAATAAAATACACTCATAATTAGCTACAGTCAAGAACGTACATTACGCCAAGGCTTTTGCTACTCTTTGTTGAAAATCCGACTTAGATAAATCCTCTTAAACAGCCTTTTAAGAAGGAAAGAAAAAAAAGAAATAAATAAAAGCCAGGAGCAAACCACCACCCAGCTTCTCTCCTCCTTTTCTGCCGTTTCTGAAACCCAAACCGTAACTACTCCTGAAATATAACGGAAAAGTCTTCGGTGAATTCAGAAGAGTCATTAACATTCAGCTTTAAGTGAATGTTAACAGTAAATAAAGAAATCTCTTGATTGTAATAGTTGCAACAAAGCAATAATAAACCAGTGGGCGGTCATCAGTAATGATAAATGTATCATTATTACTGCGTGTTGGGGAGCAGGGCTTGGAAAGTACTTCAGACTTTTTAGTGGCAAGCTTGGTGGCAATTCGTTTCTTAGCCTGGGAAAAGGGGGGTGGGGCGGGGAACGCCATATAATTTTATACACAATTTAGGTGAAAATAAATTTAAATCTGTATATTACATTTTTAATTTCAAGATAGTAATTAAAGCTGGTTCATTATATCTCCTCTGAAAGTCTCTGTGCTCATCTTAATTGCCTGTTTGTACAATCTGCTTTCTAAGACACCCAAGGTTACTGGGCTCTGAAAGACGCAAAATTGAATTATTTACTGACGTGATGACTCTTCGTCACGTTTCTCTCAGGAGTTTGGGATCGCTGCTCCCCATCACAGCCCGGCTGGGGCCCTGCTTCGCCACCGTGGAAATTCGTTGCTCGTTTAAATACTTTGGAGCAGGCACGTTTCTGATGCGAGATGTTCAGGGCTCTTTAATTTATGCGTTTGGGAAAAAAAAAAAAATCAATAGCTGAGGTGGCTATTTTTCGTTTGGGATCTTTTTTTTTTTTCCCCTCCCAGTCCACCACCCCCTGGGGTTGTTAATTCACGCGCACCTAAACTTGCAGCTCTTTTCCTCCCCGCCACCCCATCCTCAGGCAGAACAGAAACAAACAGAGCTGAATGGAAGGTTAGGAAGCGCCCATCTCCTCCCGGGCTGCCAGTCCCTTCCCGTAGGATAAAACAAAATGATAGATCGCTTTTTTTCGAGGCGCTGTTTCTATCGGTGAGCGATGCCGGGGGGGCTGGTGGGCAGCCTTCCCCCGCGGGGGTATCCGCGCCTCCTGGCTGCGGTCCGCACGTACCTTGGGCGAGGACCACCTCGGCTTTGGATCGCTCCGAGCGTATCAAACCGAGAATTTAAGAGACCTCCATCAGACAAAAGGTGCCGTCCTCGGTTCCGTCCCTTCAGCCGGCGTGCTGGATTTCAGCTGCTGGCGTGGTAAAAAAAACTATCCAAAAATGCCTCATCCCTGAACTCTCCTGGTGTCTTTCGAGAACCTAGAGAAGATCCCGTGGAGTCGTTTCCCCCCTCGTTATTACGAATATAGAAGCATCTTTCCGAGGCGTCCTTTTGCCACTGAAAAAACTCCACGTAGAGATCTCTGCCCTTTTGTTGTGTCTAGCTGGGTTATTCAAGAGCAGAGACAAAAGCCCGAAGTGATGTGATCTAAATGAGCTCCGGGGTTTTCCAGATGGGACCTCCTCTATTCCAAATGCCCTTTCTGCTTAATATAATAAAGTGCGATTAAAAAAAAACGCTACCTAGAAAGGAGCTTCGCTCTAGACCAAGCAATGCAAGCGAAATATACACAAAAGTATTAAAAAAAAAAAAAAAAAAAAAAAAAAACCACCACAAACTTTGCTGTCTAAATTTTGTTAGGAGGAGAGGTTTTACAACAATACCTCGTGTGCCTGCTACTTGCCCGGCTGGAAGTTTCAATGGGATGTGAAGGGGTGGGAGGAGGGAATGGATTCGCGTTGGGGGTGGTTTTCTTTGTGGTTTTTTAAACGCACCGAGGTTATCTTTCCTCTCGTGGCCTCTCTGCTACAATATTTAAGCGCTCTGGAAGTAAATAAAGGCCATGAGGGTGGGTTGGGGTGATTTAAACTTGGCCGCTTTTCCCCGCTGCCCGTTTCCACACGGAGCGATCTGCAGCGGGAGGATGAGCTGCTGTCGCCTCCCGCTCGGCCGCTCCGAGGCAGAATCGCGACAGAGGAGGGAAAAGGAGTCAGGACTCCAGGGAGTCAGCCCTTCCAGGGGTCTGCGTGGAGTTTGCCCACCTTTTCCACTCCTCTGCTGAGAGGTGACTTCAAACAACGAAATTGGAGAAATTGGAGTCGGCATCAGGACAGGAGCCCAGATCCGCAGCCACCAGTGAGGGGGAGTGCGGACACCCCAGCTCCAGCGGGAATTCCCTTCCTGCCCTCGTCGTGGTCAGGGTGGGCTCCATCCGACCCGCGGAGACCCCGCTGGGGTTGGCGGAGGCCGGAGCAGCCCGCCCGGGGACACCTGCGGGATCCTCCCGGCCGCTTTCCCTGCCAAACCACCCCCGCCACGCCCGCACTGAGGTCGTGCTACCCCGTGAGGTTTCCCAGCAGGCTGAAGTAAGAAAAAGTAGAGAAAACGGTGTATTCTTGCCCCGCTTCTCCACGGTGCTGGTGTGGGCCACTCTCTGTCCCAAAATTTGGTGGCCCTTGCACCTTCCCCCTCCGCGGGACATCCCTTCCCCTGGATCTGAGTTTTCCCTTTAAAGGGAATGAAGGAAGCCACTCAGTTTTTACAATGGAATTCAGGAAGGTCAACAGCATCAAGCAGGTGACAAAAAGGAAAAGAAAAACAAGTAAAAAGGAAGAAAAAAAGCAGTTCAGTTTTACTTTTCGTTTAGTCACCACAAAATAAAATGTAGTCGCTGGCTAGCGACGACCCTGTCCCGAGCCTGAGTTTTCCGCCTCTCCCTTCGCAGGAGGTGTTTTGCAAAACCCTCTGATCCCTTTCCCCTCCTGCAACCGCTTCCCGTCCTCTTCCAGCGCCGGGCTCAGAGCCTGGGGCCAAGTCGCCCATCCCCGGTTCTCCCGGGAATGGTCCGGGAAAAGCCGCCGGGTGACCGAGAGAGCGGAGAGCTCTGCCCGGCGGCCGCTGCGGGGATGCAGGCACTGAGCATCCGCAGGGTCAAGCGGCTTCTCCCTAAAACCCCCGGTCCCTCCTGGTGCCGACCTGGGAGCGAAGACAGGAGGAGAGATTTTCTCCGAGGCGTGGTAATAGATCATACAATGTGTGACACGGGTTTAACCAATAAAACAATTTGAATCAATTAGCTGACGGAGGAGAGTTTTGAAGTGTAAAATTCATGTCAGCCTGGCTAGGAAGCATTGATTAAAATGTCACCAATGTGAGGCTTATAGCCATTGCTCACACGAAAGCAGCAGGCTCCTTGCAGAAGAGGATCGGGAAAAAGTAGGAGGGAGGGGAAAGGGGGAAGTCTCCCTGTGACAGTTGCGACACGGGGAAGAGCAAGGTTTAATAAGAAGTGACAGGAGTAATAAGGAGAGGTGTGATGATATTATTATTATTATTATTATTATTATTACTACTATTACTATTACTATTACTATTACTATTACTATTACTATTATTGTTAGCGAGGACCCGAGCAATACCCGGACAGAGGAGAGAGGGTGTGAGGTTTAGTGTGGATGTCCTGGGAAAGGTCGGTGTAGAGATTTGCGTCTGGATCTGTGGTGCCCGAGGAAAAAAGGAGATACATACAAAAAAAAAAAAAAAAAAAAAAATCACCAAGTTTTCATGGCTAAATGTGCAGAAATACTAAGTACTGGTCATGTGCATGGAAAGAAAAAGAGATGCAAATATTTTTGTAAAAGGAAAGTAAATCAGAATTATATTAGGAAACACCTGACGGTCCTGTTGTGTCCCCGTTTTGGCTAGGAATGAGTTTTTCATTTTCCCGGGTTTTGGCCGTTTTTCTGCAGTTTTCCTCGGTGGGAAGCAGCGACGTTGAGCGGAATTTGCCTTCTGCCTTGGGGCGGGAGGGGGTCGTGGCGGGGTCGCCCCGTCCTCTCCCAGCGCTGCGCAGAGAGGCAGTTGAGACCCACAACCTTTTGGAGGTGATTCGTGTAAAAAAACCCCAAAAACCTACGTTTTCAGTTCACCGTATTCACAAGGAAAAAAAAAAAAAAAAAAAGAAAAAAGCAGAAACCGCTACCGTGCTGCAATCTATTTGCTGGGGGGTTTTATTTGTTTCCTTCTTTCCTTAGCTGGGGGCATAAACCAACTGGGGAGAAGTTTAAAAAAGCCCATACAGAGCATATTTGCGCTTTATTGATCTTTGTGGGATGGAGAATCTGGGTCCGGGTGCTTGTGAAAGTGGTTCTGATGAATGGCTCCGGTGTATTTGGGAATGGCAGTGAGGACAGAGAAGCTGTTCGTGCTCGTGAGGACACGGCTGTGGCAAGAAACCAACTTTTTCTCCTCCCCTACCCTGTAATTTCTCCCGATCCCTTAAAAAATACCATTTCCGAAAAGAGGACCTGCACATAAGGAGAATATTCATTTTCTTGGAAGCGATTTATCTCAGACCGTGAAGGGGCGGAAGGAGGAGGGGAAGGCGGAAAAAAAAAAAAAAAAGAAAAAAAGGAAAAAGCCAAAGCGCATTCCACCTTCCACCGTTCCGGCTTCTCGCCGGGAAACCGTGCGCGGAGCAGGGCCAGCGCTTGCGGGGGGGCGGCGGCGGGAGGGCCGGGCCCCGACGGGGCGCCCGCATCCCCTCCCGGTGCGGGGAGGGAGAGAGGGAGGACGGGAGCGATGGGGGAGCCGCCCCCAGCCCCGCTCACCACCCACCGTCGGGGGGGAGCGTGCGGTGGGTCCGGCCCCGTCCGCCCCCCGGGCCGCTGACGTCAGGGCGCCCACGGGGGCCGCGCACCGGGAGCGGGGGGCTCTGTCCGGCCGCGCGGCTCCGCGGCGGCGGGAGCGGGGATGCGCTTCCCTCCCTGCCGGAGGCTGCTGGAGGTGGAGGAGGAGGAGGAAGGTCTGGCGGCGGCACGGCCGGAACGCGGCCGCGGAGGTAACGGGAGCCGGGTGGAGGGAGGATGCCCGGGTAACCGCGGGGAGCGCCGAAACTTCGTGGTTTTTTCGTTCTTTTTCCGTGCTTTCCCCATCCCGCGGCGTGAGAAGAGGGGACCGCTCCTCGGTCGCCGTGTGCCCGCGGAGGCTCCGCGGGGAGCCCTCCCGGGTTGCGGTGGGTTTCCAGAACGGGGAGAAGGACACGCGGCTGTGCTGCGGGTTTGGGGTCGAAGCGCCCGTGCGTCGGGGGTTCTTCCGAACGGGGACGGTTCGCTCGTGTACCGCCATCTGCGCACCCGCGGTGGGATGCGCACGTCGGAGAGCCGGGATGCGCGGGGGCGGGCAGCTCCGGGGACACCCCCGGCGAGGACAGAGGAGGTTCGGGGGAGTCAGGATTGCTGAGCAAACCTCCCCGTGCCGGCAGACCGGAGGAGCGGGGGGTGGACGGGGTGGGTGCGGCGGGGACCCCCCCATCCCTGCGAGCGCTCGGCTGACTGCGCTGTGTCTCTGTCCCCCTCCCCTCTCGCAGCTAGAGCAGAGCAGCCCCCCCGCCGCTGAGACGATGGCCACCAGCCCGCTGCCCGGCCCCACCGATATCTTGCTGCCGTCGCCGTCCAGCGCGTACCCGCCGGACCCCATGAACCAGCCGAGGGCCGGCCACGCCGCCATGAAGCCCAACCAGGTGGGGCAGGTGATCCTCTACGGCATCCCCATCGTCTCCCTGGTGATCGACGGGCAGGAGCGGCTGTGCCTGGCGCAGATCTCCAACACCCTCCTCAAAAACTTCAGCTACAACGAGATCCACAACCGGCGGGTGGCCCTGGGCATCACCTGCGTGCAGTGCACGCCGGTGCAGCTGGAGATCCTGCGGCGGGCCGGGGCCATGCCCATCTCCTCCCGCCGCTGCGGCATGATCACCAAGAGGGAGGCAGAGCGCCTCTGCAAGTCCTTCTTGGGGGAGAACCGGCCCCCCAAATTGCCGGATAACTTCGCCTTCGACGTATCCCACGAGTGCGCCTGGGGATGCCGCGGGAGCTTCATCCCGGCCCGCTACAACAGCTCCCGGGCCAAGTGCATCAAGTGCAGCTACTGCAGCATGTACTTCTCGCCCAACAAGTTCATCTTTCACTCCCACCGCACCCCCGACGCCAAGTACACCCAGCCCGACGCCGCCAACTTCAACTCCTGGCGCCGCCACCTGAAGCTGACCGACAAGAGCCCCCAGGATGAGCTGGTCTTCGCCTGGGAGGATGTCAAGGCCATGTTCAACGGCGGCAGCCGCAAGCGAGCCCTGCCGCCCGCCCCGCCGGCCCCCGCCGCCGCCGCCCCCGCTGCCTGCCACCCGCTGGGCTCGGTGAAGGCGGCGGCGGTGGTGGGCGGCGGGCTGCTCAGCCCGCACCTCCTGGCCGCCCCTCCCGACCTGCACCAGAAGCGGCCGCGCTTCGAGGAGGACGAGGAGCTGCAGGAGGCGGTGGCGGCGGCGCACGGCGGAAAGAGCCCGCGGAGCTACCCCGTCATCCCGGTGCCCAGCAAGGGCTCCTTCGGAGGCATGCTCCAGAAGTTCCCCGGCTGCGGCGGGCTCTTCCCGCACCCCTACGGCTTCCCCGCCGCCGCCTTCGGGCTCTGCCACAAGAAGGAGGAGGGCGGCGGCGGCGATGCCCTCGGCGGGGCGGCCGCGCACAAGGCCGGCGGGGCGGCGGCGGCGGGCGGCGGGCTCTCGGGGCTCTTCTGGCCGGGCAGGAAGGACGCCGCCTTCTACCCGCCCTTCTGCATGTTCTGGCCGCCGCGCACCCCGGGCGGGCTGCCGGTGCCCACCTACCTGCAGCCGCCGCCGCAGCCCCCCGGCGCCCTGGGATGCTCGCTGGGGGGGGACGGGGCGGGCCTGCTGCGCCAGGCTTTCCTGGACCTGTCGGAGCCCGGCGGCGAGGCGGGGCCGGCGGGGCTGGGGACGGGGCCGGCGGGGCTGGGGACGCCGCCCGCCGCCGCTCCCCCGTCCGCGCCCGCCGCCGCCGCCGCCGCCCGGGACCCGCTGTTCGAGTCGCCCCCCGGTGGCAGCGCCGAGCCCGCCTCGCCCGCCGCTTCCGACGGGGGCAGCGGCGGCGGCGGCGGCGGGAGGGTCCCCCCGCACCACCCGCACCTGCTGGAGGCGGCGGGCGGGCGCAAGGCGGGCGGAGGGTACCACCACTCCAGCGCCTTCCGCCCGGTGGGCGGCAAGGAGGACTCGGAGAGCCTGGCCAAGCTGCACGGCGGCGGCGGCGCCGGCCCCCCGCGCTCCGCCTCGCCGCTGCAGCTGCTGCTGCCGCCGCCGCCGCCGCCGCCCCCCGAGGATGCGGGATGCGAGAGGCACCCGCATCCCCCGCACGCCGCGCACCGCCTCCTCTCCCCCGGAGGCACTAGCTGCAGC